>NC_048231.1:31233139-31396503 GCF_002007445.2 Ailuropoda melanoleuca
CGGCTTGTATGCGTCTTGTATGCGTCGGGGTTCAGGCCGGTGAGCTACGGGACGGAGGGCGCGGGACTGGGTGTAGGGCGGCCATTGCCAAGGGGTTGTTGCTTTTTAAAGGGGCAAGAGGAGTCATGCTGTGGGCCTTTTCTGCCTGTCCTCTGGGAGTTTGAAATCAAAAGCTTCTCTGTACCCCCAGCAGTGTTCAGCGCCCCCCCCCCACCCTGGGTAATTCACTGGAACTGCAGCGGGGGGCGGATGCGGACTTTCAATGAGATCATCCCTCTTCCCTTGAGGAGACAGACCCCTGCCCAGGACAGGGTGGGAGGGGGGCTCCCTGGAGTGGTGACCTGAACACCTAGGGTCTTCTCAGGATGTAGACTCCCTCTCTGGGTCCCCTTCAACTGAGTGGGGACGGGGCGGGAACTAGAAGCATGTAAAATGAGGGTGGGACACTCCCAGGAGACCCACTGCTTTTGGAGTGCAAGTCCCCGGTAGCCTCAGTGCCTTTGATTCACTAAACCCTGACCTGCCCCTCCCCATCCCGCCCTGCCCTGCCCTGCCCTGCCCATGCCCTATAGGGCAGTAGGGGAGCATCCAGCCTTCAAAGAGCTCAGGGTCTGGGAGGAGAAGACATCTCTCCTCAGGCTTAGGCAGGAAAAATGAATGAGGGGGCGGGGCTCAAAGTTTCAGGGGAGACATTTAAGCTGGCCTTGGGAAATAAGGAAGATTTTGGTAGGCCTAAGAAGGGAGAATCCGAGGTAGGGAGAAAAGAACCAAGTTGTTACGAATGACAGACTCTCCTTGACGAAACTTGGGCTCATTCTTTAAGGCCCAGACCTAGGGGCCTCCCTTCTTCCCCTAATTACAACTCCACCCCACCCCTCTTCTGGCTGGTCTTCCAAGTTGCAACTAGGAGAGGCTTGTCCTCACTGGGACTTGGGGAGTGATCGCACATGACCACTACCTGCACTTCTCACCTCACCCCGCACTTGCTGTGTGACCTTGCAGTCCACTGAGCCTCTCTGGGCCTCCGGTACTCCCATCTTAAGCTCAAGAGCTGAGCCCTGCCTCATGAGAGCAATGGAAACTGCAAAAGTGCAGTGGCTGTGAGGTCTAAAATGTATGATGTGGGTGTGGGGAGATGGAGATGTCTCTCATGCAATGGGAAGAACCGTCTTTGGCTTCTGAAAGACCTAGCCTAGGGGTGCTAGTTCAGCTCCCCTCGGCTTGGGCAAGTCACTGTAGCCCTCCCAGCTTCAAGGTGGGGAAAGTCCTGCTTGCCTTAAAGATTGCAGTGAGGATGCGAACAGGGTGATGGGCTGGTCCTCAGCAGGCCTTCAGAAATGGTGCTTGCTACTGACTCACCCAAGGACTCTTAACTTGAGGCCCTGTTAAGAGCCCACCCCACCCCAGGGCTTCATCAGGAGCCCCTGCGGCTGCCAGAAATTAGGTACATAATGGCTTTTTACAAAGTCTGGCTCTGTGATTTGCCCCAAAAGTTAAGAGCCACTAATTACTCCATCTTGCTTGCTTATTCGTGAAGAAATGGACCCAGAGAGGGAAGAGGATTTACCCAAGGTCACTGAGCCAGTAAGTGGGAAAGCTGGGACCCGCAACGTCGGGCCAAGGGGCCTCCCCCTTCACCTTGGCTCACCATCCTTCTGGAGGTAGGAGGGCTGGGAGGGGGGGACAGGTTCTGAGAAGTGGACCACTGCCAGAGGTATGGCGGGATCCTCCCTATGCACTGGTGGGACCAGGTATCCACCCACATTTCTCTGGACCCCCGGGCAGCCACTGGCCTCGATCCTCCTCTCCATTGAGAATGAGAACTTAACGTGGTTTTTATCTCTGTTTTAGGATCTTGGTCATCCCATGGAAGGGTGGGGCTCTAGGGCTAGAACCAGCTAGAGCTGTCCCCCTTGGACTAAAGGAGTGAACCATTTCGCCTATCCCACTTCAGCCCAATCAGTCTTTGGATGTGAGCTGACCCCAGGGAGGGCATGTCTTGGGGCAAGTATTTCTCCATTGACTACTTCCTCCACCGCTTTGAGTAACCACAAAGCCTGCCAACCCTTCCCTCGTTGTCCGTCCCCTGTAGTCCCAGCTAGTCTGTTCTCCACTCCTCAGCCGGAACAGGATTCAGAAAGCAAATCTACTGTGCTTGGAATAAAGCCAAAACTCCTTGACAAGACCACCGCCTCCCAGCCTCATCTCCCACTGAGTTCTCTTCACCCTGCCCCCACCATCCTAGCTTCTGCGATGCCTGCTGTTCCTAGGGCTCTTACATTCAGTCCATTCTTCTGGTATGTTCTTCCCTCTTTTTGCTTATTAACTCATCCATCCACCAGCTCCCAGCGCAGGGGTCCCTTGCTGGCATCTCAACCATCTAGTTCCCTGCACGTACTTCAGTGACCAGGACGCTAATCACACTGGGACTCTTACCTGACTGCTGTTTGTCCATCACTAACTGTGATCCCCCCTCGAGGGCAGGAACTGTGTTTTTGTCTTCTCACCCCTCTACGCATCTGATAACACAATAGCATATCCTCCTGGCTGAGAGTCTGGGTTCTGTTTGGATTCAAATGAAGTCCAATTGCTTCTCACAGTGCCCTGCGCAGAAGTGCCCATGAAGTGATCAGATAGGGGCGCTTGGGTGGCTCAGTGAGTTAAGCAGCTGACGTCAGCTCAGGATGGAGCCTTGCACGGGGCTCCCCGCTTAGCGTCTGCTTCTCCCTCATGTGAGCACTCTTTCTCTCCCAGATAAATGAATAAAATCTTTAAAAAAAAAAAAAAGTGAATGGATAAATGAATGTCAGGTTAGTCCCCCCAGGCGATCCCTGACCTCTCGAGGTAAGAGGCAAAAGTGGGAAAACTCCAGAACAGGAACCTGGAGACATCTACATTCCCTCTGGGAGGCAGATGGACCATTAAGGGATTAATTGGTCTAGTGTGTGTCCATGGCCTGGGGCCATCTGGGAGAGGATTATTGCGGAGGTCAAAGCCAGCTGCAGGAGAGGGAGGGCCTTGGGGAGGAAGGTCACTGCCAAGGGGTAGAGGTTGGCCACCTGGAAGCCCTCCTAATCCCAGTCCTTCTCCTGGGGGAGATGTGGGCTTTGGGAAGTGAGAAAATGAAATGATTGAGACTTCAGACCTAGAATGGCTGACGGGCATGGAGCAATGTTCTTAACCTCTTGCAGCCTGGTTTACCTCATCTGAGAACCACAAGATGGTGTCTATTAGTAGGAGACTGGTTAAGGAGGTCCTGGTCCTACCCATTCTGCACCGGTTTGGCACAAGTCATTCAATGCGCTGGTTCAACATGCAGCCAGGCTTGCGGGACCATTTAGTATCTGTGTGACTGTGGGCAAATTAACAAACCTGTCTGAACCTCAGTTTTACAATCTATCAAATGGGACACCAAAAATTAATTTAAAAATAAAGTAAAGGGTGCCTGGGTGGCTCAGTTGGTTAAGCGTTGACTCTGGGTTTCGGCTTAGGTCAGGATCTCAGGGTTGTGAGATCGAGCCCCCTATCTGGCTCGGTGCTCAACGGCGAGTTGTCTTGAGATTCTCTCCCTCTGTCCCTCCCCCCCAGTACACATACACACACTCTCTCTCTCTCTATCTCTCGATCTCATAAATAAAACCTTTAAAGGTAAAATAAATGGGGGGCACCTGGGTGGCACAGTGGTTAAGCGTCTGCCTTCGGCTCAGAGCGTGATCCTGGCGTTACGGGATCGAGCCCCACGTCAGGCTCCTCTGCTGGGAGCCTGCTTCTTCCTCTCCCACTCCCCCTGCTTGTGGTTCCCTCTCTCACTGGCTGTCTCTATCTCTGTCAAATAAATAAATAAAATCTTTAAAAAAAATAAAATAAAATAAAATAAATGGGATTGACTATCAAACCTAGCTCATAAGATCACTAAGAAGTTTAGATGGGTGTAAATGTGTAAAGAACTAAAAATCTGTAAAGGAGCTAAGTTCATGAAGGACTATATCAGACATGCCCTCTGAGTGCCAGCCACCGCCATGCTGCTCTTACCACACCTCCACACAGCAGACCTCTGCAGCCATTAAAATAATCGAATAGGGGGCACCTGACTGGCTCAGTCGGTAGAGTACGCAACTCTTGATCTCGGGCTCGTAAGTTCAACCCCCACCTTGGGTGGAGAGCCTCCTTAGCTAGAATCATCATGGTGAAATAGAATAACACCAGCTCATTCATTCATTCACTAAATAAGAACCACCTACTATGTACCAGGCACTGTTCTAGACGCTAGGGATACCAGAGTAATGAGAATCGCAAAATCTCAACCCTCACGGAGCTTATGTTCTCCTGCGGTGGACAAAGAATATACGAAATAAGTAAATAAACTGTGTAGTATATTACACAAGAGATACACGCCACAGACGGGCAGTAAGACATGCTCAGGGAGAAGGAAATGGTGGACTGTGATCTTAATTGCGTGGCCATCCACTGGAAGGCAACATTTGAGCAAAAATGTGACAAAGGTGAGCAGCCAAGTGGTGCGGATATCTGGGGTAAGGGCTCTCAGGGAGAGGACAGCAAATTCCCTAACATAGGCTCGGGCCTGAGTGTTGACAAAGGATAGTCGGGAGGCCAGTCTGGCTGGAGCAAAATGAGCAAAGGAAGGGGGTAGGAGGAAAACCCAGAGAGAGAACAGCCAGATCACGCAGGGCTCCTGGGCCACGGTGCAGGCCTTCTACTCCAAACAAGACAGGATTCCCTAGAAGGAGCACAGGACCTTGTCTGTTTTCCCCGGGACACTGCTGCCGGTGCCAGAGACACTGGGTGGGGCAGCAAAGGAGAGCCGAGAGACACCCGTTAAGATTCATCTGCAGTACTCTAGGCAGGGAATGATGGTGGCCCAGCCCCAGGCCAGAGCAGTGGGGGCGGTCAGAAGTGGTCACTTTCCAGGTATCACTTGAAGGAAGAGAGTGGGATTTGCTGGTAAGTGGGATACGGGATTGAGCGCAAGAGAGAAAGCTTGGATGTCTGAGGTTTTTGGCCTGGGCAGCTGGAAAAAAATGGAGCTACCAACAATCGAAATGGGGAAGACAGCAAGAGGCGAGGGTTTGGGGACTACTTCAGAAGTCCTGTTTTGAACAGTTTAGGTTTGAGACATGTGTCTGACATCTGAGGGACATCAAGTAGGCCAGCTGATAAGGTTCAGGGGCATATGACTCAAGCTAGAGATATAAAATCAGGAGTTGTCGGAGCAGAGATGGTACCGAAAACCAGGAGCCTGAGTGAGGTCAGCAAGGGTGTGAGCGGAGGTAGAGAAAAGTTCAAGGATGGGCCTCAGGGGTATGACAGTGTTCCGAGGTCAGGGAGGAGCAGAGGGGCCAGCAAATATGCTGGAGGGACAGGAGGAAAACCAGGAGAGTCCTGGCCCTGAGAGCCCCATGAGACAGGTGCTCCAGGAGGAAAGAGCATCAGCTGGTAGCACAGTGGAAAGACGGACATGTGGCCTGGGACCTGACAGTCGGAGGCCATTGGTGGCCTTCATATGGCTGAGTATGGAAGAGTCTCTCAGATATGCAAAGTCAAAAACAAAACAAGTGTAATTCGGTATCGATGGTAGGCTGCCACCAAGTACAAAAGGAGGGGACCACACATCCATAGGTATGTTTGTGGGGACAGAGAATGTCTTTTTTCTGAAGGTGCACAAGAAACCGTTTACGGTGGTTGCCTTTGGGGAAAGGGACTGGGAGAACGGGGTCCCTGCAGTGAGAGAGGTCTCGTATTACATAGCATATTTGTTTGGCAATCATAATATTTTTCATCAAACATGTATTACTTTTTCAATTAAAAATAGTTACAAAAAGGAAAATCACATGACTATTGTGAAATGAGAAAATATAGAAAGGGCTGGCACACAGCAGATTTCCGATAAAACTCCATTCCCTGTTGAAAGGCACTGCTGTGGACTGGCTTGACCTTCACCAAGCTGAAAATGAATCAGAACTGTCTTCAGTATGCAACTTTTTAAAGTAATATTTTCTAATAGAACCACGTTAGCATTATTATACTATAAAACAGAGGAAATATGGAGTGCCTGGGTGGCTCAGCAGGTTAAGTGACTCTTGATCTCAGCTCAGGTCTTGATCTCAGGGTCATGAGTTCAAGACCCACATTGGGCTCTGCGCTGGGTGGGAACCCTACTTTTTTTAAAAATTAGAAAATAAATTAAAAATAAATCAAAATTTTAAATTTTAAAAAATAAATAAAACATGAAAAACAACTCCTTACCGTCATCTAAAACTGGATCCATATTTAAATGCCCCTAATTGCCTCTCAAAGTTTCCCTTACCACTGGTTTGTCCAAACCAGGATCCAAACTGAGACCTCACATTGCCTTTGGTTGTGAGATACCTGATCTCTTCCGACCTTGACCGGTTCACCTTGTGAAAGAGACTAGGTCGATTGTCCTGCAGAAGGGCCAACCTTCTGGATTTGTCCGCATCTTCCTTCATGGAGTCCTATTCTCTGTGAGACGCTTATGTACTGTTCTGTGTATCAAGAATTTCCCCTGGGGCCCCTGGGTGGCTCAGTCAGTTAAGCGTCTGCCTTAGGCTCAGGTCATGATCCCAGGGTCTTGGGATCAAATTCCACATCCGGCTTCTTGCTCAGCGGGGAGCCTGCTTCTCCCTCTCCCTCTGCCTGCCACTCCCCTGCTTGTGCTCGCTGTCCCTCTCTGTGTCAAATAAACAAATAAAAATCTTAAAAAAAAAAAAAAGAAGAAGAAGAAGAAATTACCCCCTTAATGTCTTATTTCATTGGGTGAATATGCCACAATTTTGTTGTCCATTCCCTTGCTGACACACTTTTTTTTTAATAGAGCCCGCACACGCGCGGTGGCGATGAGGGGGCAGAGGGAGGGTGAGAAAGAATCTCAAGCAGACTCCACACCCAACACCAGGCTCGATCCCATGACCCTGAGATCAGGACCTGAGCTGAAATCAAGAGTCTTACTCCTAACTGCCTGCACCACCCGGGCACCCCAAGGACACACCTCCTTTGATTTGAACACCAAATGATCATTTTGCCCAAATCAACGATTTCCTCAGGAGTTGCAAAACGGATCAAACTCTTCAGTCAGCTGTCATCCCCCGGGAAAGGGGGGTAGGAGAGATGGAAAGTGGCATTGCAGGTGTAGTGGGAGGGAGCTGGTGCAAGTCAAGAGATGGTCATTGAGAGGAGACGCAGCTGCCGAGCCCCAGAGCGTGGTCTGCAGAGAGCTGCTCCGTACTTTGCATGAAGGACTTCTGCAGCCAGCCTGCAAAGAGGGGAGTGTGGGTTTCCCCTTATAGCGAATGAGGACCTCCAGGGAGAAATGCCCCACTAAAGTCACACGGTGATGGCAGAGGGGGGCCTGAACCCCATGCTGGGCTTTTCCTACCCTTCTCTGTTACTGTGGGAAGTGGCCAAGAGGGGTGGAGGGCAGGAACCTTCTTTTCAAGACCTCCAGAGGAAAGAAGGAAGGAAATACAGAAACAAGGCAGTGTAATCCCATTTCGAAATGCAGCTAGCTGCGGCCACACACCCTTTATCCCGGCTCATAAACCGAGGCAGAGGGAGAAAGGCGGCAGCAGCCAGCTCTGCCCGCAAGCCGAGCAGCGCCCAGCTCCAAGGATCGCCAGGCCAGAGCCTCCTTGGCCTGTGACTACACCACTGAATTCAGACCCAAAGCCAAAGTGGTAAAAAAGCAGTGACCGGGCCTGTGCGTGGGGATTTGTCTCCATGAAAACCCCCTTCTACAATATCTGTTCTCCTTCCAAGGCCTGGGAAATGTCCCTCTGCAAGCCATCAGTTCCCTCCATGCCAGACATTTAGTGACATTCCTTTAGTCCTCTGTGGCACTTAGAAAACATAGTTATTGACTAACTATATTAAGAAATGCCATCCACAGCCCACCCTTGGCAGCCCCGTGAGCCCCAGTGACGTCCACTCTCTGGGGTCATGGGGAAAGAGGCCCCTGGTGGCCTTTCGAGTCCTAGATTGCTTTTCCTGGCACGGTCCCGCCCTCTGGGCTCTGCCAGACAGAGAACTGCAGAGGGACCTTGCTTTACCAGAAACCTAAATTAAAGAAGAGAAAAAGGAAAAGGAAAAAAAAAAAGAGAGAGCGAGAGAGAAAGAAAAACAAGTTCACAGCCCATGTACCTCAATGGTTGGTGTTTTACCAGCACCCGATGCCTTTGTGTCGAAAATAGGATTCCATCTCCAGCATCTTCCTCCAATGCCACTTTCAAGCACATGTCAATTGCAGAAAGGGAAGCATTACCCACACATGACATATGACTTCTTCAGCTTGAATGAGCACAAGAATCCCTTGGAATCTTCTCCCAGATTCAGCGGGCCTGGAGGGGCCCGGTGACTTTGACGAGCGGGATACTAGCAACTGTAATAGAACACGAATTCCGTGGTTCCCTGGCTGCACAAGAGACTCACTGAAGACCTTTTGAAAGCACATACCTCTGTCCCAGCCCCACCCCAGACCAGTGGATCAGAATTCTTACGTGGTGGGAGAGTCGGACTCAAAAAATAAACAAAAGCGGGGGCGCCTGGGTGGCACAGCGGTTAAGCGTCTGCCTTCGGCTCAGGGCGTGATCCCGGTGTTATGGGATCGAGCCCCACGTCAGGCTCCTCTGCTATGAGCCTGCTTCTTCCTCTCCCATTCCCCCTGCTCGTGTTCCCTCTCTCGCTGGCTGTCTCTATCTCTGTCGAATAAATAAATAAAATCTTTAAAAAAAAAAAAAAAAAAAAATAAATAAATAAACAAAAGCGGCCTCTTGCACGCTGCAGTGACGATAATGTGCAATGAAATGAAGACCACAATTCTTAAGATCGTCTGCTCCCGAGATCAACATAAAGAAATACAAGAAATGAAACAGTCTGCCCACAGATACTAGGACGCATGTGGGGATTGAGAACGATTGCACTCTCCCAGCCCATGGGGAGAAATCAATCATAAAATCAGCAGCAGCAGCATCCTTTATAATCAGCTACGCAGTATCCTTTACAGTTAAAAAAAAAATAAGTGCACTTATGACACGCACTGAGTAACGTAGAGAATTGTTCAATGACTGTATCATACACCTGCAACTAATGTGTTAAACACTAACTGTACTGGAATTTAAAAAAAAAACAGGGGCGCCTGGGTGGCACAGTGGTTAAGCTTCTGCCTTCGGCTCAGGGCGTGATCCCAGCGTTACGGGATGGAGCCCCACATCAGGCTCCTCCGCTATGAGCCTGCTTCTTCCTCTCCCACTCCCCCTGCTTGTGTTCCCTCTCTCGCTGGCTGTCTCTGTCCAATAAATAAATCAAAGAAGAAATAAATAAATAAATAAATAAAAAACTTTTTTTTAAAAGATTGTATTTATTTGAAAGAGAGAGCTCATGAGAGAGGCAGAACACGAGTGGGGTGAGTGGCAGAGGAGAAGCAGACTCCCCACTGAGCAGGGAACCCAAGGCGGGACTCAATCCCAGAACCATGGGATCGTGACCTGAGCCAAAGGCAGATGCCTGACCAACTGAGCCACCCAGGCGCCCCAAAATAAAAAGCTTAATAAAAACTTTTTTTTTCTAATTTTATTTTTTTTAAAGATTTTATTTTTTTATTTGACAGAGATAGAGACAGCCAGCGAGAGAGGGAACACAAACAGGGGGAGTGGGAGAGGAAGAAGCAGGCTCATAGCGGAGGAGCCTGATGTGGGGCTCGATCCCATAACGCTGGGATCACGCCCTGAGCCGAAGGCAGACACTTAACCGCTGTGCCACCCAGGCGCCCCTTTTCTAATTTTAAATAGAGAAAGTGCTGGAAGGAAAAAAAAATAAAAGTAAAAAAAAGAAATAGCCACCACGCACGCATTTATAAGGCTCTGACTGTGTACACGCAACATCACATGCAGTCTTCATAAGGATCCTTTTGTAGGAGTGTTGCCGGGGCCACAGCCAAGTCCTCCCATTTGACACCTGAGGACACCAAGGGGCTGAGAGTGCCTGGGGAGGCTGGAACTGACCCCTGAGTCCGAGCTATACACCGGGGACTAGCGAACCGGAGCCTGGCCAAACCCTACCCTCCGCTGGTTTGGGTACAGCCCAGCAGCTAAGAATGGTTCTCCCATTTTCATTTCTTTCTTTTTTTTTTTTTTTTAAGATTTTATTCATTTATTTATTTATTTATTTGAGAGCGAGCGAGCAGTGGGAAGGACGGAGAGAATCTGAAGCAGACTCCACGCTCAGCACCGAGTCTGATGTGGGGCTCGATCACACAGCCCTGAGATCAGGTGACCTGAGCCGAAATCAAGAGTCGAATGTTTGACCAACTGAGTCCCACAGGTGCCCCTGGTTCTCCCATTTTTAAATGGTTGGGGGGGAAAAATCCAAAGAAGAAGAATTCGTGACCTGTGAAAACTACACAAAATTGGGATTTCAGTGCCCACAAATCAAGTTTTCTTGGCACAGAGCCGCCCATTCTTTGCTGTCTTGTCCACGGCCCGGCTCCTGCCGCGATTACAGAGCTGCGTCATCGCCACGGGAACCGGGCAGCCTGCGGCGCTGAGAATGTTTACATCTGGCCCTTGCCAGAAAAGGTTTGCTGAGCCCTGCTCTCAATGTCGCGGGTTTGTCAATTCTCCACTCTTCTTTTTTTTACACTTAAATGACTCCTGTTTTACCCTCCAACTATGCTACATCGGACCCTGTATAAAGTTGCTTTTATAGAGGCGTTTAACAGTACGTCAGCCGGTTGCTCGTCCAAGATTTCTGCGGATCGACTCAAGTCCGTGAATGAACGAGAAGGCGCTGACGGGTGAGGCGAGGCGAGAGGAAGCTTCCCCTTTCTCGGGTATCTCTGTGTGGCAGCTCTGAGTCCTCTGGAGGCTACGTTAGGCCAGGCTTGAAGAAAGCAAGCCGATGACTAAGAAAAGTAAAATGACGAACCAAAGAGGGCGAGGCACCCTCCACTACCTGCATGCGTGTGTGGGATGTAGGAAGCGTTCACATAGCAAACATCCCTTGAGGCCAGTCACGCTCTCTGGGGAGGCAGAGGAGAGAGACACAGGCTTTGGCCTCAAGAAGCTCATGACCTAGTGGGAAAATCAGGTAAGTACGTCGGGAGCTCTATGGACGTAGGAGGAGAGGGTATCCTGGAAGGCTTCCTTGAGGAGGTGAGTCTTGTGTGGCTAATTAGCAGGTGCTTCATGAAAGCACGGGGCTGGAACACCCTCGGGCAGGCTCTGAGTGTTTCTCAACTCCAGATTCCAACTGCTCTGTGGCAGGCCTGGGCCTGGTACCTAAGAGGCATTTATTAAATATTATTTTGAGTTTAGCGGAAAGGACGGAGTGTGGGTGAGAGAAAGACAGTGGAGGCCACTGTGGGATGACCTGGGGTAGATTCTGGATTCCACTATGGCTACCTGGGAAGAAAGGAGGGACTGGAGAAGACTTTTTTAGTTGGGTTTTGTGTGTTAAAAATAAAATTAATACACACTCAGTAAAGGATTTTTGGAAAAAAAAAAGAGACCCGTGGAAGCAGAAACTAACGGTCACAGTTAGCATGGATTTCCCTTCCAGCATCTTCTCTAGAAACAGGTAACAAGTTTTATTTTAATGGTTTATTCCGTGTTCACCCCATTCATGAAGCATGCTCTTTGCTGGGGGGGGGGCGCCTGGGCAGGGCAGTCAGTCAAGCCTGACTGTTGGTTTGGGCTCAGGTCGTGATCTCAGGGTCATGAGATTGAGCCCCGAGTCGGCTCCGTGCTGAGTGTGGAACCTGCTTGAGTTTCTCTCACCCCCTCCCCCTGCTCGTGCGTGCTCTCCCTCCCTCCCTCTCTCTCTCTCAAGCAAATAAATAAATCTTCATAAAAAAATCCTCTTTGTTGGAACAGCCTTAATAGTCGTTAGTTTTAATGACCTACCATTCTGCCTGGTGATGAGGCCTCCGACCCACTTCACTAGTCCCCTGATAACTGGACACCAGACTTACTCTCCGGTTTCAGTCTGATTGTGAGGACTAAGCAAGCAACTCGCCCAAGTCCAGGACCGCCACGGACCTGTTAGCAAGACTTCGAGACCGTGCTGGGTGTCTCCATCCCTACTGCTCCCTTATGGGGCCGTCCTTGGAAACGACTCCTCGGAGGGGAATAACGGGTCCAGCTCCTTCAGCAGCAAAACGTCAAAGGAATTTCCAAAGGCTAATGCTGACTGGGGCTTCCCGGGAAGCTTTTAAAACTGTGATTCTGGCTCTGAGAGCAGCCATTTCAGGATCTGTTTTTTCTAGTGCAAATGGGGCCGCATCTTCATATGTAAATGACCTGAATTACCCAGGTGGTCCTTTGACTAGGGCTCACGCGTTTTAAAGACACCGGTTAGCCCTGGTTGCTTACCGTATTTATTTACACGCAGTCCCCAAGGTTATCAGACTGAACAAATTAAAATACAGGAAGCCCAGTTACACTGGTATCTCCAATACACAGAGAATAAATTTTTTTTAGTATAAGTATACCCCAGATAGGTTGTGGGATATACTTTTATTTTATTTATGTTTGTATGAGTGCATGCATGTACGTATGTATGCATGTATGTGTGTATATAGGCTCCACGCCAGGCATGAAGCTCAATGTGGGACTTGAACTCACGACCCTGAGATCAAGACCTGAACTGAAATCAAGAGTCAGATGCTTACCCGACTGAGCCACCCAGGCGTCCCAGGATATATTATACATTTTTTTTAATTTGGGTTTTGTAGGAGATGCCAATTTTCCTGGGCCTCCTGTAGTTTATCTGGCAGCCCTCCCCTGAAGAGCCCCATCCAATTTTTCAAGCCACCTCAGTGCGAATGTGACCTTTATCTGCCACCTGGGCTTAGTCCCTCCTCTGCTCCTGGGAGTGGGATTATCCGTGTGGATTGGACTCCAAAGGCATAATCCCCAATGTCATATTTGGGAAGATGGGCAAGCAAGGCCTAGAAGAGTTGGTTTGTTTGTTTTGTTGGGTAAAGATTTTGCCGGCTTACATTAGTGGGTAAAGATTTGTTTTCTTCTGGGAAAGCCAGAAATATCCAGGCAGCACTGGGCCCAGAGGGGTTGGTGGAAGAGGGTCAGAGCGGCTTCTTTCCTGTCACCCCTGAGGAAAAGCCCCTCGAGGATTTTCAAGGCCCAGTGCGGAGAGAGAAAAAGCACTTAGCCTTAACATGCAGACCATGGGGGCCCCTGGGGAGAGGTCGATCTGAGAGAGATGTCAGGGACTATCTCCTCAATGTGTTGGTGTGGAAGGCCCCTAAGGACCTTCCCTGCTGGAAGCTCTCGGACGGGTCTTCTCACCCAGAATGCTCCCCGCAACCAGGGAAACCCATTTTGCATCCACACCCTGACTTCCAGAAAGTGCTTCTGCCTCTCATGCCCATCCTCCAACTCCCTTGGGTGGACTCAGCAGTTTTTATCTTCTAACCTAAGACTGGGAACGCTCTGAGGAGCCTCCCCTCTGCCTTCTGCGGTGTGAACGCGGTGTGAACCTTGACCTTTCTCCTGGACTCTGACCATTGGTCAGGAGCACCAGGTATCCTGGGGACTCGTGGAAACCCAGCACAGCTCCACCGCCCTCTGGGCCGCCCTTCAGAGAGAAGCCAGCCATCCCACCCACAGCCCGCCTCCCCTCTGGTCTTCTATCTCCAGGCCAGAAGGGACCCATTGCCTCCTGCGGGGTGCTGCCCCCTGAGCCAGTACCAGGCCCACCTGAGCCCCCCTGGGCTCCCCTGGCTGCCTCAAGGCAAAGTCTTTTTCCTTTTCTTGAAGTAGACAGCAACACGTCTACGCATGTGGCTGCCAGTCAGTAGCTTCCCTGACAGGCTCTACCCCCTCACTTCCCAGATAAGGAGGCCTACCCAAGTGGCCTGCCCAATGTCACGTGGCAAGTTAGTGGCAAGACAACACCTTGAACCCAGGTCTCTCGTTCCTGAGCCAGACTTTTTGCTCTGTGCCCCCCAGAGCATTTCGAGAGGAGTGGATACCTCCACGTGTGGACAGGGAGTGCCTGGGGTTCAAAACTCAGGCCTCACACTTGGTTGGGTGAAGGGCATTGAGAACATTTGCCAGCCTCTCTACTGAGTCTCAGTTTCCCCATCTGTAAAATGGGGGTAACTATAGCACCTCCCTCAAGGGATTTCCCAGAAGATCAAAAGAGATGATCCTTGTCTTGACCAAGGCTGGGCATGTGATTCACATCTAGTGAATAACACTGACTGTTGTTATTATTCTAAGACTTGCTTAAAATATGATTTGAGCCATGAAAGGGTTGGTGGTGGTTGTCACTCTGTTAAAAATCTCAATGTGGGGGGCATCTGGGTGGCACAGCCGGTTAAGCATCCACCCCTTGGTTTAAGCTCAGGTCAGCAGGGAGCCTGCTTAAGACTCTCTCCCTCTGCCCCTCCCCCACCTCTCTCTTAATTAATTAATTAATTACATCTTTAAAAATAGATACAAAAATCTCAATGTTGTACAAAGTTGGGGGCTGGATGTAAGTTGACTTTGACTTCCAAAGCTTGTCTCCTCTTTGAGTTGATCCCGAACACACTGTAAGGTAGGGGTCTAGGGATCGAAATCAGGGCGATCCTGGACACAACTCCTATACCCACTACTTCGCGGAGCGCCCACGTGTTCCAGGCGCTGTTCTAGGCCTTGGGTGTGCGTCCGTGAGAGAGACAAAGCCCCGCCTTCCTGCAGCTCACATTCTAGTATTGAAAACGGGCACCACAGAGACCCCAAAAAAGAGGGGAAAATGTCGTCTACAAGATCAGGGAGGGAATGGTGGATGCCAAGAAAAATAAAACGGAGGCCCAGCTACGGTTCTCTCTGGGCAGTAGCGACGCCTAGCGGACATTTAGGAAATGTCCGGGGTTGTCTCATGGGGGGAACGCACTATTTAGCTGCCCTGTGTCAGGGACACCAGACATTCTCGGATGCACAAGACAGATGAAAGGATGAAGGGTTGAAGACTAACCCCCTTCGTGCGACTCTAGAATGCTCCAACAGACATCCATGTAGGTGAAAAATCTGCTTATAATATACCTATAATACAAGCCTGGAACCTAACTTGGTTTTATGATTAAGCACAAAGTATTTTGTACACAGAGTTATCACTCCGTGCATCTTCAGGAATTCAAGAACCATGTATACAGAGGGAAAGTTATACTTTGTTTTGCTTGGGACTCCACCAAGGGTTGGTCACTGTTTTAAGAAATCACATCCTTGTGGAATTTGAGTCAACATATCATATCTGTCACTGTCACATTTACAATACCTCTAGGTATAAAAGCAGACTGCTGCCAGAACATTTATGTTAAAATACATATTTAATTATTAAATATTGACTTTATTTTATTTCTCTCTTAAATTACAGTATATCCTATTTTTTTTGTTTTTTTTTTAAGTTTGGGCTTAAGGAGATTTCGTTATCTGTGAATTTATTTCACACTGTGAATATTATAAAAGGAGGATTTGGGCAAATGTGCAAATGAGCACAGGGCCTGCAGGGGGAAGAAAGGAGCCAAGAGCATATCTGAGGCACAGTGTTCCAGGCAGAAGGAACAGTGAGTGTGAAGACATCAGAGTTGAAAGAGAGAGGAACACCCATCCCAAGGAGCGCTGGAAGGGGCACCTGGCTGGCTCAGTTGGAAGAGTGTGATGTGATCTCGGGGATGTGAGTTCGAGTCCCAGGTTGGATGTAGAGATTACTTAAAAATAAAATCTTGAAAAAAGAGAGAAAGAAAAGGAAGGGAGGAAGGAAGGAAGGAAGGAAGGAAGGAAGGAAGGAAGGAAGGGGCACTGGAAGGCCTGGTCAGCCATGCAGGGACCAAGAACCCTGTGCCTGCTCAGGATTGAGCTGTCATGACCGGCACGTCCCAAGTGCCAGGACCACTCTGGGGAGAGATACAATCTGATTCCCACCCACCCTTTGCGGAAGCTCGCTGCAGTTGCCCAGTGGAGAGGAGGTAGGGAGGCCCTGCATGGTCCAACTATGACAGTAGTTTGGGTTAGGGGAGTGGTGAGAGGTGGTCACATGTATTTTGAGAGTAAAACCACAGGATTTGCTGATGAAAGTGTGATTTTTCAAAACAAACAGAGGCTCAGTTGGTGGAGCGGCTGCCTTCGGCTCTGGGTCATGATCCCCGGGTCCTGGGATCGAGTCCTGCGTCAGGCTTCCTGCTCAGCGGGGAGTCTGCTTCTCCCTCTCCCTCTGCCCCTCCTCCCCGCTCCTGCTCTCCCCCTCTCGCTCTCTCTCTCTCTCTCAAATAAATAAATGAAATCTTTAAAAAATAATTAAAAATTTGTAAAAATAAAATAAAATAAACACACAGTAGTCCAGGACCTTCCCCTCAGAGAAAGAATGACAGAGGGAGGCAGCTGGTTAAGGCACGGGGGATATACAAGTTTCCAGTGAGGAGATTACACTGAAAAAGGTTTTGCATTTCGGAAACGCAACAGATCTCTAAAAATATAAAGGATTAAGTTATTTTTTTTTAAACTTGTTAGTGAATTTTTAGGTTGAAAGGTAGGTTTAGGGGCATGGGAGTGTTTTATTATTATTATGCTTTCTAACTTACATACGTATGATACTTTTTTCCTGTGTTAAATATCACATAATAGCACTTTTTAAAATTATTTTTTAAAGATTTATTTATTTATTTTAGAGAGAGAGAGCGTGAGCAGAGGGAGAGAAAGAATCGATAAGCAGGGGTGCCTGGGTGGCGCAGTCGTTAAGCGTCTGCCTTCGGCTCAGGGCGTGATCCCAGCGTTCTGGGATCGAGCCCCACATCAGGCTCCTCCGCTAGGAGCCTGCTTCTTCCTCTCCCACTCCCCCTGCTTGTGTTCCCTCTCTCGCTGGCTGTCTCACTCTGTCAAATAAATTAAAAAAAAAAAAAAAGAAGAAGAATCGACAAGCAGACTCCTTGCTGAGTGCTGAGCCCAACCCAGGACTCCATCCCAGGACTCTGAGATCATGACCTGCACCCAAATCAAGAGTCAGACACTTAACCCACTGAGTCACCCAGGTGTCCCTAGCACTTTTTAAAAAGCTTGCCACTGACATTTTTAAAAAAGATTTTATTTATTTATTTGAAAAAGAGAGAGTGTGTGAGACAGAGCATGAGCAGGGAGACCCCCCCCCCCCCCCCGCTGAGCAGGGAACCTGATCTGCCTCAGTCCCAGGACCCTGGGAGCATGACCTGAGCTGAAGGCAGCCGTTTTATCAACTAAGCCACTCAGGGCCCCCTGCACAGACATCTTTTGTGAGCCCAGAGTTTTATTTCCTGGACAAAGCCAGAACTAGCCAGAACACATGCAGCCTCAGCCCGACAGGTGCAGGTGACATGAGGGGTCACGGGCCGAAGCAGGCCAGGAGAGCTGGTTGGCCGGGGTTCAGGTCCTGCCTTGACACTTGTCATGTGACCTTGGGCAGTTTCCGTCCCTTCTCTAAGACTCACTATTCTCATCTGTGAAATGGGGACCATACCAGCGCCTCCCCTAATATTGCTGTGAGGACTAGAAGAGATAAGTTATACAAATCCTCCAGCACAACACCTGGCACATATATTTGTTTTGTTCCTGTGGTCGTAACTGAGGATGGGGTCAGAGGGTGAGAAGGGGGTCAGCTGGATACTCTCAAAGAACAGCTGCCTGGGCGTCAGGCTGCCTAGTAGGGAGAGAACCCCCAGCCCACGCTAGTGCTGGAGAAACATCCAGGCTTTGTGCCTCCAGCGTCTTCCTGCAAAGGTGCCCCTTTTAAAGAAAAAAAAATATTTTCTTATTTTTAAAGATTTTTATTTATTTGACAGAGAGAGAGAGCACACAAGCAGGGGGAGCGGCAGGCAGAAGGAGATGCGGGACTCGATCCCAGGACCCTGGGATCATGACCTGAGCTGAAGCAGATGCTTCACCAACTGAGCGACCCCGGCACCCAAAGGCACCCCTTGTAATTAGTGTGTTTTTCTCTCCAAACAGAAGGCAAATGCAATCCCAGCTTCCTGTAGCGAAGGGATGAGGAGGAAATGTTTTCTCCAGGAGAGAAATTTCGTTCTGCACCTATAAGCGAGCTAAGTGGGAGGCCACATTGTAACAAGGAGGCTATTTGTTCAGCAGCAGGAAAGGAAAGGGAATGATGTTAAAATAGGCATCTGGTCCCTTCCCCCTGTCCTTGGTCAGGCTGAGGCCATGACAGGGCCAGCCCGAGGAGGGGCCTGAGTGGTCAAGGGGTTGGTTTGCGCAGCAGGGGGACTGAGGGAACATGGAAATAGAGTGAAGATAATGGGATCCCGTTTCTCACGGTGGGAGAAGGGAGTAACTTCCTATGGAAAAGGGGAAGACTAGAGGAAACCCTGTATGTTGAGTTAGAACTGGAGAAGTTGGCGTAAACTCTTGGTTTTTAAATATATACAAAGATACAGAAATTGATATTAGATGCCTGTATTGTCTATACTCGCATGTGTGCCCGCACGCATACACACACATTTCCCAGTTCTGGCTGCAAGACAGTCTAGAGGCACTGTCACCTCCGTAGCCCCGAGCACACCTAGAGCATGGGTCTGCTTTCTAATCCCCATTTCCGCCAGCACAGCTAAAACTCATGACTAAATGGCTAATTCCAAGGCTGACACGTGGAAATCACAAGATGAGCCCAAAACCTCTTTAAAAAAAAAAAAAAGATTTAATTTATTTATTTGACAGAGAGAGGGAGAGAACACAAGCAGGGCGAGCAGTAGAGGGAGAGGGAGAAGCAGGCTCCCCGCTGAGCAGGGAGCCTGACACGGGGCTCGATCTGAGGACCCCAGGATCATGACCTGAGCCGAAGGCAGATGCTTAACCATCTAAGCCACCCAGGTGCCCCGAGCCTAGAACATCTTGTGCCAAATGTAAGGAAATATTCAAAAAATAAAATGAGATGTGTATATCCAAGTAACCCAAGAGCCAACAGAATGAGCTCCCAGTGGTCAAAACCAAAACAATATAAATATTTATCGGGCTCTTTTGGGGGGCTGTGAGCTCCATTGAGGAGTTTACTGAGTGTCTTAGTCTGTTCAGCTGCTATACCAAAAATACCATATGGACTAGATGTCTTATAAATAACAGAAATTTATTTCTTATAGTTCTGGAAGGTGGGAAGTCCAAGATCAAGGTGCTGGCAGATTTCATTTCTGGTGAAAGCCCACTTGCCTCCTTTCGCTCTATTCTCACATGGTAGAAGGGGCAAGGAGCGATCTCGTGTCTCTGTAGAGCCCTAATCCCATTAGGAGGGCTTCACTCTCATGACCTATCATCTCTCAAAGTCCCCACCTCCACAGGCCATCATACTGGAGTTAGGATTTAGCATATGAATTTTAAAAGATAACCTATGAATTTTAGAGGAACACAAATATTTAGTCTATAGCATTGAGTATTAGGTAGAGTATAGGTTTGGCTGCTGTAACAAAACCCAAAGATTGACAATGGGCTAAACAAATACAAGTTTAATTCTCTTGCTCTCTGAGCTCTTAAGCTGGCGTGCTGTTTCTCCTCTGCTAAGTCACCAGGGCCCAGGGCTCCTTCTGTCTTATTTTTCCTCAATACTCTTCTTCTGCCTCATGGGCCAGTATGGCTGCTCCACCTCCTGCCAGCACATCTCTGCTCCAGCCAGAGGGACAGGAGAAAAGAGGGAAGAGGTAACTATGTGCCTTCCCTTTTAAGACTTAACCTAGAAGTCATATGTATCGCTTCTGGTCACATTCCACCCTCTAGAACATAGTCTCCATGGCGTGCCCATCTGCAAGGGAGGTGGGGGTGGGGAATGTAGTATTTAGCTGAGCAACTATGCACCTCACTCAAAATTATCTTATCAGGTAAGAAAGGAATAACGGAAATTGAGGGACAATAAGCAGCCTCTGCCTCTCTTGCCAATAAATTTCTTGTTTGGCTTTAGTGGTGTTTTTTTTTTATATAAACTTAAAAAAATGTATTTATTTGAGAGAGAGAGCTCAAGCAGGGAGGAGGGCAGAGGGAGAGGGAGAGGGAGAAGGAGACTCCCCACTGAGCAGGGAAGCTCAATGCAGGGCTTGATCCCAGGCCCCTGAGATTCTGATGTTTGGCTTTAGTTTGACAGAGTGGCTTTTTGTTGCGTGGGACAAGCATGACAGGAATACAGAAAAGGGGACGTTAACTTTTACTGACCATCGCCTGTATCCCAGGCACGTCATATAGACACTGTCTCTTTTAATCTTGACAGTGACTCAGTAAAGAGAACACGGAGGCTCAGACACAAAGTGACTTGCTCGAGGTCACAAGCCTTAGTGACAGAGCCAGAATCCGAACCCGGATCCCTAGGACCCCAAAGTTTAGGTTCTCCCCATGACTCCTCCTCCTTTGCCCCAGGCGCCCCCACACCTGAGTCACCGGTACCAGGAATATACAGGCTCCGGCGATCCCTGGTCCTCATTCTCCGCGTGTGTCCCCGCCTGTCTTGGGTTGGCATTTTCTCCCTTTAGCACTGTTGATGCCATCGCCAGTGACGCGCCTTTGTGCTTAGACAGCAGGCTGTGTCTGCAGCTGCACCCCGATTTCATGACGAGAACTGGGGTGTCAGGACACACCTGTCATCCCTCAGTCACCTGTGTAGGCATTCACAGGTGCTTCTTCAGGGAAACTCCCACGATAGCAAAAGACTCAGAAATAAAGTGCAGAGGCATCCAGGGTGATGAGATCGAGCTGTGCTTGGTGGAAAGCGGGGGCGCATGGGATGTGGGAGCCAGGAAGGGCCTCAGAGAAAAGAAGAGATTTGTCCATGAGTCTCCTGAAACCAGATGCAAACGTATGTGCCTCTGCATGCGTGTGTCCTCTGGGGCGAAGAGATCTTTATCAGATTCCCCAGGGCATTGACCACTCCTGGGGCAGAGACTCTGGGCTACAGGTTGAGGTGGCAGAGAGCTGGGGATGGGGTGGGGATGGGGCGGGCAGGGGAGGAGCTGGCAGGAAAGAGCCTGGAGATGCCAGGATGGCGGGGGCCACCGCTGGACAGCCAGCCCGCCATGCTAAGGGACATGGACTTCACTCTAAGGCAAAAGGCACTTATTGCCTAGGTGGGGTGTCTGATTTACCCCTGGCCTGGGTCACAGAACTCTGGGTTCTGGATTATCTCCTGGTGTGTCCTAGGCACTGTGAGTACGTAGAGAACCAGCTTCTCACAAACACCAGGGGAAGCTTCTCACAGGAGGTGCACTGGGTCCTGAAGCATGAGTAGGAGTTTGCCCAGATGTTTTAGTCCAAAAGACTCTTTGGGCTGTAAGTTACAGAAACCCCTGGAACGGTCGTAAACCCAGTGGCATGCTTGTAGATGTTTAATAACCATCTCTTAGTGAGGGATCCCCGATTTGTAGCATTTGCCACTTGCTGTGGTGTAAACACTGTGGCAGGACCTTTCCGTTGTGATGCCATCAGAGCAATCTGTTCCAGAAGCTTCCATGAGCCAGCGCAAGTCAGCGGCAGCACACCCTTGCTCAAACCCCGTTCCTTGTAAGAACATAGGGTCGGGGTGCCCGGGGGGCTTGCTTAAGTGTCTGCCTTGGGCTCAGGTCATGATTTCAGGGTCCTGGGATGGAGCCCCCGGAGCAGGCTCCCTGCTCAGCAGGGAGTCTGCTGTTCCCCCTCCCTCTGCCCCCCCTCCGCTTGTGTGTGAGTGCACACGTGCTCTCTCTCAAATAAATAAAATAAAATCTTAAAAAAAAAAAAAAGAACATAAGGGTATGTTGTGGGGACCAAGCTGGACTTGCAGCTGGGTCTCAGATCAAACTGGGAGCTGGAATTGGCGTGCTTTTGCAACTAAGCCTAGCCTTCCTCTCACTCTTCATTCTCCTTCCTCTGTTTGCATTCTTCTCTCCCCATGTGGCAGATTGGCTTTCTCTGCTCCCCCGTCCATGCGGCAAAGAATCGCTATTGCCAACAGTTAGGAGTTTTCAGGCCCCTCTTGACAGAAAGCAGCCAGACTGAAGCTTGATCTCTCCCGGTCCCAGTTTCAGAGGCCCTGGAGAAGGAGTCCATTGGTCAAGCTTGGGTCAGGTGCTTGGCCCTGGGCCAGTCAGCCGTGTGGGGGAGCCGGATGGCCTTGTACCAACACAGTAACCAGCCCTCAGACACTGTTGCCACAGGGTGTTAGGGAAGGAGAAGTAACCAGAGAAAAAGGAAGTGAGCTCTGAGCAACAAGTCCTTAGGTGTCCTGACCAGCAGAAAATGGGGGAAATTCCTCATATAATAGTTGATGCTCTTTCCTCTAGTCTTTTGAACTATCCACCTGGGTAGCCACTAATCCATTCATTCGTTCATGCTTTCAGCATTAATTTGACATTTATTTTTTATTCTCTTTTAAGATTTTACTTATTTGTTTGTCAGAGAGAGAGAGAGAGCACAAGCAGGGAGAGCAGGAGGCAGAGGGAGAAGCAGGCTCCTTCCTGAGTGAAGAGCCCGATGTGGGACTGGATCCTAGGACCCTGGGATCATGACCTGAGCCAAAGGCAGACGCAGAACCGAACGAGCCACCCAGGTGTCCCGACATGTATTTTCTTTTAAAGATTTTATTTATTTATTTGAGAGAGAGAGAGTGCGCACCAGAGGCAGAGGGAGAAAGCAGACTCCCGGGTGAGCAAGGAGCCCCATGTGGGACTTGATCCCAGAACCCCGGGATCATGACCTGAGCCGAAAGCAGACAGTCAACTGACTGAGTGAGCCATCCAGGCGCCCTAATTTGACACGTATTGAATAAATACTCTATATTGGACCTGACCTGAGGCTAAAAATAAAGGAAAAAAATGGATACAATTTAACCACTGCCAAAAAAAAAAAAAAAGTTTGCAATCTGGGAGTGAGACAAAGCACGCATGAGACGAAGTGGGAAAAGCTTGGTAAGCAGCAAGTACAAAGCGTGGGGTCCCCTGGGGACTGCGACGGGGAGCTGTGGCCGCCAGCCTCCAAGGTGGCTGAGCAGTCCTGCCTCCTGGTACCCACACCCCTGCGTCGTTCCCTCCCTCGCCGCACCAGGCTTGGTCTGCATGGCCAAGAGAATAAAGTAGAAGTGATGATGGGAAACATCTGAGATTAGGTTATGGAAGACCGTGCCCTCCAGCCCAGGTATCCTGTGTCTCGCTCCCTTGGCTCGCTCGCTCTGACGGAAGCCACCTGCCCCGTCAGGAGCCACCCTACATTAAAGGTCCATGCGGCCAAGAACGGAAGCCTTCTGCCAAGCGCCGTGTCGGTGAGCGTGGACGTGGATCCTTCAGGGAGACTGCAGCCCTGGCCAGGCGGCTTGACTGCAGCCTCAGGAGAGACCATGAGCCGGCACAACCCTGCTGAGCTCGTCCCGGATTCCTGACCCCCGCAAGCGAGGGGGGGTGGGGTGGAGATAATACACAGCTGTTGTCTTCGGTGCAAAGTTTCTGGGGACTTTGTGGCCATAGGCTGGCATAGAAGGTGATATTTGAGACACATCTTAAAGAATGAACTCACAAACAAAGAAAGGCAAATAAAGCAAGTCATTCTAACAATGCCACAGGCAAAGCTGTAGGCAAGAAAGCCCAGGACACGAATGGCAACAGTAGCTTGGAGTGGCTGAACTTGAGCTGACTGGGAGGGGACGCTATGCAGCCAGAAGGATGGGCCGGCAGGACAAGGGCAGGGGATGCCATCCTTGATGTGGTCAGCAGCTTCAAACCTTTCTAAGCACCAGGAGCCCCTCCAAATAAAATCTCATACAAGAAGCCAGCTATAAAAAGATAAAACGGAGCTCCTCTGGGTGGAGGTAGGTAGGGTGGGAGTGGGAGAAGAGGGTCCTGCTCCACTGCCCCCCTCCCTTTTGCTTCTATACATGTGGGCCAGCTCTGGAAAGAGTCACAGAACACCGGGTAGAGTGACAGCCTCCAGGCAGAGGGACCAGGGGTCCCACAGAGCGTGGCTGAATGGATGGGAAGGAGAATCATTTCTTACTATATGTTCTTTAGCATTTTTTGCATTTTCAATTGCGTTATGACTCCTTCAGAGAAGTAAAAAATATATATATATTAAAGATCAAGTAACAACAACGGCAGCAACATGACCTTAGGTGGAAGATGCGGGAAGGTTTTTAGGCAGGGCAGTGCCAGGGTCAGGATCACACTGCAGAAAGGTCCCTCTGGCTGCCCCATTAGGCGACTAGGCGTGGGAGAAGCCCAGTCAATCCAGAAACCACGCGAAAGGCCCTAGGTGTGTGAATTGGGGCCCAGACTAGAGCAGACGACAGCATGCGTTCCAGGGACGCGAGGTACGAACGGCCAAAGCCCTTAAACGCACCGCTGTTCGCGCAACACTTACTGAGCACGAGCATGCGCCGAGTGTGGAACGGCACGAGCATGCGCCGTGAGGCTCCATGCCGGGTCCACCGCTCAGGCTCTGTGACCTTGGGCAGGCCATCCGACCTCTCCAAGCCTCAGCGTTCTCATTTGTCAAACGGGATTATAATACTACTTCTGTCCTATTAAACATGCTTTGCCCTTTATTATAAAATGTTCAAACGTACAGAAAAGTAGAGAGAGTAGTCTAAGGAACACCCATATAGCATGACCCACCTTTAACAATGTTTCACTTTCTGCCATATTTGCTTCCTTTAGTTGTCATTGTTATGAATTATTTAAAGCGCAGACATCACTGAATTTCACCCCTAAGTGATTCATTATGCTAAAAAAATATTTTCCCCCTACAGTAAGCACAATATTATTTTCATAACTCACAGAAGTAAAAAAATAATTCCTTTTTGTCATCTAATCCCCAGTCCACATTCAGATTTGCCTAAAGATCTCCAAAATGTCTTTTACTATGACTTTTTTCAAACTAGGTTCCAGTCAAGGTCAATCCATTGTTTCTCAGAGGGTGTTTGCCATAAGGATGAACGAATCACCAATCATAAAGTGCTTGGCCAGTTCCCTGGTACGGCAAGTGTCGCGTGTGCGGTGACTCCTCTTCCTACGCTGTTGGGGATTGAATAGAACTAACGCCGCTAGGCCCAGGACTCATGGAGCTACAGATGCGTGGTATCACAGTGGGATGGATAGGCAGGCAAGAGAAGCAGGCCTGAGGCCCAGGACCTGGTGGCCTAGGAGAGAGCCACTGACCTGGGCCTCTGGGTCAGTCCTGACTGTTTTCTAGAAGGTGATTTGCTCAGGATAGTGTTTCCCCAGGGGAAGGGAGAGGGTCTACCTGGCAGCAAGCCTGTCATGAAGGAGGAACCTCCAGGCTGCTTCTACCTGGGGTCTCTGACTGCTGGGTAGGCTCACCACTCGGTGGACTCAGATGTGGAGGGTGTTTGGCCCGCTGGGAAGGCTGTGCATCCCAGAGCTATGACGCAAACGGGCCTTGATGGTGCTGTGGTGCCCTGGACATTAGGGTTGGAGAGTCGCTGAACTCTGCTCCAGGGACAGCCCATGGTTGAAATAAGACTGGCTGGCCCCAGCTCCGGTCTCCCACACCAACTTCCAGAGAATTGGTTCTCCAGAGTCAGGTCTCCCCTTCACCCCTCTGAGGGTCTGTCCTGGATGGGAGGAGGGGAAGATCATAAACTCCCTGCCATCTGGCAAAATTTTGCCTAATGGTGCCTTCCCTCCCCTGCTGTCCACCCCCGCAAATTGTGCGGGGAGTTATTGGGGTCTCTGGGAACGCTGGGACTTAGAATCTTTGGGGGGAAGGCCGGAAGTGAACAAGTAACTGCAAGGTGGTAAGTGTTTTGAAGAAATTGAACAGGATATTCTAGAAGGGGGTCAGGAAAGGCCATCTGAAGAGGTGGAGAATCCAGACATAGAACCGTAGAACCGTAGAAGGAAGAGCAGGACTCAGCCAGGCCAACGGGGTGCAGGTGCTCAAGACCCATGGGGAAAAGAGTATGTGGGAAGCCCTGAGGCCAGAAAGAACTCACTGTACCTGGGCCACTAGAACAAGGCCCGTATCCGGCAGCATTTAGAGCCAGCCAGGTCACTAAGCATTTATGGAGCACCATGTACATATGGGACGTGGCCTCCTATTGTTTGGACTACTCCGCCCCTTCCCCTTCTTTTCAGGCAATTGTGCCTCCTTCCTTCCTGCCCTTGCCAAGTGGTTACTTGTTCCCGCAATTGGACTACACCCCTCTGGCCACAGTTGATTGGACAAGAGGGGAGTACCTCACCGCGTCTGGGCTAATCAGAGTCTCAACCCCTGGAGTCTGGGGAGTGGGACGGAGTGAGTGATGAGGCTTGGGGCTCCCTGCCCAAGTTCCGGAGATGCTGGCAGCCAGGTTTTTAGGCGAGGGGTCCACGGAGCCCTGAAAGACCCTTCTGCACAGAGGAGGTGTGAATGAGGGAGAGGCAAGAGATGAGGAACAGTGAGAGACACTGATTCCTGTTCTTCCAAGACGTGCTGCACCCCTGCCCTGGGGCTCCTTCAAACAAAGCCCCCTTTTTGCTTAAATTTTATCCCGTGGGTTTCTACCTTTCTCAAGAAAACAAGCCCTGGCCAGTGCCTTGCCAGGTGCTAGGGCTTTATAGATGCATAAATATGGCAGGGTCTCTGCCCTGAAGGTCATAAAGCAGCAGGAGAGACGGACATACACACTAAACATTAACTACGGGCGATAAGTGCTATAATAAAAATTTATTCGAGGCAGGGAGGTTGTGCAGAGATAAATTAAGATAACAGATGTAAAAACATTTTGAAAAACAAAAACGTGTGTACGTCCCCTATAATCATACTTAGGGGATTCAACTATATTTCAACTTTTAGTTTAATCAAGAACACAGCCGGAGTATTGCTGATTAACAAGGCAGAGGCTGGTGTTATCTGGCAATGAGTAAGTTATCCAGGATCTCATGCTTTTACTTCCTCCTTTGTGTTTGGTTAGTGGATGGATAAATAACATTACAGTGTCCCAAAGAATTGGGAAGCATGGGTAGTTTCTGACCTTCCTGCTATGTCACAATTCTCTACTCTTTCTGTCCTGCCTATCTCAACCTCACCTTGCCTCCATGAAATTACCAGGTTGCTGACTCAGCTAAAATAAAACCTTATGAATGAATCACTGATGGAGAAGTTTTGCTCATAGATACGCCATTACTCTGTTAACCACGGGTGGTGACATTATGTCTGGAAGGAAGGTGTGACTTCTACGTAAATAATCTTTAAAATCGTCCTGACCAAGGACGCTTCGAATGTTCTAGTTTATGAAAGAGCAAGATATCGTCTTGAGAAATGCCTTCCCTCCACCCTCATCACGGACAGACACCCGTTTATTCCTACTGAATTTCCGATGGCGGAGATAACAGCACTCACGTAAGTTACTGGCACCGTGGCGTAGAGGAACAAAGCAGGCTTTGTTGACCTGGGTTCAAATCCCAGTTCCACAAATTGCCTGCTGTGGAGTCTGAACAAATTAATTAACCTCTCTGAGCCTCAGCTTTCTTGTCGATTGCAGGAAGGAAAGACACTGACAAGAGATCAGCTGTGGGTGGACAGGTGGATAACTGAACCAGGTAGAACTCTAAGGGTTACATGAGAGAAGGTGGATAAACATGACCCACCATGAAATGGAACTAAACACTCCTTGTTTAGAGGCACCTGGCTGGCTCAGTTGGAAGAGCATGTGACTCTTGATCTCACCATCGTGAGTTTGAGCCCCTCGCTGGTGTAGAGATTACTTAAGTAAATACATAAACTTTAAAAAAATGGCTTGTTTCTTCTGTATCCTGGAGTGAATTGGGTTTTCTGGGACAGACTGGGAGAGCAGGGCTTCCTTTCCAGAAGCGCTGATATACTTCTAGGAATCAGAATGTGATCCATCACATTTAATGACAATGATGGGCTTCTTTTCTTTCTTTCTTTCTTTTTTTTAATGGTTTTATTTATTTGAGAGAGAGAGAGACCACGGGCACCAGCATGAGGGGAAGGGTGGAGCAGAGGGGGAGGGAGGGTGAGGGACAAGCCCAAAGCAGGGCTCGATCCCAGGACCCTGAGATCAGGACCTGAGCCCCTGAAATCAGGACCTGAGCCAAAACTAAGAGTTGGACGCTTAGCTGACTGAGCCACCCAGGCGCCCGGAGGATGATGGGTTTCTAGAGACTTGTATCATTTGCAACTCAATAAGTCAAGAATAATTTTCCCATGAGACTAACCCTAAAGTTGGAGGCTTGATCCTCAGAGCCCAAATTCTACAACCATTGTACTGTGTTTCCACTGGACTTTAAACAAATTTTTGTCTTTATTTTTATTACTGAGGTATAATTGACATCACTGTTTGATTTTTTTTTTTAATTTTTTTAAGTAATATCTACACCCAACGTGGAGCTCAAACTCACAACCCCAAGATCAAGAGTCACAGACCGAACATGGACTCTCTGCCCCGGCTCTACTATTTTGCAAATCGCTCGCACAGAAACAAACAGGAAGAGCTATCACAGTGACTGTCCTTCATCATAGCCCTTCATCTCAGCTGACCTTTCCGTGAAAGCGATGACAATAAGGATGTGTTTTTCAGCCTCAGTATTTCCAAGACCACTTGAACTCGGAAGTCCCAGCACCCCTAAGCAACAATGCGCCCCGCTCAGGATAGGAATTGCGGCGTCTCTGCTAAAGTGGCACTACCCTGTGGCAATTTCATGAACAAGCCCCAGTCCCGCCATTTTGAAATTAACGGTTTCTTGACTACCTTTTTAATTGGGTGGGGTTTTGTATTTCAATCATGGGGCATAAGATGAGGCTTTATTCATATTTTTACATTATTTCAGATTTCATCATTCAAATTCACATACAATGTAATTGCACTATACTGGATTTCTTCAAATCTTCGAATTCCTGATTTTTGAGATCTTGAGAAGTCTGCAGCTTAAGTTTCCAGGAAGCACCACACTTCTCTTGCCATCTCTCTCTGTTTGAACTCTGGTGAGTTGTTGGCCTTCAGTGATACTGCATACTGACTCATCTGCCGTGGACATGACCTTACTCCGAATGGAAAAGCAGGTTTTAAAATTGTGGAAAGGCAATCATATACCTTACGTTTTTTACTCCCAGAAGGAGCCCCACTCTGGGCAGCATTGCACTAGGCTGCCTGGAAGAAGCCACCTCTTCCTCACATGTATAGGAGGTATCTTTTCTTGTTCTTGGAAACTCACCCCCACTTCCTTCCATCTATTGGGGTCTCCTTAAGCTGCTTCTGCAGGTCAGCCATGGACACCTCATGGTCCATGCATGTGGCCCCTGAGCAGTCTCTTTTCATCCTAACCTTCTCCTTTCATAACTCAGGGTGGTGCTTTTCAAATTGGGGTCTGTAGGTATATTCCTGGGGAGGAAGTCTATGAGTTCTACCAAAAGTTTTGAATGTTGTGTTTTCATTTTTGGGTCATCTGGATGACCACTCCAGAGCCAAGGGCCACCTCACAATTTTATTTATTTTATTTTTTTATTTTGTAAAGATTTTACTTATTTATTTGACAGAGAGAGAGAGAGCACGAGGAAGGGGGAAGGAGGAGGGGCAGAGAGAGAGGGAGAAGCAGGGATCCTGATTCCCGGGATCATGACCTGAGCCAAAGGCTCAGTCGGTTAAAGACTGAGTCACCGAGGCACCCCTCACCTCACAATTTTAAAACCTGCTTTTCCATTCGGAGTAAGGTCATGTCCACGGCAGATGAGTCAGTATGCAGTATCACTGAAGGCCAACAACTCACCAGAGTTCAAACAGAGAGAGATGGCAAGAGAGGTGTGTGGTTCTATAAAAGGATGGGTTTTGCAGCTCTAATGTCCTTCCCATCCAATGTACTAGCAGTAAGGTTTATAAATAAGCCATAAAGAAATTTATTTTCTGTATTATATTTTGTGTGTGTTTGGTTTGGTTTTGCTTTTAAGTAGGCTCTCTGCCCAATGCAGGGCTTGAACTCACAGCCCCAAGATCAAGAGTTGCATGCTCTACTGACTAAGCCAGCCAGGTACCCCTCTGTATTATATTTTGGGGTACACGATTAAATGGATTGGCTCATTAAAATAATGACTAGGTGGTTAAAATGGAGTTTATTGTTCAAAACCAAAAAAAGTCAACAGTGATCATGTCAGTGATTCAAATAATGGTCCATTACCCAAAACAAAACTCAAGTAGAAAATATATATTTCCCCATTAAACCACACAGAGGTGATTCCCAGTGATTCGATGCCAGTCAATCACCGTCCATCACTTTGAGTTAATGTTGTTCATTTAACATTTATGACTTTTTGTTTGCAGCTTTAAGTTTATTTTAGTTTAAAGCCGAGGCAACATATGAACTTTTTAAATATGGAAATGTCAGTTTTGTTGAAAATGTCTTCATTTTCATCCCTGCCTTGGAAGGAGTCAATACAATTTAAAAGAAGGGGGACTCCCCCTCACCGCCAAGCATATACCCCAGTGCAAATATTTCCAAATATTTCCCTCCTCTTTCCAGTGGTAGATGAAGAATGAATTCTTCCGGTCCTCTGAACAAGGGAAACCAGTTTTTCAATGGGTAATGATTTAGTGTCTAGTTGTATTGACCCATCAGCATGTACCAGGAAAGAAAAGAGAGCGGGACTTATGTGCATGGAGGTTAGGAGGGAAGGGCTGCATGTGGGGAGCTATCCAGAGCCCAGGGTATGTGCTGGAACATCCCCGCTTCTGCAGGAAAACTCTGGGTACAAATGCCTCTGTTGTCTGCACGCAGGACAGAGTGGGGTTCTCACCAGGGACCGCCCAGCAGGGACAACATCCAGCAATGCCACAGGATGGAGGTCCCTAACCTGGGATCGTGATTGGAGATGACCCAGTCACTAATCAGCCTCATCGGGAAAACACACCTGAAGCGGGGGGCACTGCCCAGCCACTGCCGGTATATTGTGAGGACACCACAGAGCAGACTCAGAGGGGCTGAAGGAATCCAGACACAGGGAGGAGCATCGGGCAGCTGCAAAGATGTCCCTTCCCCCTTTCTCCCTGCCTGTCTTTCTCTCGATGGGCTGAATCTGTCAGAAAGTCAGCTGGCCAAGGATTCTGGAGTATGGTTTTCAGAGTCCCAGCCAGTCCCTCAGAAGCTGATTCTGGCCAACTGAAGCTGCAAAGGAATTTACCAAAGACTGTTGGGTATCTCACAGAACTGGCTTGAGAAATGAGATTAGAAGTTGGCCCAGAACTGGCCCAGAAAGGACACCACTGCCATATGGTGTCTGATGTCGCTCCCCTAGTGTGATAGATTCTGTGATTTTCCAGAAGGGATTCCTTCTCTCCTCTTCCACCCCAAGCCTCCCTGTCCCACCGACCACAGGCTTGGCCACGTGACCTGCCCTGACCCACAGAATTTGGGGGAAATGACTGCATGCCCTTTCTGAGCAGTGTTCCTGCCCCACTCTCCTGCCATCTTGTGTGAGGAACGCATCCCCCAGGGAGCTGCTGCCCCTCCCGCCCCAGCTCTGCAAAGGCCTGAAGCACACTTGAACCCAGCCTGTTTGGAGTCCAGTCGAAACCAGCCAAGCAGCAGTCTAGAACATCCTGTCCACGGAACTATGAGTGACAAATATCTTTGCTGTTGGAATCCACTGAGATTTGGGGGTATTCTTTTTACCGTGGTAGAAGCTGACAAACACACACGACCATCTAGAAGAATCTATCCTCTCCTGCTTTTTTTTTCTCTCTTTTTTTTTTTTTATAAAAAAACTCTAGCTTCTGATAGATTCCTGTGCAGAGAGGTCCCACTAGCCAAGCCCAGGTCACACCTTGCACAGGACCTGACGGGGGGGACGAGGACAATACTTAAGAGTTTTCATTTTCGATAAAAGTAGGTGGGCTCTGTAACGTCTGCCTCTCTACCTGACTCAGGGTGGCCACACTGGGTTGAACAGTGTTTCCAAGAATTCATGTCCCCCCTGGAAACGCAGCATGTGACCTTATTGGGAATAGGACCTTTGCCATGTAATTGGTTAGGATAAGGTCCTACTGGATTCGGGTGAGCCCTAACCCACAGATGGGTGTTTCTATAAGAAGGGAAAACCGAGGGGCTCCTGGGTGGCTCAGTGGGTTGAAAGTCCGACTCCTGGTTTCGGCTCAGGTCCTGATCTCAGGGTCATGAATTGAGCTCCTAGCTGGGCTCTGAGCCCAGTGCAGAGTCTGCTTCAGATTCTCTCTCCCTTTGCCTCTGGTCCCACTTGTGCTCTCTCTCTCTAAATATATAAATGAAATCTTAAAAAAAAAAAAAAGGAAGAAGAGAAAACGGAGACACAGAGACACACAGGGAGCAGGCCACGTGGTGACGGAGGCAGAGATTGGAGCGCTACATTGATTAGCCCAGGAACACCAAGGAGCTGGAACATCTTGCCAACACCAGCAGCTGGAAGAGAGGCAGGAAACTGATCCTTCCCTGGAGACTCCTGAGAGGGCATGGGCCTGCTGACACCCTGATCTCGCACGTTGAGCCCCTAGAATTGTGGGAGAAAGCATTTCTGTTGTTTTAAGCCTCCAGTCTGTGATACTTTGTTACAGCGGCTCCTGGAAGCTATCTAAGAAGGCGGTAAGGGAGCCCCCTCTCCAACCAAAAAAAAGCTAAATTTCCTTTTCCCGTACACGTCTTGGTCATACCCTGAAACAGTCATTCAAGGGGAGGATCCTTGGATGTTTCTTCCTTGGAAGCGGTTTGTAGGGGAAAGTGAGGAGGCGCCGCAGGGATGCTGTCCCGAGGGCACCGGAGCCCTGCAGAAGGAATGTGGTATTTTGCGTCTCTGCCTTCTCTTGGATTGCATTTGCTCCAAAAATAACTTTGCCTGGATAGGGCTACTCAAGATGCTGGGGTGAAAAACAGATGCCTCTTCAAAAAGTCTGAATGTCAGAGTAGAAGGGCTGTGTGGGGACGGAAATGGCTGGGGCTGGAGTTGGAAATCTGAGCGAGACCAAGCTGATCATGTTAGACCTGCCGGTCGCCCCACACGTCTTCCTATAGAAGAACAGTGCTCTCTACTAGATTCTCTCAAAGCCATTTCGGAACAGTGGAGGGAATAGAAATATGTTTCTTATGTGTTTTCTCAAAATTGGAGATTCAACAAGGCAATGGCATGAGAAAAAGGGAGGGACCACTTTAGCTAAGAGACTCCAGAGACACCACGGGTCGTGTGTTGTCCTTGTTGGGATCTGATTCCCATAGATCAACTGTGAGAAGATTTTTTTTTTTAAGGTTTTATTTATTTATTTATTTGCGAGAGAGTGGGGGGAAGAGCAGAGGGGGAGGGAAAAGGAGGGGGAAGGAATCTCAGGCAGACTCTGTGTTGAGCGTGGAGCCCCACATGGGGCTCAATTTCACGACCCTGAGATCATGACCTGAGCTGAAACCAAGAGTCGGATCCTTTTTTTTTTTTTTTTTTAAAGATTTTATTTATTTATTTGACAGAGATAGAGATAGCTAGCGAGAGAGGGAACACAAGCAGGGGGAGTGGGAGAGGAAGAAGCAGGCTCATAGCAGAGGAGCCTGATGTGGGGCTCGAACCCATAACGTGGGATCACGCCCTGAGCCGAAGGCAGACGCTTAACCGCTGTGCCACCCAGGCGCCCCAAGAGTCAGATCCTTAACCGACTGAGCCACCCAGGTGCCCCTGTGAGAAGATATTTTTGAGATAATCAGGGAAATTTGAAAATGAACTGGATATTAGATGATCAAGTCATTACTTACAACTTTATCAGATGTGATATTGACATTATAAGAAAATAGCTGTTTTTTTAAATTTTTTAAAGATTTTATTTATTTACTTGAGAGAGAGAAAGCACAGAGGGAGAGGGAGAAGCAGACCCCTGCTGAGCAAGGAGCCGGATGCGGGGCTCCATCCCAGGACCTTGGGATCAGGACCTGAGCCGAAGGCAGACACTTAACCGACTGAGCCACCCAGGTGCCCTAGAAAATAGTTGTTTTAAAAGAGGTATGAAGTATGTAGAGACAAAAATGCCATAATGTTTGGGATATGCTTAAAAAGCATGAAAATGGTAGACTTGAATTTTGACCATCGAATTTAGGTAAGAGGTGTGATTACTAGCGTTCCATCATCTTGCCCTTCGTATGAGTCTATTTTGAAAACAAGCAAATAAATATTTTAACAAATGGAAGAAGTAATAAAGCTATCTGTAAAACTACTTAAAACCAGTGGAGAGACATTTGGCTAAACACTGTATATTAAACACACATGTTTGTATCTGTTTCCACTTGAAACCCATCCAAAATGACAGTCAAGGACTAAAACAAGTGTCAGCCCACCAGAACGAGGAGGAGGGGGGTCCACCCACTGCTAAGAAGTGTGCTGCAGTCCACTCAGGCAGCGGAGCAACATACCACAGACTGGGTGCGTATAAACAGCAGACCTTTGTTTCTCACGGTCTGGAGGCTGGAAGTCTGAGGTCAGAGTACCAGCATGGTTGGGTGAGGGCTTTCTTCTGCAGCGCAGACTTCTCACTGTGTCCTCGCATGGCCAAAGGGGTAGGGGAGCTCTCTGGGGCCTCTCTTACAAGGGCACTCATCCCATGCATGAAGCTCTTCCTTCGAGACCTAAATCACCTCCCCAAATCCCACCTCCTAACACCATCCCCTTTGGGGCTTAGGATACCAACATTCAGACCACAGCAAGATGTCAACACATTTTTGGACCATGGACAAGTTCAGGCGTACCCCATTTCATTGCCCTTACACTTCGTTGTAGTTTGAAGATACTGTTTTTTTGCCCCCCCCCTTTTTTTAAACAAATTGAAGGTTTGTGGCAACCCTGTGTCAAGCACGCTTACTGGTGCCGTTTTTCCAACAGCACTGGCTCACTTCAGGTCTCCGTCACATTTTGGTAATTCTCACAGTATTTCAAACTTTTTTTTTTTTTTTTTTTTTTGGCGATTGTGATCAGTGAATACGACTTGCTGAAAACTCAGATGGTGGCTAGCATTTTTTAGCGATGAAGTATTTTTAAGTTAAAGCGTGTACTTTTTTTAGGCATCGTGCTGTTGCACACTGCGTAGACTACGGTATCGTGTAAACGGAACTTCCATGGGCTGGGAAACCAAAAATTTCAGTTGGCTTGCTTTATTGCGATACTCACTTCGTTGCAATGGTCTGGACCCGAACGTGCGATGTCTGACTATGCCTCCGTTGAAGCAGTAGGTACTGATCTGAGAGAGCGGAGGAAGTTACACCATAAGGCCTCACAGAGGGAGGCCAACCGAAAGCAAATCTTCACCCCGCATGCACCTTCCAAATGGTATTAAAGGCCGTAGGCACAGAAGCATGTAAGGTCAGGACAGAGGACTGGGAACAGAGGGCCATACTAGTTGAATAATGGCCCCCGGAGAGGTCAACTCTTCACCCCTGCACCTGTGAATGTTACCCATGAAAGGATCTCTGCAGATGTGATGAACTTAAGGATCTTGTGGTGGGGAGACGATCCTGGCTTATCCAGGTGGGCCCTAAATGCTACGACAAGTGTCCTTACCAAAGGAAGGGGAGGGGATTGGACACAGACACGGAGGAGGTGGCCATGTGTAGAGGGGGGCAGAGAGAGATTTAAAGATGGTGGCCTTATCAGTCGTTAAGCGTCTGCCTTCAGCTCAGGGCGTGATCCCAGGGTCCTGGGATCAAGTCCCGCATCAGGCGCCCAGCTCCGCTGGGAAGCCTGCTTCTTCCTCTCCCACTCCCCCTGAGTGTGTTCCCTCTCTCGCTGGCTATCTCTCTCTCTCTCTGTCAAATAAATTTTAAAAATTAAAAAAATAAAGATAGTGGCCTTAAAGATTGGACCGATGTGACCACAAGACAAGACACAACTCGAGGAGGCAAGGAGTGGATTCTTCCCACTTTGATTTTGGACCCCTGTAACTGCCTATGGACTTTCCAGCCTCCAGATTTGTGGGAGAATACATTTCTGTTGTTAAGTCACCAAGTTTGTGATAATTTGCTATCGGGGCACAAGAAGGTACTCAGAGCTTGCCAGATATAAGGAATAAGTCAGATGGAAGGAGCTATAAGACACCCGGGGCCCCACTCTGCCCTGTGCTGCTCACCTTGGCAGGAGATGGGGGGGTGATTCTCTGGACGAGTTAAATTTGCACCACAGATGCTTCTGACTCAGGGACACCAGACACAGTGTGGGGCGCAGGTGAGGCTCCGACTGAAAACCAGGAGAGTGACAAGGGTCTTCATTCCAAACAGGGAGGCCCAGGGCCTCTGCGTCCCTGGGAAGTAAGTAGAGAAAGGATTGTTCCCCTCAGGCAGGAGGTAAAGGATGGCTCCCTGGAGAAACTGAACAGCCTGAGAGAGGAGACCTCCAGCTACTGACGTTTGGCCTCCAACCAAAAAGCTGACCTGCCGTCCCACCAGCAGCCCCAGCCATGAACATAGCACTTACAGTCGGCTGTGGGGTGCCCTGCTCTACGATGAGACTTGACAGCCGAAGAGCATCCCGTGCTTGAGGACCCACCACACCATGTTCTCAGGCCTACTTGAAAAAAATCTTTCAACATGAAAGAGGGAAGAAACTAGAGAGAGGAAATTTGGGTGCAGGGCTAGGCAGAGATGGGACATAAAGGTCATGTGATGCAGGCCCCCCGTGGGCTGCCACCCAGTGAGGGCTCAGGACAGCCAGGCCAGATGCCTCACCCAAGGGATGGAACTATTTGGAGGAAGCAATAACAGAAAACGAAAAAATAAAGTAAAATTCGAAGAGCGGCAACAACAAAACTGGACTAAATATCCCAGGAGCGGTAATACAGGACAATCAGCCACTGAGACAGAATGCATTTTCCAATCCTGTATCTATCCCATTGCATCTGCACTTGGCACAGCCGGCCTGAGCGGGGATCGCTGCTCTTTTACTAAATCTGGGCCGGGGAGGGGCTGTGGGCCTGCCCGACAGGTAACCGGTGACTAGGGGGCAAATGATGCTCTGTGACTTCTGCGGCTAAGACATAAGAAGGATACAGGTTCCGCCTGACTCTTGGGGTGCTTGCCCTGGGAACTCAGCCACAGCTGTGGTGAGGAAGCCCAGGCACCAGGGAAAATCCTGCGTTCTTGCAGACAGTGTCCCCCAGCCGCGCCGTCAGCAGCCAGACAAATGAAAGCCGAGACTTCAGACGATGGTTGCCTGTCTTAGGGGCTTCTAGTCAAGCCTCAGATATCATGCAATGGGGACCAGCCCTCCCCACCAAGCCCTGTCTGAATTCCTGACCCAAAGAAACCAGGAGAGACAAATGATTAAACGAATAGACACGAAATAATCACGCAGTACGAATGAGATGGAGGAAAGTAATGCTGTGAGTTGGAAACTCACCACAAAGCCTGAAAGAGGGAGCTGAGGCCACGGACTTCATGTTCCAGCTTTGATCCCGTCTCATGCTCACCTCATGCCAATGGGACTTGCTGGTTCGTTTGAGTCTAGGCCATCTGTCAATTGGCACCCTAAACTGGGGTGGAGCCGTGGGGGAGAGAATCCACAATGAACCCTGAGCTAGCGCTGGAAGAAGACAGCATGGGCCCTGGAGAGAAGAGCAAGTGTCTAATTCAGACATTCTGGGGAATGTGCACATTTCTTAAAACTGGTTTTTTTTTTAAGTTATTATTTTAAGTAATCTCTCCAACCATCATGAGGCTCGGACTCACAACCCCAAGATCAAGAGTCAGGTGCTCTTCCGACTGAGCCAGCCAGGTGCCCCAAATGTGCACGTTTCTTTATTTGTGCTGGTCTCAGTTAAACTCAAATGGGGATCGGTCTCTTAGAGACAAAACCTGTCTTCCGAGTGTCCCAAGCGAGGCCATTCTCCTGGAGTAAGATGAAGCCCCTCCAGCTGGCTGGGACTGGCCTCTCTGGTCCCTGTGGAGAAGCTGCCTCGCCCCTGCTTTGCCTAATGCATTAGAAATTACTAATAAAAAAATAATAAGAGAATAGTGTTTGCCTTTTGGAATGTCTCTCAGGATTTTTTTAAAGACTCTGTAACCATTGCACCAATAGGAAGTAGTTGCTACAGAAAAACAGGAACTTTTTTTTTTTTAAGTATAAAATTGCCCATATTTCCGCCACCCAGAGATAACTACTGTTTTGTATTTGTATATAAAAAACCATCCCTCTATTAGGCTGAACCAGAGGAAATTACCAAAATTCAACCAATTTTGGCTTACAAAAACTGCCATTACACAGGGTTCCATCCAACACAATTTTGTTTTAACGGCTACAAAGTGGAGAGCCCTTTGGGCATGACATAATTTCCTCAACCTGCCACCCCCTATTGGGCCCTTCTGTAGTTTCTACTTTTTCACAATGATAAAAAAATATTACGATGGAAAATTTAGCCCATTCTTTGTGGATATCCTTTCTTAGTTTCTTAGGAGACCTTGCTAGAAATTGGATATGTTAGATAAAAGGAACACACATTCTAAAAGCTTTTGTTGCATCTTAAAGGCATAGTCTCTGAGAAGCCAGAAGCTGGTTGGTACAAGGGAAATCTCCCCACTCCCGAGAGGATGGGAGTGGCAGGGGCCCTGTGGGTTATTGCTTCTGCTAAAAGGCCACTCAAAAGGGAGGGAGGCAGGATCAGAAGGGAATTGGAAACTGAGAAGCAGCTGGGCATTTACTGCTTGGAGCAGAGAGAGTTTGTGGAGGCAATTATGCCTGTACTCCAAAAAGGCTGAACACGTGCTGGTTATAAAACCGGAGAGGGCCCGTGGCAGCCTGTAGAATGGACAGAGAAGAATCCTGTGTTTATTACTGTGATACGTGACAAAGTTAAGTTAGGGACAAGGAACGTAATGGAGGATTTTTTTTTTCTTTTAGCCTGGATCTCATAGAGGAATTTTACCGTTTAAAGGTAAAATATAAAGTAGAATAGCTGAAGTATTGGGCGCTTGGGGTGCTCCGTGGGTTGAGTGTCTGCCTTCAGCTCAGGTCCTAATCTTGGGACCCTGGGATCAGCCGGCCTCAGGCTCCCTGCTGGGTGGGAAGTCCCTTCTCCCTCTCCCTCTGGCCCTGCCTCGCCCTGCCCCCACCCTGTTACCCTCACCCCTGCTTCCCCCACCCCGGCTCATAGAGAAGCCAGAAGCAGGCTCAGGTTTGGGTTCAAGTTTGGACCCTGCCACTAACTAGCTGTACGTGTGCGTGTGTGCTTTAATTTTAAACATTTTTAAAAATGTATTTATTTATTTATTTGAGGGGGGGCGGAGGGAGAGCATGAGTGGGGGGCGGAGCAGAGAGAGAGGGAGAGAGAGAAAAGCAGACTCCTGGGACACGGAGCTCAATCCCAGGACCCTGAGATCATGACCTAAGCCGAAGTCAGACATTTAACCGACTGAGCCACCTAGGCGCCCCTAGCTGTCTGTTCTCGAGCAAGTCACTTACCTCTGAGCCCTGCTTGTCTGCGATATTTTATCATTTCAGACCTCAGCTTTCTGACTCCCAACCCATCTCTCAGGATGATGACTAAGAGCCTTACAACCCTACTTTATACTAAATTATTTAATATATTGGTCCAGTTTACATGGTAACCAATGTGTACATAAGGAAATTAATATCTCTAAAAGCAGAGCTAGGCTTGCTAGTAGCAGAGGCAGGAAGTGTATGGGAAACCCTCCACAGCTAAAGAGTACTTTTTATGTCATTCTCTTTAAAATAAGAGACTTTCAGAAGTTGAATTCTAAAGCCATCTAGTTTCCAATTTTATGAAATGTTCTGGCTGGAAGTGAAATGGAATCATTAAGGATGCTCTCAGTTACACAGATACATCAGTGCATTCGCCTAGGCCAGGATTCTCAGGCTAATTAGAAGATTCTAGAAGTGTCATGGCCTAGAGGGGAAGTCACTTCCTAGACTGGGTACTTAAATATTTTTCCACATAAAGGCTTCAGAAATTTTCCACTCTTTGAGGGGGGCAAGTGTGACACCACTTATGTAAGAAATAATCCCTTTCTGTTTGGCCTGTCCACAGGCTTTTCTGAGTGCTTACTGCCACCTGGTGGTGCTTAGATGAATAACCATTAATAGGAAGGGCGGGCACTCCAGTTATTCACTCCCTAGTGACTTATTTCACTGGTTGGGGTGCCAGGTCATTTATTTGCTTCTGCGTGTATGTATGTATGTAATTATCTGTGTATGTATTCCAATGAACATTTTATTTATTTGTTTGTTTATTTTTAAGTTTATTTAAGTAATCTCTACACCCAACGTGGGACTCAAACTCATGACCTAGAGATCAAGAGTCCAAGAGTCACGGGGTGCCTGCGTAGCAGAGTCGTTAAGCGTCTGCCTTCGGCTCAGGGCATGATCCCGGCGTTCTGGGATTGAGCCCCACATCAGGCTCCTCCGCTATGAGCCTGCTTCTTCCTCTCCCACTCCCCCTGCTTGTGTTCCCTCTCTCCCTGGCTGTCTCTCTGTCAAATAAATAAATAAATCTTTAAAAAAAAAAAAAAGAGTCCAAGAGTCACATACTCTTCCAACTCAGCCAGCGAGGCGCCCCTCGAGGAACACTTTATTTTAGAATAGTTTAGACTTACAGAAAAGTTACAAAGATAGTACAGAGAGTTCCTACATAGTCATCTAGTTCCCCCTTATTGTTAAAATCTTATATTAGCAGGGTACATTTATCACCTCCAAGAAACCAACATTGACACTACTATTAACTAAACTCCAGACTATTTTTGGATTTTACTTTTCCACTAAACAGATAAAGTCCTTTATCTGTTTCAGAAGCCCTTTCTGGATACCACATTCCATTTAGCTACCATGATTCCTTAGTCTCCTCTGGTCTGTGACAACTTCTCAGTCTTTCCTTATTTTTCATGATCTTGACAGCTTTGAGGAGTGTTGGTCAGGTATTTTGTAGAATGTCCTTCAATTTGGGTTTATCTGGTATTTTTTTTTAAGATTATTTATTTGACAGAGAGGGTGAGAGAGCACAAGCAGGGACAGCAGCAGGGGGAGAGGGAGCCTGACACGGGGTTCGATCCCAGAACCCTGAGATCATGACCCAAGCTGAAGGCAGACGCTTAACTGACTGAGCCACCCAGGCACCCTTATCTGGTATTTTTCTCATTAGACCGGGCTATGCATTCTCTGACATTAACCTTGATGTTAACTACCCAAGTTAGTACTTGTCAGGTTTCTCCACCAAAAAGTTACTATTTCTCCCTTTCATTACTTCATTCCTAAATTCAGCCCACACTTACGGGGGAGAAGGGAGTAAACTCCATCTCCTGAAAGGGAAGCATCCACATAAATGATTTAAAATTCTTGCATAAGGAAAACCTGACTCTTCCCCCATATTTATTTATTCGCTCATGTGTTTATATGGGCATGAACTCGTGGATATTTATTTTATACCTTGGGATATAACCCAACGCTATGCTATTTGTTTTGTTCAAATTGCAGCTTTCACCAGCGGGAGCTCTTTCAGACAGGTTCCTGTTTTCCCTTTGACATTTCACCTCCTTTTGTTTTTTGAGCACTTCCTTTGTATATTTTTCATTTAAAAAACACTTTTAGGAGCATCTGGCTGGCTCAGTCAGCAGAGCATGCAACTCTTGATTTCGGGGTTGTGAGTTCAAGCCTCACACTGGGCGTAGAGCTTACTTTAAAAAAAAAGAAAGAAGGGGCGCCTGGGTGGCACAGCGGTTAAGCGTCTGCCTTCGGCTCAGGGCGTGATCCCAGCGTTATGGGTTCGAGCCCCACATCAGGCTCCTCTGCTATGAGCCTGCTGCTTCTTCTCCCACTCCCCCTGCTTGTGTTCCCTCTCTCACTGGCTGTCTCTATCTCTGTCAAATAAACAAATAAAATATTTTAAAAAAAAGAAAACACTTTTAAGAAGCAGAAGAAAACAAAATTATCTTTAAATCCCATCATCCCGGCACAACTAGTTAGCATTTTCATGTTTTGTTGTTCATGTTTTTGAAACATAGCTTTTAAAGAACATATTTTTACCACTTCACGATTTCATAAACATAACTGCTGTTTTTGACAATTAGTAGTGCTTACCAGATGCGTAAGTCAGATCACCTTAAGAAAAGCTCTCTGGAGTCAGACTAAGTGCCCTTCTCCTGGCACTGAATCTTTCTGATCCTGAAGCTTCTCATCTGTAAAACAGGAAAATGGTGGCGTGTCTTACAGGTTTCTGCGAGAATTGAACCAGGCAGCATAGACAAGGAGTCTGGAAATAGTTGGCCCCAGTATAAATCCTGACCCTGCCACATCTTAGCTGGGAAAATCTGGGCAAGTTACTTAACTTCTCTGTGCCTCAGTTTCATCCATAAAATGGAAAAAACAAAAGGCCTTACTTACCTCTCAGTATTGTTTGACTAAATGTTCAGTGGTGCCCATGGCAAGTGTTCGATGTCAGTTGTTATTATGAACTCTGGATAGACCTCCATGCAGGCATTACCACCTAAATTTAACTATACAGGCTACACCCTCCAGCTCAGTGCTTCACACGCAGGAGAGGTGCACTGTGTATTAACACCTATGTGTGCACACCCAGTGTCTGTTTATCAGCAAAATGCAGGTAAACCGCTTCCTAATACTGAGGCAGCAAAGTACCTTACACATACCAACGAGATCAGAGTTACACCTTTGAATGGATCTATGCTGTCTAGTATTTAGCTTCTTTTTCCTCACCTTATGGAGGTATAATTGGCAAGTAAAAATTACATATATTTTAGGTGTATAATGGCTTGATCCGTATTTAGCTTCCCATACTGGGAGGACTTCATAAAGAATGAAACCATGACATCTAGTCTTAACAGAAACACTTTACTATGCCTCTGAATCTAAACCAATGATGTACGTCTTAAATTTGGTCCTTTGGGGTATTTTTATCAATGAGGAAGACTTTATCCTACTTTTCAGCAAATTTCAAACTTTCTTCATGCTGACTTTTTTTTAGGGACCAAGTCACTAACCCACGCCCATCCTCCTGGCTGCCCCTAGGTCTTACAGGTTCTCATACTCCCCACTTCCCATAATGTCTAGTTGGCAGTTATGATTCAGAATCACGTACTCTACACCAATGCATACAAGACATACATGAAATGTGGTTAACATCCGCTGTGTTTCCCTTGTGAGCCTGTGGGGTGCTCATACCCTTACAATTGCTTCTCTTTCTTGGCAGTGCAAAGAATAGGGGCCTTGCAGTAGGGCAGAGGGCAGAATTCTGGACCCGCCACTTACTAGTTGTCTTGCCTTGGGCAAGTTTTTTTTTTTTTTAAGATTTTATTTATTTGTTAGAGAAAGCATGTGCACAAGCAGGGGGAACTGAAGGCAGACGGAGAAGCAGGGTCCCTGCTGAGCAAGGAGCCCGATGTGGGACTTGATCCCAGGACCCTAGAATCATGACCCTAGCCGAAGGCAGACGTTTAACCGTCTAAGCCGCCCAAGAGCCCCTTGGGCAAGTATTTTTTTAACCTTTCTGTGCCCATTTCTACAAGTGAGAAACTGGGTTTTCCTATATTGCAGGATTTTTTTTCAAGATTTTATTTGACACACACACAGAGAGCACAAGCAGTGGGAGCTGCAGGCAGAGGGAGAGGGAGAAGCAGGCTCCCCGCTGAGCAAGAAGCCCCACATGGGGCTTGATCCCAGGACTCTAGGATCATGACCTGAGCTGAAGGCAAGATGCTTGACCAACAGAGACACCCAGAAGCCTCTATACTGCAGGATTTTTAAGAGGATTCAATGAGAAAGTACATGGGGAAACTTTAATTTAGTCCAGTCTGTCATGGAGAAGCATACAACCTTTATTTCTCCCCTTTCCCTTTCCAAATTCGACACACTGATGCATTTGGACCTACTCTTTGCACTAATTTGTGTTCGATCTTATTTTGTTCCCTCAAACGTCAGTCAAAGGTCCCTCTGGCAAATCTCACTCAGAAAACTACTCCCTAGGGGCTTCTGGATGGCTCAGTCAGTTGAGCATCCGACTCTTGGTTTTGGCTCAGGACATGATCTCGGGGGTTGTGGGATTGAGCCCTGCATCGGGCTCTGAGAGGAAACTGCTTGAGATTCTCTACTCTCCCTCTCCCCCTGCTCATGCTTGCTCTTTCTCTCTCCCAAATAAATAAATTAATTTAAAAAAAAGAAAGAAAGAAAAAGAAAACTACTCTCTACCCCCTGGGCACTGAGAGGAAAATATCCAAGGGACTAAGATTGTGTAACCTCAGTGTTTTTCAGATTTATGCTTTTGGAACCCTTTGTTCAAATGAAATCTCTCTTGGAATCTTGATATAAATAAAACAGATTTTAAAAAGGTCATTGTATTAGCATTCCTTTATTTTGTAAGTTCACATAGACCATTTTATAACACCTATTAAAAGGACATTCAGAACCGGATGTTCTGATGACACATATCAGAAACCCAGGGTTAGAGGTGATAGTTGCAAACTTATCAACCTCAGCATTTGAGTCTGCCTCGTTTTGACTGCACAGAATCAGTAAAATTGTGATTCAGACAGAAAATAATTTAGTATCTTAACCACTGTTCGTATCTTCATAATAAATGTAGGGCAATACACACCTAAAAACTATCCATGATACAGCATCACATTGACATGCTACCCTTGCACCTGTTACCACATAAGCTGACATCTCTCAGAGCACCATACAGATGTGGTGATAGACCCTCTGCACAATTTTGTATGATAAATTCACAGGAGTAAATCTAAATACATAAATACTAGTGCAGAACTACATCCTTCCTAGTCTAGGACACATCTGGGAGATATTAAATAGGCAGAGAAATGACAAAGGATTTGGACAGAAAACTGTACAGAAAGAGCTCCTTGGCAGCACAAGGAAGGGACTGATCAATGTCTATCACGAGTACACTGACTGTGCTCCTACGTTCACGCTCTGCTGGCTGCCGGCTCTCCCTTCCTGGTTGCCTAAGACTCAGGAGAACTGCCCTTCTAATCCTGCCTGGAGAAGACCCTCCTCTTGCTCAGCGGCCTCCTCAGCCTTTCTCAGCGCCAGTAGCTGTAGTAAGCCAGGGCCTGGGCCGTCCTGTGGCAGAGCAAGCTCCCTGCGAAGGGTTGTGTGGACGGCTCCAGCCAAGATCTGGTCTAGGCAGGCCTGATTCACAACATCTTTCTCAACTGATCCTCTCTCTACCAGTTTCTGTAATAAAGGCTCCAACCTTAGCACGTAAGTGGACAATTTCCCTTCATCCTTATGATACGTGGTCAGATACTTGATCTGCAATTCCCTAGGATTATCAATAACCCCAAATACCTGCTCAAGAGCCCGCAGGCATTCAGCGACTGTAACGAAAGGATTGTGTATCTTGAGGACATGAATAACATCAAATGTTGCGCCTCTAAGGCTCTCTAGCAATCGCCTTCTTTCTCTGCATCTGACACCGGCCATGTCTTCATCATCTGAGTAGGGTGCAACAGCTAACTTTCAAATTCTTCTTCTCCTGGTTCTGGAGGGTCACTGCCTGAGAACTCGTTCAGCTTTTTGTATTTCAGGTACTGCAGGGCAGGCTGAAGAGCCTCCTCTAATGCCTGTGCCAACATAGGGGCCTGGATTTCGGGGATCATGTCCTGGCCTAGGTCAAAAGGGTCATTTCCATATCCAAGAGCTCTGGTCAACTCCCCCAACGTTGTGCCCTCTCCCTCTAAGAATTCACTTAATCTGCTTAAAAGTTCATTATCCAGGTCTGGGGGCTTAACGATCACTCTCCAGGCACCCCCTTTTGCGGGTATCTCCTTACGGGCCACAGCATGAGTAGTCTCCTCAGTCAATCCTACTAGGGTTACATTCCTGTTCTCGTCCCGCCGGAACATCCTCCCGAGCAGTCTGTACTCGCTCAAGGGCGCCAAACCAGCCCGCAGAGCCTCCTCGATTTCTGCCATGAGGCAGGTCGGGGGTATGCCGGCAACCAACAGTGCGTTCCGAGGGTTCACATCCATCCCCGTGCACCAGTCTTCCAAGAGCCTCAGCGTCACGGTGCCCCAAACAACAGATTTAAATTCTAATCGGGCCGGGGGCACTGATGCCGCCGCAACGCACGCGTTTCTCCGCGCCCCCCCCCCGGGTGAGTGCCGTCAACGTCCCGACCGGAGGCTGTGAGGACAAAGCAGTAGGGTGAGAGGCAGATGTCAGTGACCCCGGCCCCGAGAGGCTCCGCGGCCCCGCACCGGCGGGAGACCTCCCGGCCGACCCCACTGCGACAAGCGGCCGTCTCACCCTCTCCCCGGCCCGCGCGCCCCTCGCCGCTATCCGGTCGTCGGCGTCCGCGTCCCTCGCCGGCGCAACGGGAGGCCGGCCTCTCACGCACTCGGCGCCACCAAGGGAGGGCGGCCCGCGCCGTCGCCGCGCTCAGGTCCGCGGCGAGGCACTGGGAGCCGGGCCGAGGATCGCCGAAGATGCCCGGACAGCCGCCCGGCTGCTGGGGAGGCCCGGGGGGCTGGGGAGTCTCCCGGCCCGGCCGGGTGACACCGGCTGGGGCTCCGGCCGCAGCGACAGGGGCCGGGCCGTCGCGTGACTGGCCGGAGTCACGCTGTGCTTAATCACAATTAGCTTGTGCTCCAGGCTGGCCGCGCTCCCATTTCTCCCAGCCGGTGACCCCGGGGATTTCTCTTATGGTGGCTTTCTCTGAAATGCCAAAACCACCCGAGTATTCAGAACTGAGTGACTCTTTAACGCTTGCCGTGGGAACAGGAAGATTTTCGGGACCATTGTAAGTGTTTAAGAGTTACTGTCTTAACGTGGGGGCTCCGACATTGGTTTGACTTGTAGAATCGAGTGTTCCCGTCCAAAATAGCACTGTTAAGTCAGAAACTATTTGAACTAGAAAGGTGAAGTGTTCCTTAGGAAACCAGTTTAATTCCAGTTTCTCAAGGGAAGGTGTGCTGGACCTATTAAGCCGAATATGTAGTGATTTATTTTTTCTGTGGGATTCACATAAAAAACACTGTCAATATATACTGAAACTTTACTTTGTCATAACTATTACATAAAACAAGCTGTGAGTTGTTTACATTTCTTAGTACATGTAAATTTAATTATTCCAAACCTTAAATGCATTAATGGGGAATCATTGCCGTGACAGCATTACTAAACCCCTTTTTTTTTTTTTTTAATTTGAAGGCACAGAGCATGGAGAATGATGAACTTCCGTCAGAGGATGGGCTGGATTGGAGTGGGATTGTATCTGTTAGCAAGTGCAGGAGCATTTTACTATGTTTTTGAAATCAATGAGACTTACAACAGGCTGGCCTTGGAACACATTCAGCAGCACCCGGAAGAGCCCCTTGAAGGAACCACATGGACACACTCCTTGAAAGCTCGGTTACTCTCCCTGCCTTTTTGGTTTTGGACAATTATTTTTCTGATACCTTATTTACAGATGTTTTTGTTCCTTTATTCTTGTACAAGAGCTGACCCCAAAACGGTGGGCTACTGTATTATCCCCATATGCTTGGCAGTTATTTGCAATCGCCACCAGGCATTTGTCAAGGCTTCTAATCAGATCAGCAGACTACAACTGATTGACACGTAAAGTCAGTCACCATTTTTTCCTTACAATTGCAAAACTGCCAGTACTATACGGAGCCTGATCACAAGACTGCAGTTTCTTCACAGATCTCAGGAAGTTGTGGTGGGGCAGAGGCTTTCTAAAAAGTGTGACTAGGGGGCTGTCTTTATCTGAATAATAATGAATTTTTAAGTGAAGCCTGAGATACAGTTCTACAAAATCATGTTGATAACTTCAGATTTTGGAAGTAAAATCGTGTCTTGTTATTTGCATTCTTTAGAAACTTGAATAAGTACCTGAACTCCTATTTTTATTCTACTGTGCAGCATAGTGATGATTCAGAAATTTTTCCTTTGGGGAAAAAATGAATATGAACATTTCCGTTGTGCTTAATGTAAAAAGGTCCAAACATGGTCATAAAATTTAAATTTTATACAATTACTTGGCTTGCTTTAAAATTCTTCACACAAAAGCACCGGTTCAACCTGTTGTAATTAAGCCAACTATTTATGCCTGCTTGCTATCAGTTTGTGAGAAATTGGTATAAAATTACTGAGGTGATGGCTGTCTTGATAAGCAAAGTTTGTGCTTCCTTTTGGTAATGCTACTGGCATTATCAGCATTATTAATGCTACTAGTTTTTTAAAAATTACTTGGGAAGAAACTAAATGTTTGATAGTTGAGAAATCTTACACACAGAAGATGGAAACAAGGCGTTCAGTGAAAATATTTAGTCTGGTCCTTGTCAGATGTGTGACCCCCTCTAAAATACTACCAAGTTGTCAGCCTTCTGATTTTCTTTTCTGGCCTAAGGTCCAGTCTTCAGGTCTTCAGGCAACAGGTGAATTGCATGAAGATGTGATCTTTGTACTCCCTCCTTTGCATCTGTACTTGCTACCTCATGTCTGGTACCAATACAAATAACTAAAACATGGAAATATCAGATTTTAGGATTTTTTTCCTTTTTTTTCTGGGTGGGATCAAGATGTATTTTTATACAGTTGTGTCATTAATACCAAGGAAATGTTTTACACTGACAGATTTTAATAATAATCATGACCTTTTTTGGTGCTTATTCTATTGCACCCTGTTCTAAGAGGTTTACATGAACGATCTCATTTAATCCTCTCAGCAACCCTAAGAAAACAATTATCCAGATTTTACTGATAAAGACACTGAGGTAGAGACGTTAAGTAACTTGCCTGGTAAGGTCACACACCTGGTAAGCAGCAGAGGGAGAGGTATGACCAGGCCTCTGATGCTTTGTTCCTAACCACTGACCTATAGTCCTCACAAATGACGTGTTGCACGGTGTTGTCCGCCCAGCCATGCCGAAGAGTGGGACTGGCATTATGGAAAGATTTTTCTCAATTCATATGAGCTACTGAAAATCTAAAAGTGTTCTAACAACCTCAGCGTTCAGTGTTTGACTAGAATGGAAGGCTGAACGTTCCACAGCAAGCTTCACTTGAAAGATAGAGCAAGTGCCTTTGCAAGTCAAAAGCACCCCGAGGATCCTTCTCCAGGTAATCAATCTCACTTCCCCTTTACTTCTTCCAGAGGTCTAGTGACTGAAGTGATACAGCTTTTGCTACAATACACTGAATCTCCAAAGTAGGCAGCAGTTTGAAATACCCGTTTCTGTGAGGGTCAGATAACCAAATCACTTGGTGTCTTTTGAGTTCTTAACTAGTAGTGTGCACACTGTGGGCACTGTTTTCTGAGTGATTTCCGTGTTTCTTCACAACAGGCCTATGAGGCAGGTACGTGCTGGTACTAGTGCCATTTTACAGGAGAGGAAGTACAGGAATTAATAACTTGCCTGTGCTCACACAGCAAGGACGTGGAAAAGTCAGGATTTGAACTCAGGATGTCAGGCTTCAGATCTCCAGCCCTATCACCTCATTGTACTGCTTTTCAGAAGAAAAGAGGATAATTTGAGAAAAATCATTGAGCAGTGTCTTATTTGATTGGATTAGTCTTAAGGCAGTGGTAGTTGAAAATGATTTAAGAAAATTATTTCCATTTTTTTCATTTTATAAATGCTTGATATAATGCATGGTTTGGGAGTTTATCATTGGTCTTATAAAGTCATTCCTTTTTATTGAAGTAGACTTTATCTTTTATATTTCAAATTCTAGTATTTGGGGATTTGGTAAGTGTTCGGTCCTTCTCTTTCAAAACCAGATTGCCCTGGTAGTAGAAATATTAGAGTGGGAGTAATGTAGTACTTCCAAATGTAATTACTAAATTTAAGATTGCAGGGTTACTATTTTTGATTATTTAGGAATTAATTACTCAAGTCGTGAATTATTCCTATTTTGTTTATGGCTATTTAATAGTTCAAAGCACTTTGCAGAGTAGAGGGAAAGGTGAAATTAATCTAGCTCTGTTAGATTGAGGGGGAGGTTAAACTGATGGAGAAGAAACCCGGGTATTATATCAAGTTAGTTACTTCACATTTACATCACTGTACAATCAGGGAGTACAGGATTAGATAAATGGCAAATATAGGAAGTGTTTCAGGGATTTTAGGGAAAAGACAAGCATCCTAATATTTTCATAACTAGTTATCTGCTTCCAGAAATGAGAAAAAGAGTTAATAATCCCCTAGTTGCTTTTTAAAAAATTTTTCCCACAGTTGCCTAATAATTCACCTTATTTGCAGCCAAATTTGAAATGAAGTAAAACTTGTGTTTTTCATGGAAATATGCCAGCTATTTTATTATTTTGAAAGTGCCAGGAGACTAAATAAATTGGAGAAACGTCTAATTCATGGAGCTTTAGTCACCCTGTAACTTTTCTAGTTTTAAAAATGCTACCAGTTTTATTTTTATTTTTTAAAAGTGGGGGCAGGGGAGAGGGAGAGAGAGAATCTCAAGTGGACTTCACACTCAGCCCGACATGGGGCCCAATCTCACAACCCTGAGATCATGACCTGAGCTGAAATCAAGAGTCAGACGCCTAAATGAGCCACCCACACGCCCCGAAATGCAACCAGTTTTAAAGTAAAAAATGTGATTTCCTAAGTTTAGAATTTGATTATATTTCAAAGCTTTTATAATTAATAAAAAAAGCTTTTCTCTCAGGAGGTCAATCATCAGATAAAACACTTCTATGGCAGTAACTGCACCCAAAAATAATCAAACTGGTATGTCTGTTCACCATGGGTTAGTGTTACAGTTTTTATTAAGATTATCTAGTGTTGATTTCCTTCTTGATGGATTTAACAATCTCAATCTCCAAAACACTGTTAGAAAGCTTTACCACAATACTGCATGACTCATTTTTGCATCAAGTGTGTGCTATCACTTTATAAATTCTCTAACATGTTTATAAAGTTCCAGAGAACTCTGGACCATGATTGGGAATCCTGCATTAGTATTTTTGTTTTGGTCTAAAACAGTGAACAGGTCTTGAATTAGAGCTGTATATTAGAATCATCCAAAGAAATAAAAAAACCAAAGCAAAACTCCTCACATGAGCAATGCCAAGGACCCTTCCCAGTTTTATCAATCTTTGCGAGAGGAGAAAAGGCAATTGTGTTTTTAGAGCTCTTCACATGATTGCATTGGAATCATTGGTTGAGAGTCACTGGACCATAGGTTTTTATGCACCATAAAGTCTCAACTGTCATCTTAGTCGTGTCTGTCTTTGGAACAGCTTCAACAAATTATCTTGCAGCAAGTTCACCCCAGCTATTTGAATTGCAAATCTTGAAAGAGGTGTCTATATTTTCTTAATTTTTTTTCAAGGCTTAAATAGACTTTCTTGTTACAAGTGGTGGCTGCACAGAGCAGGGCCTTATACACTGATACATGGTGTCACGGGATGTCACCATGGAGAAATCAAGAAGTCACGATTGTAGAAGAGGTCACTGTAACTGCAGTCCACGATCCAAGGGAAGCCAGCTAGGAAACTAGCAGACATGATCAGGACAGACAGCATGGTCAGGTCACAAGGTACAGGAGAGGACAGTCCCCTTCACTCCTGCTTCCTGTAGCTCTCCAAATGTGGCAAGACCCAGCCCCATGGCAGGAGAAAACAAAGCAGGAGGTGAGTCCAGTGGTGATATCCATGGCCCTGAGCTGTTCCCATGGCAGCTTGGGATAATCTGGGCAAGCAGCACTGGGAGCCGCTGCTGGGCCAATTAGGCCCTTCACTCCAGGGGCAGTGTCAGCGTCGACGTGACCATACAGAGTAGACTGTAGGCAGCTGCCTGCTGGAGCCCAAGGTCTAGAACAAGGTGTATTTTCTGGTTCCAGTTCCTCTCCTCCAGATTATCCTGAACACACTTCTTTCAGGGTTTTGCCTCCCACTCTACCAAAACTACTCTCTTGTCAAGAAGTCACTTAGACATAACTAAACCCAGTGGTTAAGTCTCAGCCCTTAAATTACTCATTGCAGTTTCTGACACACTCTTTATCATTGTGATACTTTCTTCAGTTGGTTTCTGGATCAGTACTGCCCAATAGATCTTTAGTGATGATGGAAAGGTTTTATATCTATCCGTACTGTCCAAATCAGTAGCCACTAGCCACATGAAATGAGCCCTTGAGATGTGGCTAGTGTGACTGAGGAACTGAATTTTAAATTTTAATTAGCTCAAATAGCCATATGTAGCTAGCAGCTACCAGATTTTACCCTGTTCTAGACACTTCCCTGGTTTGCCTTCTTCCTCACCAACTTCTCCTGTCTCCTTTGCTGGTTCCTCCCTGGGGCTCTACCCAGTTTCTGAATGTTGACATCCCCCAGTTCTCATTTTTATACTTAATCCCCTTGGTCGTCCTATCCTGGTTCATGGCTTAAAGTGCCCAAATTTATATTACTACCTTGCATATCTCCTAAGCTCCAGACTTGGATATTCAACTGCCTATTTGGTATTTACTAAGATGTCTTACCAGGCATCTGAGATTTAACCCGTCCAAAACCAAGCTCCTCATCTCTCTACCCACTAAAATCTGCTCGAGGCCCCTGTAAGTCTATCAAACAAGTGGCAAGAGATTCTTTTAAAATGTTACTTCTCTCAAAAACCCTCCTATAGCTTCCCTGCTGAGAATAACACTCAAGTTCTTAACATGGCTTACAAAGTCCTAAGTAAGTGGCCCTTGACTATTTTCTTCATTTTCTACTATTCTCTCCACCCCTCAATCCACGCTAGCCACACTATCTTCCTGCTGATTCTAGAACATGCCAGAAAAACCTGTTTCGGGGCTTATGCACTCAGTGTACCTTCTGTCTGGATGCTCAACCCTGGCCTGCTCTATCACTGTCTTCAGACCTTTGCTCAATTGTCAGCTTTGTGAGGCTGCCTCCGACCAGCCTATTTAAAATGAAGCATCCTCCTTCCCTGTTTTCCTCCACAGCACTTACCATCACATGACACATTACACATTTTGTCAGAATCTAAACTCCATGAGGGCAGGGATTTTGTCTGTTCACTGTTGTATACCCTGTGCCTAGAACAGTGCCTGGCACACAGGAGGTGCTCATAATCACTTATTGCATGGGTGATTTTTATTGCCACTGAATACCTCTTTCATTAGACTGCAAAACAATCTAGTTTGCTCTCCAGAGAAAATAAAGGTTAAAATTAACATTTTCTACTAAGTGCAAAGTCTAATCTGTCACATGTTCGAGATAAGTTGAGTGGTTAAGCTCTCTCAAGTTTCAGCACGTAGTGATATAGTCTTTCTGAAGCCAAAATTTAAAATGAGTCCATTTATTTTTGCCAACGGTTGTGATGTTGGTTGTCTTGGGATGTTCCTTATTCATGCAGGAAAAAAACAACAACAACCCATAAACCACACTCACAAACAAGGTTTTAAGGGGTGATTAGAGCCTTAAGCAATTCTCAAGTTACAATCATGAAGATAACAGTTTCCTAAGCCACCTAACATACGCATCAAGTGTCACGGCAGCCTCTTACAGCTACGGCACACAACAGCAGTGTTCGGGAGTTGAAGGCAATACCTTGGCCCTGTAAATTGCTCATTTAAAGTGGTAATGTGTTTTTAGAATTTAGTTCTATCTACAGCAGAATTTTTGGCACTGGAGTAAATTTCTGTTTTTCTTTTTGCATTGGAGGAAATTTCTATTTAAAACTGTACCCCAATGGCCTTGTTGCTGCCCCAATGTGAGCTGCTACTTTTTAAAAGACTTAAATAGAAGCTTACATTCTAGCATTCACTGTTCCCTGGGCCATGTCTTTAAATAGAGCAAGTCTGATCTCAAAGGTCACCTGAGAACTGGAATAGTTACGGCAACACTGAAACTCATTTTATACTTTGAGAATAATGTACTGGCTAGAGGGCATCTTTTTCAAGGTTAAAGCTAGGCACATCAGTTTTAGAAACACCTCCTCCTTTTTTTTTTTAACAGTGTCCTACCTCACGTTAGCTCAGTTCCCTAACCTCTTTAGAGGTCATGTTCTGCTCACTTTTCCGACAAAGTAGTCAGATGGGAAATGTGGATTTTTTTTTTTTAAGATTTATTTATTTATTTGAGAGAGAGCAAGCGAGAGCAAGTGCACGAGTGGGGGGAGGGGCAGAGGGAGAGGGAGTATCTCAAGCGGACTCTACACTGAGTGTGAAGCCCTAGGCAGGGCTCATCCCATGACCTGATCCGAAATCACTGAGTCAGCTGTTCGACTGAGCCACCCAAGTGCCCTGATTTATTGTTGTTTTTGTTTTTTAGAGAGGGAGAGGAAGAGAGAGAATCTCAAGCAGGCTCCATGCCTAGCCCAGAGCCCAACTTGGGGCTCAATCTCATGACCCTGAGATCGTGACCTGAGCCAGAATCAAGAGTCAGATACTTAACTGACTGAGCCACGCAGACGCCCTTTGTTTTGGTTTTTAAGTCTAGATTAGTTAATTTTGCCCTGAATACTTACATGACAAATGTTTTAAACTGTTAATATGGCTGGTCTGCCCTTATTAAATTAAAGCATAACTTTTTAAAAATTAAAAACTGAGGCGCCTGCCTGGCTCAGGCGGTACAGCATGTGACTCCTGATCTTCGGGTCATGAGTTTAAGCCCCATGTTGGCTATAGAGCTTACTTAAAAAAAAAATGAGTTTCAATAACTTTTGAGGGGTAGTAACTTTTACTGTATTTGTGTAGAAAAACACAAAATACGTTTTTTAAAAATGCAAAGAGAGGGGCGCCTGGGTGGTGCAGTCGTTGAGCGTCTGTCTTCGGCTCAGGGTGTGGTCCCGGCGTTCTTGGAACGAGCCCCACATCAGGCTCCGCCGCTGGGAGCCTGCTTCTTCCTCTCCCACTCCCCCTGCTTGTGTTCCCTCTCTCGCTGGCTGTCTCTCTGTCAAATAAATAAATAAAATCTTTTAAAAAAATGCAAAGAGAACAAGAGTGTACAATGAAAAATCTCTTATTCCCAACCCAACTCCCTCTGCTCAGCAGCCTTCTGGCTATCCTTTTAGATACCACATGTGTATCTAGCCAATATTCTCCAACAGCAGCATTCTACACACTGTTCTGTATCTTGTTTTCATTTAACATTATATCCTAGAGATTGGTCTTTTTATTTAAATATTTTATTTATTTGACAGAGAGAGAGAGAGAGACTGAGCCACCCAGGTGCCCCTAGAGATTGGTCTTTAACACACAGAGCTACATTTTGGTCTTTTTAAATGGCTGTGCAAAATTATTGTATTAATATTCTATCTTTATTTAATGAACTAGGGTCTTGAGAACGGACATTTAGGTTCTATTTTTACTTAATTAACTAGGCTCTGCAAATGGACATTTAGGTTCTTTACAGTCTCATTACTAAGAATAATGCGACAATGAATAGTGTTGTAAACAGATCTGTGCACATGTGTGCTGTTATCACTGGATAAATTTCTATAAATGAAATTGCTTGGTCAAAGAACAGTACATCTAACATTTTGACCGAAGTGTCAGCTTGGCTTTCAAAGGGCTTATACCAAATCACACACTCACCATCAGTACTGTATACCCCTCACATCCTTTCCAGTTCAATATTGCATCAAAACTTTTGATCTTTCAGTCTGAAAAGTAAAAAATGGTATCACATTGTGGCTTTAATTTTCATTTCTTTGAAGTAGCACCTTTTTTTCATTTAAAAGCCATGTGTATTTCTCTTCTTGTGATCTTGCTATTCCCTTCCTTTGCCCACATCTATGGTCTCTCTGACCAGTACACATGAAATCTATAAAAGGCAATAGTTCTTAGTCATTTGTGCTGAAAATACAAAATACCTTTTCCCTCTGTCTTTTTTTTTAATTAAAGATTTTATTTATTTATTTGACAGAGAGAGCACAAGTAGGCGGAGTGGCAGGCAGAGAGAGAGGGAGAAGCAGGCTCCCCAGGGAGCAGGAAGCCTGACGCGGACTCGATCCCAGGACCCCAAGACCACAACCCAAGCTGAAAGCAGACGCCCAACCGACTGAGCCACCCAGGCACCCCCCTTTTTGTCTTTTAACCTTATTTATAGAATGTTCCAAATGTTTTATTATGACATAATCACATTTACTAATCTCTTCTATTATGGTTTCTGGATTTAAAAAAAATCTTGCTTAGGAAACCTTCCTCACCCTGAAACTATAAAAACTACTACTCCATTTTCTTTTAATACTTCTGTGGTTTTGTTTTTTACATTAAAAATCTTGATTCTAGGGGCTGCTGGGTGGCTCGGTCTGTTAAGCATCTGCCTTCAGTTCAGGTCATGACCCCAGGGTCCTGGGATCGAGCCCCGCATCAGGTTCCCCCCTCAGGAGGGAGTCTGCTTCTCCCTCTGCCCCTCCCCCTTGTGCTCTCTCTTATACAAATAAATACATAAATAAAATCTTTTTAAAAAATCTTGATTCTACCTGAAATTTATTATGTTCTCAATAGTGAGAGATCTAAACTCTCACAAAAACTAGCCAATTTGCTTCTCATTTGTTAAAACTGAAAGTGTTATTTTACAAATATTCTCCAGTTTCAATGAGGATTTTTTTTTTTTTTTAAAGCAGGCTCCACACACAGCAGAGAGCCCAGTGCCAGGCTTGAATTCATGACCCTCAGATCAAGATCTGAGCTGAGCTCGAGTCAGATGCTTAGCCAACTGAGCCATCCAAGTGTCTCTTGATGAGGATTTTACATGAAATAGCCAGGAAATAATTATCACAAAATGACTGTGATCAATTTCCTCAAACATGTACATTTTACTTGTAACTGTCTCCTGCTACATTTATGGCAATACAGTTTTGAATTTTGCAGTTCTCAACTACCCCACAATAAGTTCAAACAGGAATTTCTTGTAAACATTTTATCACAACACAGGGATTGACAATTGGGTTAAAAAGCCTAGGTTTTCAGGATGTTTTATATATGAATACTATTGCATATATGTAAGAAAAGATACTCTACATTTGTTCAGATTGAACAATTCCACTGAGAAATAGACATATCTTTAATAGGCTAAATAGGAACTAGTACTAAAAGTACTAATACAATAAATTGAGGGCCACAAATGTCTCCAACTGATTTTCTCATTTGGAAGAAAACATAAACTTTATTTCCTTTGAAAGTACAGCCTTCTGAACACACACACACACACACACACACACACACACACACACACACACTTTACTATCAATTGGATTTTAAAAAAAAATCTTTAAAATTTCTGAGTAGCTGAAGGAATAATTCTAAAAAAGTACATTTCATATGAGGGGGGGAACTATAGGGGGCTAGATGCCACAGAAACACACAGCTTGAGGCCCTTATATTGTCTAGGAAGCCAGGAAAGTCTGGAGGAAATGTTTAAGTTGAAACCTAAAGGATGGAAAGAACTAGACAGGCAAATGAGGTCACTTGGCTGAGGATCTGAAAGGCAACTAGTTGCAGAAGCATAAATCCTCTAAGTATGAACACTACTTCTAAATGGGACAAAATTGATCTCTTCCCATATTATTTTCCCATTTCTTCCCATATTCAAAGTAAATTTTCTTCCCAAGTGATTTTTTAAATTTTTTAATTTATTTTGGGGAGGGGGTAGAGAGATAGAGGATGGGCAGGGGGAGGGGCAGAGGAAGAGGGAGCGAGAGAATCCCAAGCAGGCTCCATGCCCAGCGCAGAGAACTATGTGGGGCCAGTCTCACAACCCTGAGAGCATGACCTGAGCTGAAATCAAGAGTTGGAGGCTTAACCCACTGAGCCACCCAGTACCCCTTCCCAAGTGATTTTTTTAAAAGTAAGCTCTATGCCTAACATGGGGCTTGAACTCACGACTCGAGACCAAGAGTTGCATGCTCTACCAACCGAGCCAGCCAGGCACTCTTCTTCCCAAGTGATTTTTAAAAAAATCTTCAAACTTTCTAACTTACAAACAACAGCAATCTATTATAATAGGTTCCACGGAACTCTATTAAAGAAATATTTCTTCAGGCGCCTAGTGGCTCAGTGGGTTGAGCATTTGCCTTCGGCTCAGGTCATGATCCCAGGGTCCTGGGGTTGAGCCCCACATCTGGCTCTCTGCTTGGCGGGTAGTCTGCTTCTCCCTCTCCCTCTGCCTGTTGCTCCACCTGCTTATGCTCTCTTTCTCTGTCAAATAAATAAATAAAATCTTTTTAAAAAATTTATTTCTTGAGGCATCTGGGTAGCTCAGTTGGTTAAGTGACCAACTCTTGGTTTGGGCTCAGGTCCTGATCTCAGGGTCCTGGGATTGGGCCCGGAGTCACGCCCCCCACCCCCATCACTTGGCACAGAGTCTGCTTCAGATTCTATCTCCCTCTCCCTCTGCCCCGCCCACTCGTGTGTTCTCTCTCTCTCTCTAGAATAAATAAATCTTTAAAAAAAATATGAATTAAGTATTTCTTAACATAACACAAAGCACTTTTAGAAAAACCATTATGTTGCATATGTCCATATATTTCACATTTTACACTCCATGTCTCACATATTAAAAGATTATTTATCTAAGTCTGGTGTCAAGCTTATTTTCAGCTAGTATTGTGAGGCTGATTTTCCTGTACAAAAGTAAATTCAAAAGAAATTCAGAGATTAACTGTCCTGCTTGCCTATGGCTTATGTCTGTACCCTTAGAAGGCAGCAGAGTGGAAAACCAGGCAAGGCATTTCTTCTATACTGGTCCTTCACAGTGATCTTTCATGTCACACATGTAGCTCGCTTACGGAGAAGACAGTATTAGAATCAGTATTAAAATTAAGGAAAAGATCAAACCTATAACCCAGACCTCAAAACACTGGACCACAAGTGCAAATATCTTGCAATTTCTTCTTTATAAATATATTTACTAAACAAAGAAGGAAACAAAATATTCAGGAGCAAAGTTCAGCTATTACTTTAAAAATACAAACTATTTTAGGAGCACCTGGATGACTTAGAAGATCACGTGACTATTGATCTCAGGGTCATGAGTCTGAGCCCCATGTTGTGTGTGGAGGTTACTAAAAAAAATAATAAACTTTATTTTTTTTTAAGATTTTATTTATTTGACAGAGAGAAAGAGAGAGAGCACAAGCAGGGAGAGCGGCAGGCAGAGGGAAAGGGAGAAGCAGGTTCCCCACTGAGCAGGGAGCCCTATGTGGGGTTCGATCCCAGGACCCTGGGATCTTGACCTGAGCCAAAGGCAGACACTTAACTGACTGAGCCACCCAGGCACCCCAAAATAAAAAATGTTTAAAAAGAAAAAATTTAAAGAATATATGAACTATTTTAACTATGCTGTTAAGTTTTTTTTTTAAGGATTGTATGAAGACAAAGATTATTATAAGTCAATAACTGGGTCGAAGTGCCAATGTTAGAGACATTATCACAAACTAAACAAGGAAATTTCTGACTATTTATAAAACATTTTCTAGTTGATATTTTTTTTCCTATTTGGTATTGCTTTGATTACATAAATGCACTTAAGTGGAAGGCTGATATTTCAAGTAAAACAATACTTTAAAGATATGACAAGGTATCTAAACTCAGTTTCCTTAATAGCATGTACTTTGTAAGCTATAGATTTCAGAATGTGTAACTGGGAAAGTACTACAGTAATCTTTTTTTTTGGTAATCTTTTAAAGGCTATGTGTACAACCCGGCTCTGCCAATTGTTAGCTCAAATTCAGGGCAAACACCTATTCTAAGATTCAATTCATCTCAGAAATAAATCGTATAATCTGTAAAGTTATACAGAACTCTAAAATTCTGTAACTATTTGTATTTCCTTAGATACATGCTACTTGATTTCTTTGCATTTTAGCTATGTAAATGAATCAGGAAACATGCACAGTAAATAAAAAACGCCTTGGTCCCCCTGACAAGCAGAAAGGAATATACACGCACATTTTAGGAATATATATGTATTTTAAAGGATTCAATAGTACTTCAGTAAGCAAAATCAAAGCATGGATACAGGTTGAGAAGAAATGCCTTAAGTTATAGTCGACATAGGTTGCTTACTTAAAGACTTACATTTGTGTTTATATACATAACATGTTACAGCATAAAAGCACATCCAACTTTGTTCTCTTAAGGTACAAGTTAAATATATATTTGTTAAGTGGTATCATCTTGGGGGTCTGTATATTGGGTGTGAGTGTGGACTCCAGGTTTCCTTGGATTTCTCTCAAGGGTTCATCTCCCTCCTTCAGTACTTCTCTTCCCGTTTTCCTTCTTACACAGAACTTCCATTCTTAAATTTAATATCCAATTTTCACCACTTGCTCATGTCGCATGGTTCTTTGAAATGTTACTGTCCAAGAACTGACATGTATTTTTTTATAACAAGCAGAAGCCAAAAGATGTAGACATCACACAATTTAATTCAATGGTTATTTAAAAAGTAGAAAGCAATAAAAAATTCAGTTGCCAACTTAGAGGATTTTATACATCATAAAATGTTCTATTCTATTTCCATGGTCTGAAATTTATTTCTCACTCAAGAAACCAGATTCATTTCTAAACATTTATTATATCTTTCTTTGCTGGAAACAGAAGAAACATTTTTTTCTTTGACAAAGAAAAAACAAATGCTTTTCCAGATTAGAGCACAAGTCTTTCCTAAATGTCAGTGCGTGATAATTCTCGTATAGTAGCAGTCTTTAAAATTTCACAAAAGCTACTGTTAAGATGGCGGTTTGGGCCGTTTTGCAGCTGGTCCATCTGAGTTAGTTCTGATATCAGTGTTATTATCATCTTCTGCATCATCTTCATCATCACCTTTTAAAATAAATATTTGTTGTATGACAATATGTTCAGTGGTTCAAAGAAAAAGATTGCTAAAATGGTTGATAATGAGATCATTTCACTTTTAAGAATTAATAAAATCATGCATACAACAGATTCAAGGTATGAATGGTTAAAAAGATTTCAAGAATTTTGGTGCTTAAAATCTTTCTTATTAATCACTTTTTTTTGAGATATAATTCATAGACCATAAAATTCACTCCAAGGTATATGAATTGTATCTCCAAAAAAAGTGATAAATAAGAAAGATTTAAAATTTTAAGGTGTATAATTTATTGATTTGTAGTATATTCCCTAGGTTGAGCAACTGTCACCACTATTTAATTCTAGAACATTTTCATCATCCCAGAAAGAAATCCCACACCCATTAACAATCACTTTCCATTCCCCTTAGCCCTCGGCAACCTCTAATCCATTTTCTATCTCCATAGATTTGTCTATTCTGGATATTTCATACAAATGGAATCAAAAAATATGTGGCCTTTTTGTCTGCCTTCCTTCACTCAACATGTTTTTAAGGTTCATTCACATTGTAGTGTTTATTGGTACTTCATTCCTTTTTATTGTTGAATAATATTCCATTGATGAATACACCACATTTTGTTTATCCACTCATCAGGTGATGGACTTCTGTGCTGTTTCCACTTTTTACTTATTATAAAATAGTGCTGTTATGAACATTCATGAATAAGTTTTTACGTGAACATATGTTTCCAGTTCTCTTTGGAGAACTAGGAGTGGAATGAGGAGTTCCTAGAAGTGGAATTCCTGGGTCATATGATAACTTTATGTTTAACTTTTTGAGGAACTGCCGAACCATTTTCCAAAGAAGGTATAGCATTTCATATTTCCACCAGCAATGTATGAGGGCTCCAATTTCTTCACATCCTGGCCAACATTTGTTATTGTTCTTTCTGATTCTAGTCATCCTAGTGAGCATGAAGTAGTATTTTATTGTGGTTTTCATTAGCATTTTTCTGATGGCCAAGGATGCTGAACATCTTTTCATGAGCTTACTGACCATCTGTATATCTCATTTGGAGAAATGTCTATTCAAATCCTTCGCACATTTGATAACTTGATTATTTGTAATCCAATTTCAGTACTTAGTACTTTTTAGAGTTCGATCACTTTTCTTTAGTAATTGTTATAATTTTTAAATTTTGTACATTTGTTGAGATAGAATTCCTATAACACAAAATGTACCATTTCAATCTCTATTGCTTTTAACAAAGGAAATTCAAACCTAAGCTTTATGGGGTCTTCATTTAACATATAAAAACATGTCCTCCAATACAAAGATATTACTGACCTGCCATTAACAGAATAGGTGGCAGTTATTTTTCCAATAAGTAATTATATTTTAAGAAATGACTCTAGCTATACTCATCCTTATTCCAATGATAACACTTTCAACAAATTAGAGAAGTACTTCTGGAGCCAAGAAACAGGACTTCACTTTCAACATATGTGGCAACACCCATTTAACATATTCATGGAACCAATCTATTGTCTGAACTCAGTGTAATGGTCTGGGTTCACATTATCTGGAACTATCAAGATGTAAACAAGATGAAAAAAAAAAAAAAGAAAAGTACAGTTTAAGCCCCTCTTTAGAGGAGTTAAGTCCTGACTCCAATATTTAATTCTTAGGTTCTTCAGCTCAGGGCAGAAAATGTACCTACCTTTTTTTGTATTCACTTGAATTTCATATTTCTCCTTTCAAACTGTACCTTCTAAAATGGAATATGGGAAAGGAGTCCCTGGGAGTCAGGACTCCTTAAACTGAAATCTTCAGAACCTATTCTGCGACAGATGGCAGTCTTCCTAACATGTTTGTAATTTCAACCCTGGTAATACTCATTTTCATCCTTCAACTCCCAGCTCAAAAAGTCACACCCCCTCTCTGAAGCCTTCCTGGGTCCTGAGTTTGCAATAGTTACAGAGGGCCCTGGGGTCATACTTCCAGTCTGTAATAAGTGTTTGCCTGTCTAACCCCCACCAGCCTGAGAGTTCCACTGGGCCAGGAACTGAATGGCATTCACCTCATTCTTTCTCAAGAGCACAGCCCAGTGCCTGGCACAGAGTACTAGGCATTCAGCACGTGTTTTGTGATATAAATGCAAAGAGAGTCGTGAAAACGCTTAAGTAGAAGCAGCCCAGGTCATACGACGGTAAGTGCCAACAATTTTTAGTTGGATTCTTCCCCCGAGGCTTTCTCCAAGTTGGCCACTCTACCCGGGCTCCCCTGCCCCGCCCTCCTGTCGCTCCAGCACCTCCTCAGGGCTCACCGTCCATGGCCTCTTCTGGAGCCGCCGCCTCCCGGTCTTGCGCTTCCTGCTGTACCAGGGGGCCGAAGAGCTCGGTCACAAGCTCCCTCATCTGGGCCACACCAGACAACAGGCCCTGGAAAGGGTCGGCGTCTCCCGGCACCTCACAGGGCACCCGCAGCACCCGCTGCTGCCCATCCAGCCCGACGTACTCGCCCAACAACTCCATGACGACCGCTGAGCTTCAATAGCAAGCGACAGGAAAGCGCCACCCGGAAGCAGAAGTCAGCGCGCGGCGGGCGCGGACGGGCGCAGGCGGGAGAAGGGAGAGGAGTGACTTCCGTTTATCGGAAGTCGCTCCTCCTCCTTCCTTCTCTTCCCTTCTTTGGGATTGGTTCTTAGCATTGGGCCCCGCCTCCTCCGGCCACGCCTCTGGCAGCCGCTTTTCCCGCCTCCGCCGGGCCGAGCGGCCGTCCCGCTGACAGTTGAGGATGGCTGGGGCAGAGGGGTCCGCTGGGCGGCAGTCGGAGCTGGAGCCCGTGGTATCGTTGGTCGACGTTCTAGAGGAGGACGAGGAGCTGGAGAACGAGGCGTGCGCCGTACTAGGCGGCAGCGACTCCGAGAAGTGCTCCTACTCGCAGGTGAGCGCGCGGCCCGGGCCTCGCTTCCCCCGGGCTCCCGCCGAACCTCCGGTTCCCGACCCAACTTGCCTTATTCCCGCCCGCGTGGCCCGGCTCCCCGGTGGTGGTCCGGGGTCGCGGTTCGTCGTAGGTTTCCCGGTCTCAGGCCCAGCTGCCCTTAAACCTCAGCCTCCTGGGTCCTCCTTCTTAGCCTGTGGCCAGCAGGGCCCCCTCCTCCCTGTCTTCCTTCGTCCGGTCCCTCGGGATTCTCCCGGCGTTGGCCCTGGGGCTCCTGCTCTTTCCTTCCTCTCTCGTCTCTCCTTGGTGCCTCGACTGCTTTTCATAAACTGTCCCCGTGACCTCTCAGATCCCGACATCTTTGTCCTTACTTTTCCCATCCTAAGAGTGTTTATTAGGAACCGAATGGGAGAGTCGAAGCAGAGTTAAAGGAGAGAGCTCTGGATTTGAAAATCTAGGCTGGGTTCCTTGACGGCTAATGCTCTACAATTTAGTTCGACAAGTGCTAGCTCGTAGCTTTTTTGGCGAGACGAAGCAAGTACAGTGTCTATTTGCAGTCCCCCCCCCGCGCCCCACCATGGGAATAGACCGGAACCACGACAGCAGGTGGCACTGGCAAAGGAGGGGAGGAGAGGAGAGGATTTGCTTGAAGGGTAAATTTGGCATTTAATCAGGATTTGAGGGGGTGCGTTGTAGTGTTCGGTGACTCATCCTGTATTTCTAGGTACAAAAATGGAGCCAGGTGGGTAGAAGGAAACTACACGGGATGAGACTTGGTAGGAAGAAGGTTACCTAGACTCTGGAGGATGTGTGGAACACTGGGGGATGAGGCGAGAGACTTGGGGCCATTATGTGGTGCTGACTGAGCTCATAATACCAGTTGTCATCAGTTGACCAGTTGAGTTTACCCTGCACAGTGGTTAGATTGTTGAATTAACCTGGTATCTACAGATAGTTCCAGATGTTGGCTGGTATTTTAAAACTTTTGGTCACCACTAAAACAACCTTTTCTCTGCTTTCCTTTAAAAAAAAAAGTGTGTGTAAGCCGTTCTTGAAATGTAGTTAGCTTTATCGAACGGACTTCCTAAAAGTTTTCTTTTTACTGTAGTAAAATATGTGGGAAATCACACAAGGCATGTCTATGGCTTGCGGAGAAAAGTGAACATATGCATGTACCTATTACCCCACGCCCCAACCCCGCCCAGATCAAGAAATAGAACATTAGGGGCATCCCAGAAGCTTCTCTGTCTCCCTGCTTTCTAGAGGACGGTAACCATTGTCAAGATTTCTAAAAGTTGTGCCTGTTTTCCTTCAACTTTTAATTTTGGAAAATTTTAAATCTACAGATAAGTTGAAAGAATAATATTATGAACACCTGTGTACCTCTGCCATGTATTCATTTTTTGCCACATTTGTTTTATCTCTCTTCTCTATATAACACACTTTTTCCCCTGAATCATTTGAAAATAAGTTGTAGACATCATGACACTCTAAATATTTCAGCCTGCATCTCCTAAAATCAAAAGGATTCTTTTAATGCATTGATTTTCTCTTTGGTGGAGTCAACAAGTGTTTTCCAAAATTATAAGTGTGATATTGCGAACATAAACCTATACACATCTCCTATATTTTTATGTGTCAAAATGTTGCTGCAGGCCAGCTTACTCTTTTTTTTGTTGTTGTTAAAGATTTTATTTATTTCTTCGACAGAGATAGAGACAGCCAGCGAGAGAGGGAACACAAGCAGGGGGAGTGGGAGAGGAAGAAGCAGGCTCCCAGTGGAGGAGCCTGATGTGGGGCTCGATCCCATAACGCCGGGATCACGCCCTGAGCCGAAGGCAGACGCCCAACCGCTGTGCCACCCAGGCGCCCCAGGCTAGCTTACTCTTATCTTCAGCTGGCTGGGAATTTAAAACTATCATTTAAAAAAAAATGTATGAAAATGAGCACTAATTTAGGACACATATAATGATTTGAAACATGCAGTGGTGTTTTGGTCCTCCCGTATAATTATTCTTTCCATTTTGGGGCTTTCTTTTAGGGCTCAGTAAAGAGACAAGCACTATATGCCTGTAGTACCTGCACCCCAGAGGGAGAAGAACCAGCAGGAATTTGCCTAGCTTGCAGTTATGAATGTCATGGAAGTCATAAACTGTTTGAGCTATACACAAAAAGGTAAAGACAGTCAGAGATTGGTACCGAATGCTTTTTAAATGTTTGGATTCTTTCCCACCTGTACTGTTTTTCTTGTTTTTCCATTTAAAGTAGTTGTGTACTGGTAAAATTTAATATAATTGTTTTCTATGATGTAATTGGAGAGAACAGTTTTTCCAGAGGGCCTTTTAAAATATAATTATTGTATAAACTGAAACTGGTCATCCTTCTCTGCCATTATTTTACTTGTGTGTTTATGTATGTGTGACATAAACATTTGTCTCTGTGCATGTTAATTTCCAGAGTTATTAAATATTTTAATTGTTATGTGCTTGGAGAAATTTCAAATTGGACACATGAACAGCAACCAAGGCCACTTTTTAGATCCTAGAAACGAATTGGAAGGGGCTCTCATATTAATATAAAGAGTAACTCATTAGATTTAAAAGAAAAATTAAAATCTGCTCTTCCTCATTTTTTCCAGAAACTTTCGTTGTGATTGTGGAAACAGCAAGTTTAAAAATTTGGAATGCAAATTATTTCCTGTAAGTAAGCACCATAACTAAAAATGCATTGAAAATAGCTGAGATTGATGTTTGCCGGAGTGGATAAAAACCACATATTTTCCAAAAAGGAAGTTCTTATGCTTGTTCTTTGCAAATAGGCAAATCAGTATTAGACTGTATCCCATTTTTTATTTTGTTGGAAAACTAACCTGTTCAGAGCCTACATTACAGATTGTAATTAATATGAAAGATTTTGGTGGGAATGTTCTTTAAAGTAACTCAGGTTCGATTATGTTAGCTGTGCTCATGGTTTAAGGCTTTTAAAGCAAAGGGTATGTCTTTAAAAACAATAAAAAAACTTGGTAATAATGAATGTGGGCTAGATACACATAGGGAGTTTTTCACTGTTTTTTGGCTAATAACTATACTTACACAGTAACGTTTACTGAAGTAACAGAAATTAAGTAGAAAGTAAGGGATCTTACATTGTTCAGTAGTGATTGCTATTTCCCTCCTTTGAAAGTTATTTTTAGACAATTTCCTTGCCTGCTTTTTACCTTCTAGTGACCTGGGAGCTTTGGCTATCACAGCTGGGCATTAAGAAGTACTTCGAAAGTCTAGGCCAATGTTTATTTACATAGGTCGATCATTAATATTTATAATTAAATTTTATCAGCATTTTGTTATGGATGTTTTTGGTTTCCCCCAATTACTACAAAGAAGGTACGAAAAATTAATTTTGTTTATTCTCTGTATCCTGGAAAAAGTATCCTTTAATAGGAGTGAATTCTTTTTCTTTGTACTGTGCAAGTTAAAGACCAACTGTTGGGCAGGAAGATATTTAATGTAGAAATTGATTGAATGCATTGACTTTATGCAACAGGAAATTTATGATATTTATGATATTTTATTATATTCATGTTATTTATTATATCTTACTGTATCACACTGATGATGTATTATAAATGTAATTTAATATATGTCATATACATGATAATTGTATGATATTTATGATAATTTATACTTTCATGATGCCTGAAATTATAGTTAAAATTAGATCATATTATATATTAACATTAACCTCTTTCAGGACAAAGCAAAGATAAATTCTGGCAATAAATACAATGACAACTTTTTTGGATTGTACTGCATTTGTAAGAGACCTTATCCTGATCCTGATGATGAGGTAAGAGAATTGGAGGTTAATTGGAGGTTAATACCTCTAGCCTTCGCTCCTCAGCCTATTGTCCAGTCTGGATCTCCATAGCTATTCAGAGGGGATTTGGGGATTGTGAGAGGATTCTAGCTTTATCCTTTCTTAGAATCTGGGCTGGAGCTGTAACTGGTACAGATCTCTATACCATGAGAATGAAATATTGGACAGGACTTTCTCAAGGCCAGCACTTTCTTCTTTCCTCTCTCTCGTTGCCTGCCTTCTCCACTCCCCCAAACACTGTCCAAAAAATGACCTTCAACTTCTTGCTTCCCTGAAAGACAAGAAATGGAGTGTATAGACTGAATCCTCTTAAAAATTTCAATATATACAAAATTTTTTAAAAATTTAAAAAAAGTATACACAGAATTTAAAAAGAGTTTTTCCTCTTCCTTGCTCCATCTTCTTACTTCCTAGATATAACCACTGTTAACACTTTTTGGGGTATATGTTTTTAGATCTCTTTCTCTGCCCACATAAGTGGATGTGTTTCGATTTGTAGTTACGTTTTAACAAAAGTGAAAATTCGGTACATTCACTTCTGCAGCTTGCTTTTCTCACTTATCAGTATATCACAGACACCTTCCCATGCGAAACAGCACAAATCCACCTTGTTCCGATCGCAGCCAAGTATTCATAATGTGACGTGCTGTAAATTAGTTACCTAAATGTTCTGTCGCAGACTGGTGGTGTCTCATTTTTCAGTATTGTAAAGCAAGCTGCAGTGAACATCCTTACACAGTAATATGACTGAGTATAATCCTGCAAGTATTCATGGATACCTAGAGGTAGAACCAATGAGACATAGGATATTTATATTTACAATTGCGATCGTGTCTGCCAAGAGAGTTCAGTCACAAGTAGTAGGTGATAGTGTCTTTTTCCCCATATTCTTGTCAGGCCTGGATGTTAGCAGTCTTTTTAAATCTTGCCATCTTGATAGATGAAGAGCAGTATATTTTAAACATTTCCTTTCCTGGTCATCAGTGATTTTATGCATCTTTCATGAGTTTTTTAGACCTTTGTAGTAACCTATCTGAATTGTCCTTTCATATTCTTGGCCCATATTTTGACTGGCTTTTGTTTGCATATTTACTGATTTGAAGGAGTGCTTTTATGTTTAGAAAAATTAGCCTTCTGCCTTCTTCCTTGCTTTCTAGTTGTCTTGGAACTGTAATTATTGAACCAAATTATTTAGAGGAACAAGTTGAAGATATCTTTGAGTTAACAAAGATAAAACCTTAAAACTGGATATTTTAAGGTATGGGGTAAAGTGTTATAACGAAAATAAGATGTTGAATAAATTGATCAAGGCAGAAGAAAGAATAAAACGGCTATATATATATGTATATATATATATTTTGTGTGTGTGTGTGTATAGGCCTATATATGGACATACATAAAGATATATATACTTTTTTCCCCTTTAAGAAGTTATAATAGGGAAAAGACAAACAACATTGGGATATCAATCAGTAGATAGGAAAGCCTGGAAATGAAAAGAAAACCATTCCAAAAACAGTCTGTGCCCTTTGGTATATCATTTTCCTAGGGCCAGAATTTAATTACTTGATTATTTAGTTAATTCAGGTTAGGGGAGTTGTTGCTGTCCATATTATCAAAAGACTGTTTATGATATTTACTTTTCAGTTTGAGTAAAATGAAGGGGTTGAAGAATACGGGGTTGCCACATTCTACATTGGTCAATTCATCTTAACCTCCCTGGGCCTTAGTTTACGGATAAAACGAGAAGCTGTTACTTACAGTTTTGTGAGAGTCAGATGCCAAATAACCGAAGGGAACGAACTTTGACGGTTGCTTCCAAAGCGCTCCTCTCACTGTAACCCTTCTCCAAACCAGTTCCTGGAGAGCGAGCTTCCCTGGCGCCATGACCCGCTAGCTCTCCCTGTCCCGTGGATAGCAGTCTCACAGACTCGGTAGAGAATTATTCAGTATCTAGTTCTGCTGTTTGCCAGATTTACTTCTGTGTCCCAGAATTCACTGTAATCATCAACATGCCAACTGCTTTTCCGTGTTAGATTCCGGACGAGATGATCCAGTGTGCGGTCTGTGAAGACTGGTTCCACGGGAGGGTAAGGAAAGCTTTCACCTTTTAAAGCCATTGTCTTCACAAAAAGAGAAAAGATCTTTCCTTTTTGAATTGTGTGATATTTTACCTTACAATTACTCTTCCAAAAATAAACTATAAGGATATGATAAGTGTTCTATTGCAAAATTTTTTATTAAATAATGAGCATCTTGGACAACTTGGAGACTGCAAGAAAAATACTCGGTTTCCTGTATTCACAGCATCTTGGTGCCATTCCCCCCGAGAGTGGCGATTTCCAGGAGATGGTGTGCCAGGCTTGTATGAAGCGCTGTTCCTTCCTGTGGGCTTACGCTGCACAGCTGGCGGGTAGGTGTCTGTGGTGTTGGGGTGCCACAAATGGGCTCGTGACATTTCTGTGTCCAGTCCAGAATTTTTAGCAACTGTTTTTTTTTTAAAATTTAAATTCAGTTAATTAACTGAGAGTGTATTATTAGTTTCAGAGGTAGAGGTCAGGGATTGATCAGTCTTATACAACACCCAGTGCTCATTACATCACGGGCCCTCCTTCATGCCCATCAGCCAGTTACCCCAGCCCCTCACCTTCTTCCCCTCCAGCAACCTCAGTTTGTTTCCTATAGTTAAGACTCTTTCAGCAACTGTTTTTAATGGGACTCTGAGGTATAGAAAAAGGTGCTTATAGACCGGTGGGGAGACAAACAAGAACAAATTTGTACTTAAATAGCTTGACACAGAGGCCAGATGAGACCAGAATTAGGGAAAATGGAGGAGGAAGTTTTTGAATGGGACTTTGAAAGATAAATACAACCAAAAGAAGTTGTTCTTAAATGGAAGACATGCTGTTGGTTGGGCGGGCTGGGGTACGCTTTGCTGCCTTGTGCTTTTAGTATACACTAAGAAATTGGCCCGAAACACTAATCAGCAATGAATGGTCTTGAGGCAATAAATATTTTATTTTACTGGTAATGCAAATGTGTTACTGAATTAATTTTTAGCGTGGCAGTTACTCATAGTGTCTGCGCCTCTGACCTCATAATGTCTGCCCTTCTCACCTTTAGGGAACATTTTACCATAAGAACCACAAACAGCATTGCCATGCCTAAAATCTCACCCTACTCTTTTGATTTGTCTCAGTGTTCTTTTTTTTTTTTTTTTAAGATTTTATTTATTTGTCAGAGAGAGAGCACAAGCAGCGGGAGCGGCAGGCAGAGGGAGAGGGAGGAGCAGCATTGGGTAGGCATAAGCTAAGAGAGTTGATAATTCCTTTCTGTTTATTCCAGAGATAAAGTTGAGACTCTTTTTCCAGATTCTGAAATGTTTTTGAATTAGTCTAAGTGACTTCACCATTGAAGAGATCTGTGGATATGTGTGTGTTTCTTTTCATTGAACCCACAGTAACCAAAGTATCTGCAGAGGATGGTGGGTTAGTGCTGAATGTTGATGGAATAGGTGATCAGGAAGTCATCAGACCAGAAAAGGGAGATCATCAAGATAGTACCCTCAAAGAGGATGTTCCAGAACGTGGAAAGGATGCTGTCAAGGAAGTTAAAGCGGAGCAGACTAATGAACCATGTACCAGCTCAAGTTCTGAATCTGATCTCCAGGTAACATACGAAGTATTTGCCATGAAAGAAATAAAGCTTAAGCAAAATTAATTCTGGTAGCTCCGCAGCTTTGGATGTCAACTGTACCCTTTGCCTAAAGAAATTCCTCTCTATAGTCTAAAAAAAAGTCAATGAAAACTGTGATAGTGTAAAAAAACACACTTCAAAATTTAATTTTTTTTAGACAGCATTTAAGAATCAACATCTCAACATGGAATCACAGTCTGGCTGCCGACTTCAAGAGCTTAATGCCAAGCAGTTTCTAAAGAAAGATACTGCCACCTATTGGCCCGTGAACTGGCGCAGCAAGTTATGTACCTGCAAAGACTGTATGGTGAGTACCTGACCAGGGTCACCGTGACTGCGGTTATTATGGACCGAGGCCGCAGGTAGGCCCATCTGAAAAATGTGTTTATGAAAGTGGTGCTAGGACTGTAGAGAACTCTAAAATATTTTATATTAAGCAAATTTATGAACTGCTACTTGCAGTCTGAATTCTTGTGGGAGAAATTAAGAATTATGTAGTACTTTTTATTTATTAATCTTCATTTTAATGGAAAATAGAAATTCTTCTCTTTTTTTATGTCATAGCATTTGCTTGGAAGTAAAAATTTTCCTGAAAGTTACAGTAAGTCAGTGGTTTTAAAATAAAGATCTGTTTAGACCATACAATACCTACTGGGAAGTTGGGAGATTCCTAAAAGAGATTTGGGCAAGAAGAATAAGTGACTCAAGCAATTCTGTGCTAAAGCCTCAGGTTTTCTGGCAGCTAATCTGAAAACATTAAATAAATTTTCAGTGATTCTCATGAAGTTGACTTTCTGAGAATGACATACAGTTCTAATAGGAAACCGGTTTTATTTTTTGAAGAAAATGTATGGCGAGCTAGATGTCCTGTTCCTGACAGATGAATATGACACAGTTCTGGCTTATGAAAACAAGGGCAAGGTCGACCAGGCAGCTGACAGGAGAGACCCTTTAATGGACACCCTTAACAGCATGGACAGAGTCCAGCAAGTGGAACTTATTTGTGGTAATGCTGTTTCAACAAAAATTCACGAAGTTCATAAGGTTTCCTTTGCTCTTAAAATATGTATAGAGGGGACCACTAAAACCTGTTGTTTTCATTTAATACAAACAGAGTTTAAAATTGGAATGACAAAGTAGCCTTCCATTACGCTTGCCTAATTGTGGTGTTGCTGGATATTTAGCCGTTGTTACCACTGAGTCAGAGTTAAGTGCCAGAAACATCATGTGCTTGAGAAACCTTGACATGTGCTTTTTTGATTCATGGTAGATGAATGAGTAAGGAATAATAGAAAATCAATATTTTTTTTCCATCCGTTGAAATAGTTTTCATGGAACATTACAGGTCCTCTCTTTGACAGTCGTTCAGGTTGCTCCAGGAAACCACCAGAGGGACAATATCCCTAAACCCTTCAAGACAGGCCTTTACAGACTTACCCCCAGTGTGCCCAGCTGATTTTAGACATTTCCATCGTGGCTGGTCTCTGCTCGGATGCCACCACCTCGGGGGCAGTGATCATTTCTGTCTTTTATTTTTAACTTTTTGATGAATTTCCTTTGCATCTATTAGACTAAAAGCATTTTGAGGATGGAGGCTGCATCTGAAAGATTTTTGTAGCCCTCAGGGTGCCTCATACATAATAGAAACTAGTAAGTGAGTGAATGAGTTTTAAAACTTAATGTTTGACAAGTCCAAAGTTATTTCAACTATTAGGATTCCAGAGAGATAGGAAGCCCTTTAAAAAATTCTTAGCTGGGGCGCGTGGGTGGCTCAGTCGGTTGAACGTCTGCCTTTGGCTCAGGTCATGATCCTGGAGTCCCAGGACCGAGCCCCACATCCGGCTCCCTGCTCTTCGGGGTGTCTGCTTCTCCCTCTGCCCCTCACGCCGCTTGTGTTCTCTCTCTCTCACCCTCTCTCTCAAATAAATAAATTAATAAATAATCTTAAAAAAAATTCTTAGCTAATCTTTTTGGGCCTGAGGATTTTTTTTTTTGAGTTTTTGTTGTTTTTTTAAATAAGTAGGGTCCTAGATATCAAAATGAAAGAACTTGGGAACAAGTTTCTTTTCTTTTTTTTTAATTTATTTTAATTTATTTATTTTAGAAAGAGCATGAACAGGAGGGGCAGAGGGAGAGGGAGAGAGAATCTCAAGTGGACTCTGTTCTGAGCAGAGACGTGGGGCTCTATCCCACAACCCTGAGATCGTGACCTGTGCCGAAACCGAGTTGGACGCACAACTGACTACACCACCCAGGCCCCCCATGGGAGCAAGTGTTTATGCATGTTTCACTCAGAGAAAAAGTTAAAGTATTAACAAACTCAAATGTTAGTGGGAAAGAAGTGCTTTGTTTCTAAAAGCAAATGAGTTGTCTAAAGTTTACTACCTTTTTTGTTGTTTTGATTTAGAATACAATGACTTGAAGACTGAACTGAAAGACTATCTCAAGAGATTTGCTGATGAAGGCACGGTAGGTTGAGTTAAAGAATTTTTTTCATAGCCCTGTATGTTCTGAATAAACTGTTTATTTTCTTGGGTGAAGAAATGACCGTGTATCTTAAACTGGATCCTTGGCAGGTGAATACAGGCAGAACTAAGGGAAATCAGTGTTCCATGACATTACTAACTAGATCTTTACAGAAACAAGTAAGCACCTTAAGCTGCAATAAGGTTAATCTGCTTTGGTTGTATTTGTCCAGAGAAGATAAGAAGTTCTAGATGTTCTTGGATGATGGACTGCCTTTTATTTTATGTTTGTGTCTGGCTATAAAAGAAAGAACACTTAGTGGGGTGCCTGGGTGGCACAGTGGTTAAGCGTCTGCCTTCGGCTCAGGGCGTGATCCCGGCGTTGTGGGATCGAGCCCCACGTCAGGCTCCTCTGCTATGAGCCTGCTTCTTCCTCTCCCACTCCCCCTGCTTGTGTTCCCTCTCTCTCTGGCTGTCTCTATCTCTGTCAAATAAATAAATAAAATCTTTAAAAAAAAAAAAGGAAAAAGAAAATTCACAAACTTGTCTGTTTTGATGGACTTCATGTGGCAGTTGGGAGGTCAGATCAGCTGGCTAGACATTCTTGGGGTGAGCGGGGACTCCTTCCGGGTTGTCCCACTTTACTTTTTCATCCATATGGTCCCTTTGTCTTATTTTCTTATTTCTCATCTTTTATTTTGCTAATGTCATAAATACCTTTGAATAATGCTCTAATAATCCTTTTCCCAGTGAAATGGGAGATAAATTTCTCATTGCATAAAATGGCTAGTCTGTTTACCAAGAGTCGTGCTTCTTTATTTTTGGCCGATTATTCTTTTTATGAGGCGAACATTTCTAATTTTGGACTCATGAAAGGGCAGAGTTTTTTTCAGTAAAGAGGAAAACACAAATCTCAAAGCAAAACCGACTTTGTTTTCTTTGGGCACTCACACAGAGCTGGAGGACATTCCCAGGAGACAGCTGTGGTCACAAGAGAGGGTGGTGGTCTTGGGAGACCTTCCGGTGCTCAGCTGTATGCTGACTCTGCCACTTTCTTTTCAACTCACGGTTTTGGTTTTTCTTTTAAAGACATTATTTATTCATTTGAGAGAGAGAGAGAGGGCACGAGCCGGGGGGAGGGATAGAGGGAGAAGGAGCAGCAGACTCCCCGCAGAGCAGGGAGCGCAATGCGGGACTCCATCCCAAGGCCCTGAGGTCATGACCTGAGCCAAAGGCAGACGCTTCACCGATGGAGCCACCCAGGTGCCAGCAACTAATGTTTATTAAGAACTTACTCTGTGCCGGGTAGTGTTTTACCGGCCTCCCATCTGATCTGATCTCATCTGCCAACGACCCTGCTAGGTAGGTGCTGCTTTTATCTCATTTCGCATGAGGACGCCGAAGTGGGCGGTGGAACCCGCGCTCGGCACTGGCCCTGCACTGCTTCTTAGCTGTGGGACCCCTGCCAGGCCCGCGTCTAGGAGATGGAGCCAGTGTGATTAATTCCACATTAAGAGCATTCTTCCCAGCTGAACCGTTGGCCTTGTTTGTGAATCTCGTGACCGGTTATTGCCGCGCGGAAAGGCATATCCCCTTCCTGATCCGTGCTTCTCATCAACAGGTTGTGAAGAGAGAGGACATCCAGCAGTTCTTCGAAGAATTTCAGTCAAAGAAGAGACGACGAGTGGACGGCATGCAGTACTACTGCAGCTAGAGTGCGCGGCGGCGCTTCTGTCCAGGCCGCCGCGAAGGCCGCTTGCCGCACCGGGAATAAAAGAGGCGTGTCTCACATCTGGTCCCGCTCCGGCCTCGAGCTTCCTTTCCTCCTTAACGCCAGTAGCCGCAGTGTGGATGCTGAGTTCACAGCCAGCGCCCTCTGACTCCGCTAACCGCAGCTCTTTCCCCAGAGCGCAGGCCCGCCGCCCGACCACCGGACAACCCCCAGGTTATTTGCTTCTAAGTTGTAAGCAGTTTGGTTTAGTTTTGAGAAAGTAAACTAGTTTCTTTGCTAATGATTTGTTCTTTAACTCCTGAACGTGTCTCCCCTGCCACAGAGCTGTTGTCTCCCGGGACCTGCTCTGCGGGGCACGGTGGGAGCCCTCTTCCTGTCCTCCAGAACCCCTCTAGGTCCCTCACCCCTCTGATTGTGGTGCCTTGGGTCAGCGCTTCCTCAGGCCTGGTCTCTGCCTCTTCTCCCACATCCTTGCTTTCTCCAGTGTGGTCAGTGCTTAGAGGCGTCTGGATACTTGCTTCTCCTGGGCCCGGCCTCCAGTGGAGCCAGGGGCCGATGGTTTTCTGGGCTGGATGTCTTTCGCAGGCAGGGAGGCTGGCTGATGACAGGATCAAGGAAGCCAACCTTTGTTATGATTTTACTAATAAATTTCAAGTGAAAATGTCATTCACAGTTCTCCTGGCACTAGAATATTCGAATTTCAGTACTGTAGTACTCGCAGGGCTTCCTGGAGAAAATTCGCCAGTGTACTAGTCCCTCTTCTGCTGCCTAGAAAACAGACCGGGTACTACCCTGTGAAATCTTGGTGGTTTACAAAGTCCTCTGGATTTCTTTATATTATCAGGGATATTCATAAGCATATAGTGAAAACGGACCTATTTTGATATTGTTCTGTTATGAAAATGTTTTAGAACCCTAGTAAATTATTATTTTCCCCCTAAAATCTGTGTTGAAGGAAAAAGATACTGGTTTAGCTTACTTGTAGCGAGCCAGGGTGGTGAGTGCCCTGTTTCGGAAGAGGCAGACGGTGTGTAAGAGATTCCAAACTAGGCCCTAGGCTACACGAATGATGAGCTTTGTGTAAATAAACATTAATGTCCACAGCTGGTTCTCTAATGACCGTGAGATCTGCTTTTGAAGAACCTTGTGGATGGTTGTATAAAACCCCATACTTGAGGGGAAGTCCTTTCAGTTGGTATGAAATCTCTTGACGGCCCTCAGGCGATGATAAACACAGAGCCCTCGGTTGCTCTCCCTCCAGAGCGACATGGTCTCTGCTGACAAGAGATGACATGCTTTAAGGTATGTGACTCTAAGCATCGGAGGCTTCGGGGCCGCAAGGGTGCGTTACTTTCCCTTCGTGTGTCCAGCTGTGGCAAATACCAGTCCCTGGATGAGATGAACTCGGCCTGGGGAACATCAGGGCCTCAAAGAAATGGTCCAGCCCCTGGTTTTCTGCATCAAGCCGCCTAATTCCAGATCCCCACGAAGAATGATGTGTGGGGCTGGGAGGTCCTGTGGTCACAGGAGATGCTTGTGTGCCCTGCGCTGGCCTTGCAGAAAGGCTGGGTGGCCAAGCTCAGGACACCTCTCAGATGGTGGGCGGGTCCCAGCTTGGGAGCTCGTGTCCGAGTCTGAGGACTCCTTGCCCCGTGCAGGGGTGCACCAGGGCGCCGCGGTGGCCGCAGGGTCCCGCGGTGGCCGCAGGGTCCCGGCTTCAACTGCCACGAGGTTCCTGGCTCCCGGGACAGGTCAGAGCCACGTCTCGGAGACCGTGCGCTCCTGGGCAGCACAGAGTACACGTCTCCCAGGGCCGAAGGGCTCCTCTAGAAAGGGACTGATCCTTCTTTTACATTAACCAGATAAACCTCTTTTTTTTTGTTTTTGTTTTTGTTTTTTAACCTATGTTCACAGCTAGTTTTCTTACCGACCGCAACGGACGGTCTCTTTTTGTGGAGACGGATTTTGGCCAACATGTGGCAGTTGATATAAATGCATGTTTTATGCAAAACAAGAATATGGTATTAGTCGCTTTTAAGGTACTCCAGCATCATATGTACATTTTTGTAGAATTGTTACTGGACTTACAATTACATACTTCAATCAGGTTTCTGTAAAATTGAAATAAAACCAGTTCAACAAAATAGTGGCTTTACAGGTGGTTTTAAGTCCTATTTAAATGTGCACAGCCTCCCCCTGCAGGTTATGAGAGAAATGGATATAATGCCGGTATTCTAGCCACCATTCCTGCCCTGGGGTCCTGCTCAAGCGGAGAGACTGGCTGATTTCTCTCCTGCTGTTCTAGGAGATGTGGTCTGATCTGAGGTCCGCCAGCGGGGCCCCTGCACCCCCTTGGCTTTACAGCCCTTCCTGTGAGGGAGGGTCCGTGATTCCCACTGGGGCCTCGATGAGCAGGGGAACAAAGGAAAGGGCTTGGGTGGTGACCGATGGCAGTGTGTTCAGGGACTGCCCCGTATGGAAGGGGCCCACAGTCTGGGGAAAAGTTGAGGTCCGCCGCACGGTAGCTGTTCTTTCGAAAGTAGACATGAAAAAACAAACCTAAAAGCCATTGTAGAGGCCCATCTTTGGCCTCACCCCAGCTCTTCTGCCGTGGGAATTATCCAGACTTGTCACCAGCATGGCGAGCTCAGCTCAGGTGAATGAAATGTTGTCTACGGCCCTGAAGCTGCCCACACGTCTGAGAACTCAGGATTACATAATCCTCAATGCCAGGAAAGCTGCAGTTCTCCCAGCAACCGGACGAAAGGACCCTGGTGGGGCGGGAGGAAATTGAGAGCAATCCAAGTACTGCAGGACTTTGGCGGTGACCTAGTTCAGCTCCCCAGTGAAGAAGAGTGTGGTCTGGGGAACGTGGGAAGTACAGGAAGCCAACCCAGTTCCCAGGGGCCAGTGAGGCTGTGTCCCAGGCAGGTCACCTTGAAGTGGCTGCTGGATGCAAGCCTTGGTCTCAGGAGGCATGGAGCAGTTGTGGCCAAAGCCACATGTAACTCCCTTGCCCCCCTGAACCGCTGGGCATCAGACAGTGTGTGTCCCCCTGCTTACAATCACAGGATCCCTAGGTTGGAAGGGACCTGAGAAGTCAGCCAGCCTCACTTTCTGTCAGGACAGGAGGCCCTCCCTCATGGATGACCCTCACAGGCGACCTGTGCCGCTCTTGGCCACTTGGCTCCCATGTCTCCATGCTGTTGGTGGCAGTGCCCCAACTTCCAGTTTGCTCTTGGCCCTGCCACTTTCCTGCCATGGGATTTGAGGGGCATCAGCCACACCCCTCCGAGCTGCGGGTATCTATCTCGTGAGCACCGGAGGGGTCAGCCTTTGGAGGGAGTCAGCATCATGGAAGGTAAAGAGAAGAGAAAGACTTGGTGGATTCAGACATCGAGCCACTGGATTAAGCCTTGCCCGAAGCTTGTGCAACTCGTAGACATTTCTGTAACAGAGAACACTTCTATGGTCCACTTGTAGTGACAAATGCTCGCTGCCTCACAAGGCACTCATCCCCTTTCTCCCAGTCCTTGATGTATTTTCCTGAACAAAAAGGCCAGCTGCTGCTTCTAGACTCTTCCATTGGCCTCCCATCCACATCTTTGGTCTTCTCCCAGGGATTCCTCTAGCTGGCACGGGAGAGCTGTTCATGGCGCGCTCGGGCACCTGGCCTGGCAGCTCTGCCCTGACTGCCCCACCTGGAGACCCCCACCTGGGCTTCTCCTCAGCCGTCTTTCCTCCAGCATGGGGCCCGTGGCTCATGCTACTCTGCTTCCCCCCACTCACATCTCAGCCTCCTGGCTTCCCTCTCCAGCCTCTGCCTCAGGCCTGAAGATCCCCCTCAGTGTGGCTCGCCTGTAGTTAGAGTGAAAAGTTTGACAACTGTGTCGTATGGATACATATCTGTATCTATGTCCATGCATATTCATAGGTATGACATATGTTACCCTGTGTATATCATGAGGAATTGGCTCACACGGTTACGGAGGCTGAGCAGTCCTGCGATCCGCTGTCAGCTGCAGACCCAGGACAGCTGGTGTAGTTCCGGTCCAAGCCCGAAAACCCAAGAACCCAGGGGAGCCCGTGATGCAACGAGCAGCTGAGAGCGGACACTCTCCCAGCTCAGGGGAAGATCCGTGTTCCAGCTTGGACGGTCAGGCGGAGAGTCCACTTTCCCTTCCTCTGCCTTTTTTATTCTATTCAGAACCTCAGCAGTCGGGACTGTACCCGTACCCCGCCCTGGGGCGTACCTGCTGTACTCAGTCCCTCCATTCCCACGCTAACCGCATCTGGAAGCACCCTCACAGACGCCCAGATATCATGGTAGCCAGACTTCTGGGCACCCCATGGCCAAGCTGACACAAAATTAACCCTCCTAACCACCAGCCCGTCTAGTTCGTCTCACTCCGCCCCACGCCCTGTTTGTGGAGTAAGGGAGGCCTTGGGGTGGCCAGGGTCCTGGGGGCCCGTCTCCTGGGATGAACAGTGGCCTGGGCTCTGCCTACTGTCATGTTCACTCTTGCCCCAGGGCACAACTCTTCCCGTCACAAGAGGCCTGCTGGGGACCCCTGGGTGGCGGAGTGGGCAGGCAGGTGCGTGGGGAAGGGTTCTCCCGGCTCCCTCAGGAGAGCGCCCCCCAGTCAGCAGGCCTGGCGCTATGAGTAGACTGGCAGCAAGTGGGCAAATAAGGAGCTGCTTTGGAGACAGGCACCTTCTCCACAGCTCTATTTACAAAAGCTGCAGAGTTAAAAATCCTCATTCATTTCATCCCCTAGGTTGAGGGGGTCCCGCCCCCCGACGACCTCTCAGTGGCGGACGGAGAGACCTGAGACGCTAGTCACTGTTTCACGTGGTCCTGGCCTCAGCCCGGGGAGCACTGCTCTAGGTGGGAGTTTATTTGTTTCCTATCTGCCCTCCGCACTAAACCGTAAACCTGCGAGTCAGGGACTGTCTTTCCGGCTCACTAATGACGTTCCAGAGCCTGGCCCAACGCCTGGCTGGTGACAGGAGCTCCATCGTGGACACGGGCAGACGGGAGCGCTCGCGAGTGTCCAGCAGCGCTGAGCGTGGCCAGGAGCTGGAAGCTTCTATGAACGTGATCTCACTTCTCACAGTGACCCTAAGAATATGAGTGTCCTTCCCTGTTCTGAGATGTAGGAACCGAGGCTCCGAGACACGGAGGGTCCATGGCTGGTCCAGGTGACCCGGGATCAAAGGCAGGCCTGACCCCAGGCCCTCACTGACGGGGGCCACCTGGGAGCAGTGGAGCATTCCGGGCAGAAACGCGGGAAGGGGCTGAGAGCCTTTGCCTCGATCACAGGATGCCATGCTCTGTCCTGGGGTACGACACTGGCTCTTCCTTTGGTTTGGTTTTGGTAAATCAACTTAGACTCACACGACAGAACCGGACTCGCTTCTGGGGCCTAAACCTCTCCAGGGAGCTTTCTCGAAACCTTCCAGGAAACCTGACTCCCACTCAGCCTCCCCAGGCGACAGGCGGGAATGGAAGGTGACCCAGAAAGAGCACGGAGCCTTGGCCCTCGGGGCGTGTGACAGGGGAGAGAGGGTGAGGGCCAGGGGCCACCGGGCAGAGGGAAGCAGGTGTGGTGGCGGGGGGACTGACCCCTGTGCAGGCGCCCTCACTGCCAGCAGCCGCTTGGTGGCTGCAGAGCCCAAGCACGGCCCGTGGGCCCGTCGTGCCAGCCTGTGGCGCAGGACGCCCGCCGCCCCTGGACAGCCCTTCCTGGCGGGCCTGGGCTGTGGGGGCCCCCGGGCTGTGGGGGGCACAGGCCCTGGACCCCCGCTGGCGGGAAAGAGGCCTGAGGGGGAGTGAGAGCTGCCACTCACCAGCTCCTCTGAGGGCAGCGCTGGAGGGCACCGTCCTTTCCAGGGGGTGAGGCTCCCACGAGAACCCGGGACAAGGGCAGAGGCTGCACGGACCCGCCAGGATCTCCCTGGGAGTGCCGGGCTCCTTGCCTCGGTCTCCTCATCTGCCAGACTGGGGTCATGAGGTGCCTCGCCGGGCTGTGGCGACACTTAGGGGCTGATGGTAGAGGAGCAGAGACGAGCCCAGGGTCACTCGGTGGGAGCGAGGCAGGACCCCGGGTCCCTTGCTATGGATTTGATGCAGTGAGGGTTCTTTAAGATTTTATTTATTTATTTGAGAGAAAGAGAGAGAGAGAGGCGTGCTGGGCTCTTGAGAGAGGATTGGCCAGACTTGGCTGCTGGCAGGCACCCAGCTGCGGGACAAACCAGCGGGCCCGATGGCGGCTGGCTTCCCCCATTGAGGACGTGTGAGAGTTTCCGCCCTCTGGGTAGCTGGTTCCCAAGAGAGAGGAAGGAGAGGAGAGGCCCGCAGGCAGAGACTTGTCTGCCTGTTCCCTAACGCCAACTGCCAACAGTCAAGAGCGCTCCGAGTGCCCTCCGCATGGGGACCGAGGTGGGCAGTGCCCACCCTCATTTCCTGCCACGAAGGTGGCTGGGGGCCAGGCCGGGTGTGGCGGGGCTGGCGGCTGCGCTGGGGAGGGTGGGGAGCAGAGCACTGGAAGCACCAAGAGGACAGCCGGCCCGAGCTGGGCGGGCCGGGGAGATGTGGCTGGAAGGTCAGAGACACTAGGGCGACTTAAGTGCGGTGTAAGGGGGTGACACCCAGAGAAGGAGAGAGCATCACTGACCACTTGAGGGCCGTTAGGAGACAGGAGAGGGTGGACTCCGGAGCCAAGGGGGCAGGAGGCCCAGGCCGCCTCCTGGCACCAGAGGGGCAGGGGATGGGGGTGGGGTGTTGGTCCAAGGCCAAAGCTGACGGAGTGGCCATCTGAAGGTGTCTGGCCCGCAAGGCCAAGGAGCAAGCAGGGAGCTGGAGGGTAGGCCCGTCGGGAAGGTGGGCAGGGGGAAGGTAGGAGGGCAGTCCCGGGAGAGCAGGCGAGGGCTGACTCACAGGGCTGGGCAAGCCGAGGCTAGAGCCTGGGGACCATGGGGACTGTTGTCTCCGAAGGCTGGGAGATGGATGTACCCATTGCTTATGGCTGGAGTTTGGCCAGGAGGATGGCTGGCAAGGTGCACAAGGGGAGGAGGTGGGCACCTGGGGGCGGTTGGGCCGTCCAGGAGCGGAGAGGAAGGAGGTCAGAGGCCAGAGTTCCAGAGAAGGCACAGGAGGGACATCCGGGAGGACCTGGACAGGGCAGAGGGTGGCCGGAGAGCAGGAAGTGAGGTGAGGATTTCAAAGGTGAGCCCTTCTGGGGACAAGGGGAAGGTGTGTCGTGGTGTGTGGCATGTGTGGGTGGCAGAAAGGGAAGGACAGGTAGCTGGACACGGTGACGACATGGATGGGGAGGACAGTAACGAGGCTGAACTGAGGCCTCAGGGCACGAAAGGAAGGCTCACGGTGATGGGCGCCAGGGTGGGAGAAGGACAGGCAGATGGTGGGAGGCGCTACTAAGGGAGGCTGCCACACACCACCCGTCCTGACCCTCAGTCCATGGAAAGTGCTGGAAGCAGCAAATTCTTGGGAGCAGGCTGCAGGGTGTTAGGAGAGCTGGAACCCCGCTGAGTGGAAGAGGAGGAGGAAGATGTTGGGGGTGGGGGTGGCGGCAGGACACCACAGGCAGGCTGCCCAGTGGCTGGGGTCAGGGATGCTGTGGGAGCCGGAGGGGCTGGATGGTGGAGGGTCCTGAGGGCTGTGGAAGGCCTCAGCAGGGCGGGAACGCAGGTCTGGGCAGCCCTGGGGCGGTGGGAAGTGGGGGCACTCCGGTCTCCCAGGGGTTTGGGTACATCTGTTGGAATATGCAGAAATGGGACAAGCATCCAAGAGAAGATTCTGGATACGGAGGCTATTTATGTAGCTGAATAGTGTGAGGGTGAAGGATTTCAGGAGGAGTGTGCACAAGGCAGCAGCTGCCCACGGTGCCTCAGCACAGCCCTTGCTTTGACAGTGGGAACAAGACTTTGGCTCAGGGTGCCTTGGGGATTAGGAGGCAAAATACACAAAATCCACCATCAGACCTCAACGAGGAAACTGCTGTCACCCCTTTAAGGATGAGGACCCTGAGCATTAGTGCTTAGCCCCAGGTCCCTCAGGCCCGGCCATGCCCTGGTTGGCGCCCTGGCAACGGTCCTCACTAGGCAGGCCCTCCTTGGGAACACGAACCCTTCCTCCCTCCCCCCTTCCCTGGCTTGGGCTTCCTCACTCCCTCCGAAGCCCAGCCACCATCCAGCAGATTCCCCAAAGTTTAGAGCAAGTGATGCTCACCCCCAGATCCCAGGCTCTCCCCCACCGGGGAGATCTACAAGAGAACATCCTCACTCTGGCGCGGATGGAAAGCTCAGGGTTGGCGTCTGAGGAAATGCGCGGCTATGTGGACCGGGCAGCTCCAGGGGAGGCGCAGGGGGTGTTCAGAGACTGAAAGGGGTCCATGGGCCAGAAAGATGCAGATGGAGGGACATGTCAGGAGGTCAGTGAAGTGAGGCCCATGAAAAATCCTGATGTCATTATCAATGTCATGCATAAGGCTGCATTTGGGGCAGGGACAGTGCAAGGTTAGCAGGGGACAGAGGGCAGAACCATGCACCTCACTTCCATCCTTTCTGTCGAAGGAAACACCCTTCAAACCCAGAGGAGCTGAGCAAACATGACAAGGAGGATCTGGGGACCCTGAGGGTCACTTCTGGGGAAGCAGCATGCTACTGTCATTCTGTACAGGACGACCAAATAGTAGAAATGACCAAAGGTCTCTGTTCATCTGCGCTGGTGCTGTTAAGGGGGGGGATGGTAGGTTCTGGTAACTGGGACAGGGCACCTTCACCGGTGTCCCCTCGAGGATTCTAAGACAAACGACTGAACACTCGCAAAAGCAGCTGGATTAGGAGTGGGGTGTTTTAAGAACGAATTCTGCTGAGCTGGCCTCCTTTCCCACGTTGATGGGGTCAGCAGTCCTCGAGTGGGGGGAACGCCCCTGCCAGGCTGCTCCAATGTCACACGCGGAGATGAAGAGACAGGGCAGCTGGTAAAGAGGACAGCCAACAGCTTTGGTAGTGTCCCAGTCATCCCACAGTTCACGGCCCCTCCAGCCCCGTCCCCTGCACCCCTCCCCCGCTGGAGCTACTCAGGCTTGTCTCTGTGGGTCTCTGAGTCTCACCTCCCACTCAGATGCCAACCTGTCCCGGCCCTTCTCCCCGGCCTGCCACCAAGCCACTCTTGCCAGCCTCACTGTCCTCCTCCGTGTTGCCACGGAGCACCTTTTGGGCCTGATCTTCCATAATCTCTGAGCAGCAGCCTGCTGGGTTAACTTTGAGGAAGGGTGGAATTGGTCCCTAATCTCTTCCTTGTAATTAGCTTGGAAAGATAATACGTGCACGTACCTTGAAAATTCAACCAGGACGAAAGGTGTACAATTCAGCCCCCGCCCAATGATGGTGCCCCTCAAGGCCGTCCTGGGAATATTCGCACAGGTCCTTGCAGACCTTTTCATGTCTATGCGAGCGTATTGCCGACCGCCTTGGTCTTCTCCATGAGTGGGAGCATACATATGTGTTGTTTTGTATTTTGCTTCTTTCACTTCCTATATTCTGAAGATCATATTCCCTGCTTTTTAAGGAATGGCCTTCGGGGTGCCCCACACTGCTGCTTTCCTTCTACCTAGTAGGCTGCCTTGGCCAGAGGCTCCTCTAGCTGAACTGTAAAGGTTGGAGTTCCTCCAAGTTGACTTCTGGGCCTTCTTTTCATCTCAAACCTTCCCCCGAAGCCACGCTATCTACTCCCGAGGCTTTCCACGCCAGCCACCTATGTGGACAAGTCTCACCTTGCACCCCTAGCTCGGACACCTGAGCTCCTAGCTTGCACCCAACTGCCAAGTGCACACGACCACCACTGAACTCCCGTCTTTCTGCTGACCTGACTTCTCCTGCTCTCCCTGCACCCGCCGGGCGCTGGTTCCCGTAGCAGTCACGCCATGTGCAGAATCATATGCAGAAGCCTCCTCCTAGCCTTCTGTTGACCCTCTGGGCTCGTCTCGGGAAGGCTGCCCCCGCCTCCTGCCTGGCCTCCTGATCCTCTTCAGTCCGGGAACGTGGAACACACACATCTCATTACGTTACGGCTCTGCTTACAAGTCTGTGGCAGCTCCCTGTTGCTGCTAGGATCAAAATCAGCAGCCCACCCTATGAGGGCCCCACACGCCCCTCACTCCCTGGAGCTTGTTTCCTTGGTGCATCTTCTGGAAACCCTCCCCCGACACCCCCTTCCCCTCGACCTGCACTCTGAAGGTCCCTTCCACATTAACTCTTCCCCATCCCGGGGCCAGTTAGAGCCACAGCCTCACCTCTGTAATAATCCAACGTCTTTTATTCCTCGACACCCTGAAACAGTTACGGGCAAGACTGTCTTGATCATTACTGTCACCTCAGGACTGACTGAGCACTTAGAAGTGACTTACTGCACGAATAAATGTTTGCGGAACAAACGAATGCCATGCTTGTGCCCTTCCACTCCCTGTACATTATGCTCCCCCGGCCTGGGCCACCATCCTTTTTGGGGTGCGGTACCATTTCCACGGTTGAGAAGTTGGGCTCTGGAGCCACACTGTCTGGGTTTGAGCCTAGGCTCTAACCGACGTATTAGGCAGGTGTGTGACCTTGGACAAGTTACTTGATATCTCTCTGTGCTTTGGTTTTCTCATCTGTGATAAAATGGCACTAATAATAGTATGTAATTCACAGAGGATTCAAGGAAATACTATCTAATTCACTGATTAAAGAAAAAAAAAAATAAAGTGCCTGGCATTGCATCTGACATATACTTCTCCCTCCATTCATTCCTGGGCCATGTCAAGCCCGTCTTCCCCTCAGCCATGATAACCTCCTACTGCTCTGTACTGCTTTGTGTCTGGGACAAAAGTCATTTCCCGCGAGAGTCCAGAGTTTCTGAGAATAGGTATCCTATTGGCTCTGTCTGCTGGGAAGAGTGGACCCAAAAAATATTCCTCAATGCACTGAGGAAAGGTAAGACCTGGCATGGCTGAGAGGCTGGCCTGCACCCACCGTCCCAGGGGTCATCTGCAAGCACAGGAATGAAAGTTGACTTATTCAATTTTCTTTTTTAGGTTTTTAAGAAGCTCACATACAAAAAACCTTAGCTTTTATCCTGAGAGTCCACAGTTAAACCCAAGACGGTTACAAAATATACAGAACTGCCTTCATGAGACATGAAGGGGGAAAGGCCAGAATGGAACTTGTTAGTGAAATGATTAAAATAAAAAACGATTCTGATTTTACAGCAATTGAAAAAACATGGAAATTAGAAAACTTCCTATTTCACGTTTTTTCAGAAACCTAGACTAGATCATGACTCCTTACCCTTTCAAATTGAAGCCCGAATTTGAAAGAGGAAAAGAGCTGAGACACAGGGACACCCGTGCATCTTGGGGCGTAGCTGGGTTTCTCGTTGCCCGACCACAGCGCCTGGCACGCTCCAGGCGTGGGTCCCCGTGGGCGGGACCCTGAGCTTCCTGTGGAGACCCCTGTGCAAGTAACTCTCTGCTGTCATTTGTAAACTGAAATCGCTCGCGAGTGTCCCAGTGAAATAACAGAAAAGAAGGAACTTGACTTAGATGAAAATGTGGTATTTCCAAGGAAACCATAATAATTTTAAAGAGCCCCTGGTTAACTAAAATCCTGGAAACCGAGGGGAAGTTGCCCTAGAAAGCCTCCCAATTTTACCCTCAGCGGAGGACAATCGCCTCTGTGACTGAGGCTACGGGGCTAACACAGACTGTACCCAACTCAGCAGGTTCTATACAAGCCATTTATTTGAAATGCCAACTATATGTAGGATAAAGTCAGTGCTACATGCTTATCAGTAACAGTAGAAAAATAGAACCAGTGGAAACCTTTGTACAACCGTAATGATACTCAAAAGAGAAATGTATCGTTTTACAATGCTTCACACAGACGAATTCAAGTTTGGAGGTACCTAAATAAAAATACTATATATTTCTTTAAAAAAACACTATGTACAATTGAAGCGTAAACAAGTTTTACAAAGTACTGGTTATGCAGGTTGTAGAAAACACTTGCATAGGACATGAAATCAGTTTAAGAAAAATTTCTGAGCCTTTAGCATTGAAGGCACTTGACTTTATACCAGTAACAGCACAACCACAAGAAATGCAGTGTTGTAGAAGATACCACCTCTCTGAAGGACAGATGTGGTACATAAACAGTAAGTGGGATTCAGGGACCTTTACCTTTCAGCCACCCTATCTAAGAGCAGGATTCCATACCACCTGCCCAAGGAACCCAGATACACAGTCACGTGTAGGTACACCATGAAGCTTCCAGAGCTTGTCTCTCAGAACCCACGTAAACACACAAACACGAGAGGTTATTTTCAAGACACACGCTTGCAAGTAATCTTTCTACAGAAACAGCCACAGCATTATAATATTCAGAATGTGGAAGATTGACACATGGTCTGAGGGTTTTCTAGGAGAAAAAAAGAAATCCAAAGACTTGCCAATAAAACAATTATATAATCACTATTGCAATCTACAGGACAAAAAGACAACTTAACATTTCATAAAACATTGTCCACACAACAGTGTTAATGGAAAATAGTAAAATACCTTTTAGTGTGTGACGGTAACTCTTTTAGTAAGGTTATGTGTAATGAGGTTTGAAAGTAAACCACTTAGTAGACAAAGTAAACCATTGCAGAACCGGGAATAGCACCCATCACTGCTGCTTTAATAGTAACTTTCAATTGCAAGTTGAAAGTCAACCAAATAATAATTAAAAAAAAAAAAGTCAAATAAACATTTCCCTTTGAGTTCGTTCCTAAGGTAAAAACACGAATGCCTCAGAACTGCAAAACAAGTGTCTTACAAGTGTTTCATGAAACACGTTTCCCCCTGAAAGGCGGATTACACATTATTTTGCTGAGTAGTTACTGACAAGTGTTCACCCTTCCCGCAGAGACCGGCGCATGGCGAGGTCGGAGGTCGGAGGTCGGCTGCGCCGGTGGCCCCCCGGTGGCCCCCCGCTGCCAGAACGTAAACAACCAGTCAAAAGAAAACCCAATAACAGGTGGCAATTGTAGTAATAAGAGTTGTTGAGGACGCAAAACCAAGAATTAGGTAAAGTTTCACAGAGAGCTCTACAAAAAGACCCAAATATAAAGAACTTGTTAAAAATCCTTAAAATCCAACTGGTTCTGGAAATGTCAAGGGCGCTTAGGCCTAAGGGCGTGTGCCTAGGAGCTAACAGGGCGTGGGGCAGGTAGTGGCGCGGGGAGCACTGAGACAGCTGCTTCTCATGGACAGTTTTTGCCTTTCATGCTACTTCTTTTTGAGTCACGGGTGACTCTGAACTTAATTTATCCATCAAAATCACAAAACTAAAACAAAAATACAAGGAGAGGACCAACAGCATCTTGAAGAAACATGGATCTTCTCTTCCCACTCCAGGAGCTAAATGGTAGTTCTCTAAACCGCGACATGGCGGGCATTGAAGGTGCCGATTGTCTGACAGCCTGATTGTCCGTGGCCTTGAGAGGAGATCTGGTATTTTGAGATTTGGTTCTCATGAAATTTCTAAACCGAGTGAAACGCCAGGTCGTAGCCGAAATTTTATATTATACATACTTTTTTTCTAAGAGCAATCTTACTCAGACTTCACATTTATCTTAGTACAGCATTAACAGGATTTTAATGCCAAGTAAGCACTACAGAAGATCGGAGAGGTGGGTGCAAAAGCCAGAGGCACGCAGCTTTTCAACCTCCCCTAGCCACCATACTTCACAAGGTACAGAAGATACTGACGTGGGGCACCTGGGTGGCACAGCGGATGAGTGTCTGCCTTCGGCTCAGGGCGTGATCCCGGCGTTATGGGATCGAGCCCCACATCAGGCTCCTCTGCTATGAGCCTGCTTCTTCCTCTCCCACTCCCCCTGCTTGTGTTCCCTCTCTCACTGGCTGTCTCTATCTCTGTCGAATAAATAAAGAAAATCTTAAAAAAAAAAAAAAGAAGAAGATACCGACGCCTACCCTCGCACACACAAAGCCCCATCTGCTTACCTTCCACGAGTCACACCAGTCCAAGTCCCACAGAGTAAAGCAAGTTCCTCTCTATACACAGTTGAGTCAGACCAGCTACTACATTATTAAATTACATAAATTAAAGTAGGAACAGTGGCCACTTATTTTTATGTTTGGGGGATATGAAAGAATATTTAATAAGTTTTCAGGAAAATGAATGTGTGACATCAAACAGCTCTTGTCTAACATTTTAAAAAATACAGGTCAGAGATGAGAAAGCTTTTTCCCACCCAAATTAGCTCTACTCACTCTTATTTGCAGTTCCAGCACAGTACAGTCTGAATTCAGAAGAGAAATTTAAAACTATATCAAAATAAATCATGTCAATACATGTATATAAATACACATTAAAGAATATGATGGAATTAACAATTTTTGTTTCTGAAGAGAGACAGACTGAAATTGGCTTCAAAAGACACCATCATCTATTATAAAGAGTCAAACCTCCTAAAAATGAGCACAGAGTCCTATGTTTTTCTATCTTTAAAAAAAGGAGCCTCAAAGGCGATGCCAGCCGACCTCCCAGGGGACGAGTGTTCGCTCTGGGGGGCGTGGAGATCGCACGCACCACCACCAGCGCCGAGGAACACGCGAGCAGCGGCTAGCTAGGCAGCGGAGCGCGGGGCAGCGATGTGCCGGTGTATGCGGACAGACTGACGTGTTCCTCGTCTTTGCGACTACCTACTGTTAGGATTTTTCTGAATGTCCGATTATTCCTGAGTGTATATCCACAGGGTAAAGTAGGAAAGATTGTGAAGAGAAACTACAGCTTAGGGAGAAATCAGAGTTGTTGACGCCCAATAGAAACCTATTTACTTAAAAGTGCATGTAATTCACTTATATGGTAGCTTGTAAAGGCTCCCTAGCCCTGCATAGTTTTAGAGTGAGTGTGAGTGATTCATAGTTTTATATATATATACATACATAGAAAAGAGGCTCCCAGACACCCTTCACATGAGGGAATGTTCGGCAAGTCCCTTGTCTTCTAAGTGCTACGGCTGTGTGTGTATGTGTTTGTAAAAATACAAAGTGAATGCTCAAATAATGTTGAACTGATTTAAAAACTCAAATACTAATATATTTACATTGGAGAGTAAGAAAAAAAACAGTCCTTAGCTCACACATTGCCCTTCCAAGGGAGAGGATCTTAAAAGATCCCATGTGCTCAGTGGTTCAGTAAAATCCCAAACCAGCGTCCCCAATGGAGTTCAAGTAGGACATGTAGTGTTTCACCGGGGGGAGAAAAAAAAAAAAAAGGTTTCCTTTTCTTTTTTGGTGACAAAGCATTATGCATTCTACAACTTTTTTATGACACCAAAATTCAGACAAACTTTGAAAAACAGTTAAAAGAACACATAGGCTTACAAACACCAAATGACATCCGTTAAGACTGAAGCCCTTTTGTTTTTTTTCCCACAGAGAGCAAGACAACTGAAGGCAGCAAGCAGTCATTTCCCCGGCTCAGCGGGAGAGTCGACGCTCAGAACCAGAAATCCCCGTCGGGCAACCTTTAAGCTACTTCGTTATTTCCGCCGCCTTAGGATTCCAGGACACCCAATGTCTTGAGAACCTCAGCTAGCACTACGCTAACGCACACGGCCAGCATCTGCGGGGATTCTGATGGTGCCCACACTGCGAACGAAGCCACACACAGCTTCAGCCCGGGCACAAAAGGCTTTGCTCCTTTCGGTTCTTTACCGAACCAGAAAACGTCAGGATCCTGACTGGACTCCCGCTGGAGGAATGAAGACCAGCTCCCAAGAATTGTTAAGGAAGAATGACACTAGACTTATGGAGATTGAGCAGGAAGATTTCTGAACTAAAACAATTACCGAAGAGAGAGGAGCATTTTGATGTGCTGTTCTTTGGAATTTCTATAATTAAAAAATAAGCACAGAACTATTTCATAAGAAAATACATCTTAGTGTGCAGTCCAATGCACGTGGAAACTGGTAGATGAAAGGTAAAATGCAAAAAAGTATGAAAATACGGTTCCTTTAAATGCGGCAATAAAGTTTGACATACTGATATAAAATCAATACAGATAAAATAAATGTACAAGTGCAAAAAAATTCCATCATTTGTAAAGAGGAAAAAAAGTGCCAGCTTGCTTGCTCTTAAAAATGCTTCCCCACACAACTGTTCAAACGCAAAACAGACAGATGCGGCATTCGAAAGAACCCTCGCAGCATGCCATGTCTCACAAACATGTATATACAAAAACCAGAATAAAATAATGGGAAACCAAGTTAGCTGGCATCAATAAACTGGTCTCTAAGTTGTCGGGTTACATCATAAAATGCGATGTTTCACATCTCAGGCACAGACGACTTGGAGGTTGCTCTCAGAGGGCAGACTTTTTGTAGAGGAAGTCTGGCTTGCTCGGTGACCTCCTTCCCCTGCTTATTGTATCTTCCCTTTCTAAATCAGTATTTCGCTGAGCCCCGTGGCCCAAGGACTCGCTGTCAGCCAGTCTCCTACTGGATCTCTCTTCCGGAGCTTCAGAGCTGCATGCAGGATGTGAGGGTCTGTTGGGAGTCAGCCCAAAAGTCAAGTCAGTTTCTACTGCTGTTCGTCCCCTGACGTGGGCTGGACCATTGCCAACATTTTCTGGGGCTGCCAAAGGAAAGTCTGACCGCTGGGGAGGTTGCTCAACAACATCAAGGTGGATTGGCTCATTCTTTTGTCTGTGAAGATTCCCGTCAGGGGAAAGTGGATATTCTCTCCTAGCTTCTTCCTGCTTTTTAGGAGAGGTCTGGCTAGGTAGGCAGGCTGACTTTAAGCCACTTGGTGAAGCCTTACTGTGGCTATACAAATCGGGACCGAAGTATCCACCTTGCGAAGGGGAAGGGGTGCGTCTGCCAGGAGCAGGAGTAGAAGGTCTGCAAGCAGCATTTGCGAAGTCATAGAAATCCGGATATTCCTGCTGATTTTCTCGAACATCTGCTTTTTGCTCTAGTGTGTGTTTCTTTCGAGACGTGTGTGTATGCCTCTGTGGAATACATGACAGATGCTGGGGAGGCCCTGGTCCTACTTCAGAAACGGACTGGCTGAGTTCTGTGTCTACAGCCAGTTCTGGAAGCCTCCTGTCCTTGAGTGACAGCGTGGACACACCCATGGCGATGTCAGGCACGAGATCATTTAGCACAGGTTGTGTGCACTGCAAACAGAGATAAAAGAAGGGAGGGTTCAAAGAAAAACGCCCACAACTCCCTCTTTGTACAAATGATGTTCAATGGTTTTGCTTCCTCACTATAAAAGTGATACAAGCTTACTTTCAAGAATGATAACGCTATATGCGCCCCTGGGTGGCTCAGTTGGTTAAGGGTCTGACTTTCGATTTTGGCTCAGGTCGTGATCTCAGGGTTGTGGGATCAAGCCCCATGCTGGGCTCAGCTTGGAGCCTGCTTGTCTCTCCCCTGCTCCTCTCCTCTCCCCTCCACCCCAACCCTTCTTGCTCGCATGCTCTCTAAAATAAATAAATTTTAAAAATCTAAAAAAAAAAAAATGATTACAATATAGAAAATCATAAAGGCCAAAAATCAAAAAAACAAAACAAAAAACAAACAAAAAACCCCCCAAAACCCACTAATCTTCCCTACTGAGATAATTACCGTTAACATTTTGAGGTATTTTTTCCACTATTTTTTCCTCTGCTCATATATTAATTTTCACAAAATGTAGTAACATATGTAAGTCTGTCACTAAATTTTGAGATTACCACTTAAATTACAGCACAATACTATATTGTATTGATGAATGATGCGGTTATTTAGCCATTCTCCCACTGCTGACATTAAGGCTGTTTCCAATTTCTCATTATTATAATCAAGACTACAATGGGGCACCTGGATGGCTTAGTCGGTGGAATGTTCGACTCTTGATCTCAGGGGTCGTGAGTTGAAGCCCTATGGTGGGTGTAGAGATTCCTTAAAAATAAAATCTTAAACAAAAGGACTGCAATAAACATACAAATAAACTACCTTTAAAGGGAATTTTATTTGAAATGTAAAGTAGTAGAACTTATGGAATTGTGGACCTGAGGGCACGGCCGATAGGCTGGAAATCTGGCCTATCGAATACTATCGATCTCTGTTGTTTCTTCTTTTTTAGGGGTTTGGGGGGACAGCAGGGAGAGTAGGTAGAAGGGTATAAGGAAGGATCATAATTTGACCCAAAGTGTACATTAGTCCACAGTGTCCAAAAAGTCGTATTTTAATAAAGATTCCCTGTACTAAGGGAATTTGTTTTCCTATTGAAGACCACTGACAATGTGTGACTGAGCAGGAAGGCTTAAACATCACTGTTTTTTTTCTAACCGTATTATATAAACAAATGCAACCCCTCATACACTGCAAAATCGAGCAAGGACTTCTTGCTTAGTCTAGCAGCTACTAACGCTAGCTACTGTGATTCCCAAACGAGTGCTCTGATGCAACAGCCGAGGCAGACACAGGCGTAAGGACTGACTATCTGTCCACTCTCTGAATGGGGAGTCTGTCGCCACACTGCTCCGGACGGTACACACAGCTGTAACTTGCCCTTCCCGGCCCCTCAACGCATTTGGTAGAAGAGCAGAGTCTACGCGTGTGCTTAAATGGTGACATCCACTGGCACGCCCAGTAACGCTACCCCTTCCGAGGACCTGCAGTGAAGGCAAGGAAGGTACTGACGACCCCGACCACATCCCGTCTCTCCTCGTGCTCGCACTCTTCTCCGTTATCCTTCTCTCTCTTTTCCACAGCCCTGCAGTCTAAGCTTTCAGCTTGTCGTAACACAGCTGGGTGCTGCTGAGTCCCAGTAGGGTTCCCGGGGTCAGGGAAATTGCTTCTAATATTCCAGGAACGTTTTATTTTAGGTAAATTGGCGAAGTGCTAACTTACCACTTGTTTCTCACGTGCTACTGCTGCCGAAGGGGCAGTGGTGGCGGCGGCAGCGGCGGCGGCAGCCACGGTCTGTCTCCCCAGTCCCGTGGCGTTGGTGCAATCAGGTGCTGCTGCTTTAACACCTGGCAAGTAGACTGGAGGGGGGCCGGCTTTAGGGGCTGTTCTGGAGTGAAACAGTGAATGATTACAGGGATAGGAGAACGAACGTGAAGGGTGCTGGCTGGGAGGTCTTTGTTTCCAGCCTGCTTTGAGTTGGTTATGGATTGGGGTAGCTGGGGGGTGGTACGGAGGTGGTGGCGGGGGCAAGGGTGGATGGAAGGCCACAAAAGAGTCCAGATCTGTAAACATGGTTTCTGCAGTGGGGGTACTGTTAACTCGACATCTCCCAGACTGTCTCATTGTCAAGAGTGGACTTTCATCCCCGAAACGTTCATCCGGAAAGAACTTGTGAGGATTCTAAGAAAGATTAAAAAAACAAACAAACAAACAAACAGAAAGGATATTTATTAGCAAATTTCCTAGATAGAAATTTAGAGGCTGAGAGCATTAAGTGAGATCCTAAGAAAACCGCATTCGGCAAGAGTAAAAGGCACAACATATTTCTCTAGGCCAGAGAAGCCCAAGAAAAAAATACCTTAATAACAGCACAAAAGGATACAGTGGAGGCTCTGTGGCCTAAGACACAGCTATCAAGGAGAGCTGCTTAACTAAATATTCCAGCAAACAGGTCAGTAATCTCTTGCAAGATTAATGTAAAAGCAGGAAATAAAACATAATTCAAATGTGTCTTTGCTGAGAAAATAAAATTAAGTACCAAAGGAAGAAAAGGCATACAAGTGAGAATCCTCCTAGAATTTTCTGAGAAAACATCTACACTCTGTCTGAAATAAAAAGTATAGAATACTAATCCTTACCTGTTACATATGACTCAGTTTGATTAGTATTTTTATAAACATTATATAAGAAAACTTATAAAGCTTTTATACATTTTAAGATACCAAATGAAGATACAATTTAGAATGGCAAAGGGGAAAGAAATGAATAGAAAACAAGACTCTATTTCAGGGATGGAAACCATGGCAAAAAATGAAAATCAAGAATGGCCAGCTGCCCTACAAACACCACACCACATTCCCCTCTGAAAACTCAGGTTAACAAGTCTGGAGTCTGTGGCAAAAAAAATTCAATCACTTGACCAGACAAAATTAAATTTTATTTTAGGCTCTGATTTCAAGGCTGTGAACAGATTACTTTACACGTTCTTCCTTCACTCACTGCAAAACCGATGCTATTGCTCTGGTACTTGGTAAGAAATGAGTTTTTTCCCGATCAGTAAAGAAAAAACAAAACAAAGCAAAACAGAAAGCATTCATTCCTTGATTCTCACACATACAGGATTTGTAACTTCATGCAAAAAATTTCTTATTATCTGAAGGAGGGGAGGGGAAGAAGAGGGGCATCTGGCAGACCTGTCAAGTCTGGTAGTAGGCCACAACCTGAAATCTAGAGACTCAAAGAGGGACAGAGAGCGGTGGAGGGTCAGAATTTTCTATTTCACCTTTGATGGGGATGCACGCCATGAACTTTTAGCAGGCCTATTAGGCATAAGAGACACAGTTGCTTACATACACACCTCTTACCTTCACAACATCCACTCTCTACTGGTAAGGAAACTGATACTCGGAGTGCTTATGTGGTTGCCGCACGTTAACTAATTGATAACCAGCAGAGCCAAGATATAAATTCAGCTCTCCCTCAAGAGCCCGTGTGCTCCATCCACCCTACACACAGCCTCTACTGGGGAAGCGGGATGGGGCACGGTAGCCAGGACTTCCAGGCTATCACAGACGCTCGAGGCCGCGAAAGGGAATGCACTAAGAAACAAACACATGCCGTCAGGGCTCCCTGAAGGGTCTGAAATACCATCTACACAATGATTGAGGCGCCCTGTTTCACCTGGTCGAATGCCATCCCCACCTGCAAGAGCTCTGCAGCAGCGTCCGCAAGACCAAACTCTCTTAACACTCGAATTTGAATTTCATAGCTGACCGTGGCGCCTTCCCCACAGTTGAGCGCGTAGGCTCTCTGCACCTGCTCTGTGTGCCGTAGCTCCTGCAGACGTCTGACCATGTCTTTCATAATGAGGAGCCGAGGAACTGAAAAAAGAAAAACTTGGTTGGCAAAACATCTGAGCTGCATGACCACCTACTGAGCACAAGAAAGCAAGCATGTGTTCTGCATTAGAATCTTCTTGTATATTTGTTGATATCATTTTAATTTCCTGGAAACATAGTCATTTATATGCTGCCTGGAGAAGGGGAACCCTGAGTGGAGTCTGGAAAAAGGAGCGAAAACCAGGCAGGTAAAGGAGGTAGAGTGAAGGCAGGTGTCTCGAGCAGAAGGACCAGGCATGTGTCTAACAGGCAGGTGACAGACAGCATGGCATGAGCAGCTGGCACCACTAGTAGCTTAGGGCTCAAAGGTACAAGCAGGAAGAGTATGAAGAGAGAAGGCGAGAAAGATGGGTAGGAGCAGATCACGAATGAGCCTGCATGTCAAGATCAGGAACTGACACTGTCTCCTGTGTACAACAGGGAGTTGCTTGTGCAGGGGAATGACAGGATCAGAGCAGAGCGGCAAGGTAGTAAGCGTACTGGGAGCAGGTAACTCGGGTTTGGCAAACGACAGCCTGGAGGCTGAATCAAGCCTGCCACCTGGTTTGTAAATGAAGTCTTCCTGGCACACAGCTACACCTACTTGTTCGGGTAGTGTCTCTGGCTGCTTCTGATGGCAGAGTTGAGTAGCTGCGATGGGGACTGCAGAGCCAACAAAGCCTAAAGTATCTACCAAATGGCCCTACTACAGAATGTCTGCTGAGCCCTGGTGTGAAGGCCAGAATGGGAGTAAGGTTAGAGGCAGGAACACCAGTTAGGAACCGGGACTAAGGCTGTAGCAGGGGGCTGGGGAATAGGGGACACCGTCTATAAATAGCCAAGAGACAAACTGACTAGACTGGCCACTGGCTATTATTTCTGGGGAAAGGGGAGCTATCATTTACTGAGGGTCTACTTTGTGCCAGGCAAACTCCTAAGCATCTTACTCATGGTACTTCCTCAAATCTTCATAACAACCCTAGAAAGGAGATATTATACCCATTTTGCAGACAAGGAAATTAATGCTCAGGGAAGTAAATTATCTTGCCAAAAGTCACATAAATAAAGTGGCAGAGCCAGGATACGAGCCTTAATGGAGTCTTTTCCAATAAGCTATATGGCCTTCCTTAGAGTGAGGTGAGCAAGGAAGAGGGAAGAATCAGAGAACACCAGAATGGGACCAGGTCTTGTGAAATACGACAACAAAGACAAGTCTTATTATTCTGAATATATTTAATTGTGAACATCTCTGGACTTTCTAGGTTCAGTTCTAAGATTAAATTATGCTGCTATTTAATTGTATTAACTCAAGCTGATAAAAACTGGGCTAATGACCATAGCTTCAATATCTGCACAGATCAGCTACAGTAACAGTTCTCTTCCTACTGTTGTCCAATGTATACTTTTAAAATAAGTGACTGTCAATATTTTGTCCATAATGGCCAAATGTGATAAGGCCAACAACTGATCAGATATTAGTCCCAGAATAAAATGTATGTGTTCAATTAAAAGTTCCTTTATTCTTTTATTTGTCCTTAATTGAAACAGACATTTCCAAGCAGAAAACAAACAGTACCATTTCTACTAATGCTATAGTCTGCTGATGTTTTTGAATCTTGTGGTGGTACCTGGCAAGAGCTATAAAACTTCTGACCCCCAGATCACTGTGGATTTTCTTACCTTAAAAACGGACACTGGAGTCCTTTGGTTAAAATCAACATTAACTGATGTTCAGAAATTTTTGGACATAACAGTTTTATCTCTAACCATGGTCAATTTCCTCAAAGTCATGACAGAAGCCTGTGCTACAAAAGAATTCACAGAGCAGATCCTGGGAAGCTGGATGGATCTCTAGGAAACCAACAGTGATCACATTTGGGAACAAATGTCTAGACTCAAAGATACAAGTTTATAACTCTCCTCAAAGAGTCTTATATGAGCAATGCTTTATGGTGATGAAAAATCTGAATTCCTCTGAACTAGCGGTTCTCAATAGGAAGCAATTATGCCCCACAGAGCACATTTAGCAATGTCTAGAAACAGGAAAGTGTTTCCCAAAGGTTGTCACAAAGGGGTGTGTGTGTGTGTGTGTGTGTGTGTGTGTGTGTGTGTACGTGCACATGCTACTGGCATCTGGGGGGATAGGCGAGGGATGCTGTTGAACACCCTTCAGTGCACAGGACAGTCCCCCAACAAGGAACTGTGTTAACGGCCAAGGCTGAGAGATCCTGGGCTAACCGGAAAACCTGCCCACATCTGTTACTGGAAAATAAAACATGAAACAAAAAACCCTACCTTATTATTAATTTTTTAACAAGAACAATGCATAATGGGTATTGGAAAGTGGAGAGAATAAGCACATATAAAAAGGCTACAAAAATGATCAGATCATTCATTTAAATATATATGCCTGACAGAAGGCTACTGTCTCACCTGGAATTTCATTGGCTACGACTGAAGGTGGGCTTGACTGGTGACTGCTGATCTGCTGGTGGCTCATCATGTGACAGCACTGTGGCACGGCGGTGTTGACCATGTAAAGTGTGTCTGGCACGTTGGACATTCTAACCATTCGCAAACGCACAAGATCTGTTTGCTCCACCATCATCTCATCCAGCACTGACTAAAATAACAATTCAGTATTAAGAGAATCTGTCACTGTATGGTGACTAATATAATAAAAAAACATTAAAAAAAAAAAGAGAATCTGTCAACTCATCTCTGTAAATCACGTTTGGAGAAAGATTATAGCCTTCATCACATAAAAAGGAAACTGATTTGTCATTTTCAGTGCATGAAGCTTAAAATTAATAGTGAAAGGAGAAAGAACCCCTACTTCTTTAATTTTTAAAGAATCCTTCTGTATCATCTTTGAAAAGAAATAATCATCTTCTGACTGTTTGCTTTTAATTAAAGTATTTGAAATTTGAAGGAACATAAAAAATTAGTCAGAAGGAAATTATATCTAAAGTTACTATAATCGATACACGGGCTAAATATCAGATCCAACAAGAAATGCTCAAAATACAAAATACTGAATATCGATTTTAAATTCAACAGACCTATATATAAACCCAATTGTTAAGTTAGTTTCAGATGAATCTCAACAAACTACAGAGTGGCCAAAATGATGTAATGTATAAACCCTTCCCACATTTCCTGGGGGCAATTATCTACTTAAGTGTGGGTTCAGCCATCAGGGAACAGGAAAGTCCCAGGAGGACTATCTGATTAGCTCCCTGCTGCCCCATTCTGACACAGAGCAGAATGCAGGGTCATTTATTACAGACCTTTTATCACCAGACACAACCTTTGGTAAAGGCCTCTGTGTGTTGTTAAGTACTGAACTTATTTCCGAGAAATCAGACCCAATCATCTTGCTTTTTTCCTATTTTAGACTATTTAAAGTGCCAACCACTCAATAAGAGGTAGATTATTGACCTACTCAATAAAATTAACTACTCACAAATCCTTTCACATATCTTAAGCCAGGAGCTCTGACAATCAACATAAGACAAAATTTAAGGTAACTTAATTCTATACTGAAACACAATGTTTTGCCTGTTAATTTGTTTCACAAAGCTTAATGGTGATTTCTGACTTTCAAAGAGTGTCAGTCAGTCCCTCAAAAGGCCATCCCAAAGTTCTCTAATAAACACCACAGTATTCCATTTTCACATTACCATATTTTCTTGGAGTTCTTCATGTTATAATACACAATTTACTTAATAAGCCTGAAATTTTATCTTAGTTTTGTGCACTTATTCTAAAACTAAACATAATTTCCAACAGTCAGCCATTACAGAAACACATTAGAAGAAACCATGTCATTTCTTTAGTTAAAAAAAAACCAGAATGTGTGCAATCTTCTTTCAGAACATTTTTCCCATCTTGAAGATCACAAAATACTATCATTTCGGTAACATTTATTTATTTTTTCCAAATTAACAATTTGCAACGCAACTAAGATGAGAAAAATGTGAAGTGCAATTCAACACGACCCAGGTTATAAAAACATGTTTGATAATTAAAGATTTCAGAAAACTATTCCCGTGAGTAGCCAAACCAGAGTTTACTTTCACTTTCCCCATTACTGGATATTTAGGCGATTTCTAAATATGTTTACAATACCACAATGAGTATCTTTGTGCTTATAGTTCGTAAAATGTACTCTAAGATCTTAAAATGATTTTCATTACCTTCGCTTCATCCACATAGGGAGAGAACAGTCGAGGACGAACATATATTCCAGCGTTTTTTTGCCGTAGCCAGGCATTTGATTTTCCACCTTCTGTTGTAGGAAGCATATCCGATGGAGGAGTACTAATCAAGCCTCTTTTCATCTTGAAAAAAAAAAAATTTTTAGATGAACTAGAGATTTTTGTAGACCTAGAATACTACTAAGATAAATAATTACACCTATAAATCATGAAAATTTAGGAATATACGTGAAATTTCAAAATAATCCAAATATTTAAGAATATTTAAAGGATTCAGCAATAAAAAGGTACTGTAATTTACCACTTTTCTCTATACAGAGGAATGATGCCTTTAAAACAAGGATCCCGTAACACTGGGATCACGCCCTGAGCCGAAGGCAGACGCTTAACCGCTGTGCCACCCAGGCGCCCCAAGCTTTCGGAACTTTTAATAAAAACCAATTTCTTATTCATCTAGAAATGGATTCCATCCCCACCCCACCCCCCACAAGACAAAACAAGCACATCTTCTTGGTCTGTATGTACAGTACAAGAATGCAGGTGCTCTGCCTGGTGGTTAGGGACAGAGCTCTAGGGGAAGCAGACTGGACACAAATCCCTAACTCCCCATTTAACAGCCACATGAGCATGGACACGTCCTTTTATCTGGACCTCACTTTAAGGGCTCCCAGATGGCCCTGGAGATGGGACACTGCAGGACTAACTAACGATGGTGGCCATTGTTTCCTTGTCTGTGCTAGGAGAAAATAAATCACGTACCAACAGCTCGTTAAGGTGGTTGTGAGGATTAATGATGGTCCTGCACGTAATGCACTCAGCACAGTGCTTATTAGCACACACTAAGAGTGTTTTATGCTTAATAGCCATTATTAGCAAAATTTCACTGGGGACTTCTGGGTGAAGCATGGAATTAAGAACAGAGATATGTATTTTCTAAGTCTACTAAACCAAAGTTCTAAATTATTTTTCTAAACCAAATTCAGGGCTCAATTTGGTTTATGTCCCAGTAACTCTTTTTTTTTAAGGTTTTATTTATTTATTTGAGAGAGAGCACGAGAGAGAGAGATCAACTGATCTTGTGCTCCTGCGCACAACCAGGGGGGAGGGGCAGAGGGAGAGGGAGAAGCAGACGTTTCACTGAGCAGAGAGCAGGAAGCAGGGCTCCATCCCAGGGCCCTGGGATCATGACCTGAGCCAAAGGCAGACACTTAATGGACTGAGCCACCCAGGCGCCCGTGTCCCAGCTTTTTTTTTTTTTTTAAAGATTTTATTTATTTAATTGACAGAGATAGAGACAGCTAGCGAGAGAGGGAACACAAGCAGGGGGAGTGGGAGAGGAAGAAGCAGGTTCATAGCGGAGGAGTCTGATGTGGGGCTTGATCCCATAACGCTGGGATCACGCCCTGAGCCGAAGGCAGACGCTTAACCGCTATGCCACCCAGGTGCCTTGTGTGTCCCAGCTTTTAAATAAAACCAAACATTGTAAAAAAAAACAAAACAAAGACCAAACATTGTTGTGTCCAATATTAACTCTTGTTAAATAAGTGTCTAATTGTTGCATTAGTTAAAATTGTTTTTTAAGATTTTATTTATTTATTTGAGAGACAGAGCAAGCGAGTGAGAGATCATGAGCAGGGGCGGAGGGCAGAGGGAGAAGCAGACTCCCTGCTGAGCAGGGAGCCCAATGAGGGACTCAAGACCTGAGCTGAAGGCAGACGCTTAACTGACTGAGCCACCCAGGCGCCCAGTTAAAATTGTTTTTAACTAATAAAATACAGCATTAGATGTATTTAGAAAACAGAGAAAAACTCATAACTCTAATCTACTCCAACTGTAATAATGTTTATGTATTTCCTTCCAGTCTTTTTCAAATGGATTTTTACATAATTGAATTCTAGAATATATAAAAATACATTATTTTGTATCCTTTCTGAAATTATATTCCATCATTAGCATTTTTCATGTGACTATATTAACCTTTATAACCATTGTTCAGGGGAGCAAAATATTCGTTGAGTAGTCATAGTATAGTTTACTTTTATTTTTTCTATTAGACATTTGAGCGGTTTCCAAATATTTAAGGACAATGCTACTAATGAATCAGTTATACTTCCCTTATGGGATGGTAATATTATTTCAAAAAGTACTGATTTAACTGGTGAAAAAAACAGTAGCTTATGGCTTTATTTTGCCTTCTTTGGTGTGTGTGATTACTAGTGAGATTGAACATTTTTTCTAATCAGAAATATCACAGAGGCGCCTGGGTGGCTCAGTCATTAATTGTCTGCCTTCAGCTCGGGTCATGATCCCAGGGTCCTGGGATGGAGCCCTGCTTCAGGCTCCCTGCTCGGTGGGAAGCCTGCTTCTCCCTCTTCCACTCCCCCTGCTTGTGTTCCTTCTCTTGCTGTCTCTTAAATAAATAATAAAAATCTTTAAAAAAATTATAAATATTTAATTATTTTCTTCTACTTTTTCCATGTTTCAATTTAATATTTGATTCTGCAATCTAACAGGGATTAATTTTGTGTGCAAGTGAAATGAGGGTTTAACTTTAAACAAATTCCCCCAGCTCACCAGCTAGTCTAGCACCACAATGACTCACTGACTTCTGACTGATTATTATATGTTTAATTCTTATGTATTCATGAGGATCTTTTTCTGGGCTATTTTGGCTTGTCTGTTTTGCTAGCATCACGAGTTAGAGGGTTTTTTTGTTTCTGTTTTTGTTTTTTAAATTAAGCTCTTGGCCTGATGTAGGGCTTGAACTCATGACCCTGAGATTAAGAGTTGAATGCTTTACCAACTGAGCCAGACAGGCACCCCTAGAATTTTAAATTATATTTTAAATTCTGGAAGAGTTATTCCTTTATTCTTTTTTCTTTAGAGAGCTTAAAAAAAAATTCTTATCAAATAAACAAATAAATGAACATTGGCATGGGGAGGGAAGAAAACCAAGAAACAGACTCTTAACTACAGAGAACAAACTAATGATTACCATAAGGGAGGTGGGAGGGGGATGGGTGAAGTAGGTGATGGGGATTAAGGAATGCACTTGTGATGAGCACCGCGTGCTGTATGTAAGTGATGAATCACGACATTCCTCACCTGAAATGAATATTACACTGTATGTTAACTAACTGGAATTTCAACAAAAACTTAGAAAGAGAATCAATCAATCACTTGTATGCAATGAAAAAAAATTCTTATCAGTTTTTTTTCCAGATGACTTTTATGTTTCTGAGCAGCTGAAAAACTATGATGATGCGTATAAGCATTGCCTTAAAGTTATAAACCAACATGTGAAGAAGTAATATTTGTAATATTTATTTTTCACATTCATTAATTCAAGCAATTCTGTTAGTTTAAAAAATTCACTTTAAAAAAACTATGAAAGTACTATCATCAGCTCCATTAATTTTTAACAGAAATATGATCATAAGATTCAGTCATCCTTTCCCACTGAACCAATCTCCTTCTCTTCTGCTCCCTGATTTATTGTTGCTGTGTTTGAGAAGTCTCCAGAGGTCATCTCTACCCTTTCCTTTGTGAATAGATTACTTGATCTACATTGATAAATGGCTGAAGTAACTCCCCCTAGACTATCTTCTCTCAAAAGTAAGACTGCTATACCCACTCAACTCTCATTCACCGAACCTTTATTTGTGCCAGTGGCTGACACAATATGGCCCAAAACACACGACTCTCTCTGTCCTCATGGACTTCACAGTGTTATAATACTCTATTGGTAGAAAGTACGTACAATGATTAAAAAAAAAAAAAGATAAACCTGTACATTTTGGTGTATTTTCTTTTCATGAAAGAGATAAGAGAAGGAAGGCTCTTACCACATCACTTAGGACTTCACTGTTTATAGGTAAGATGTGTTCAATTCGCACAAAAGGTAAGAGAGAAGAAAGGATCTCTCTAAGCTCTTCGATGTCTAGGTCTCGTCTTTTTACGCCTCTTCTGTTCACACTATGGGCAGTGCCACTCAGTAAGTTTGGCTCTATGAGACAGAAAATGAAAAGTCTCCAATCAAATCCAAATTTTCAAACTTTTTTCTCTATCACACTTTCAGTAACACACTTTACACTTAAGTGCAACTGCTTTAAAAAGGATTATAAATTATTTTTGTGTCTTAAGTTTACTTAATAGAGATCTTCTTTGACAAAGACAAAGCATGATATCAACAGTAGGATAACTTTTTTTGATTGTTCTGCATTAAAAAATAAAGAATTCTTTTCCACATACTAACTCAAAGGAGAAAAGATGACAATCTATTAAAATCTAGTTTGATCAAGGGCTGCTTCTTAAGCTTTTTCACTGCTGTGACCAGTTTTTAGTACAAATAAGGGCTTTGCATGGCAAGTGGCATTTCTGGTCACTGTGGGTTATCAGTATACTCACTAGGCTACCATGTTTACCAGCAATTTAACAAGGTATTAATTACCTGGTATCTAAAGCAGCAAAACTTAATGTGCACTGTATTTAACTTTGATTTTTAGGATAGTCCCTAAATCTCCATAATATGGGAATGTTACTGCATAAAAGTGAACACTTTCATCTCTGACATGCAATATAGTCCCACTGTCCAGGGTGGAGGGTAAAGGTTTTCTTCACTAGGTATCAGTGAAAGGAGAAGATCTGAAGTACATATAAGCTTATAACATTGAGTGGAAAAGAGAAATTACTAAAATTTTGGGAATCTTTAATCATGTCTATAATCTAGGGGCTATATTTTTTTTCTTCTTTTTTATTTTTTGCTGTTTTTCTTAAACAAACAAACAAAAAAAAGATCTTTAAATTCCGAAACATAACTGCTGTATTTTTTGCAAACACTCTACAGGCAAATAGGTATTTCCCTTAAATCATGTGACAGACACATGGATAGAGAGATAAGAAATAATTGTTTTTTTGAGAAGCTAAGCTTTTTCTGGCATCATTCAAGATAAAATTGTTGCAAGCATGTGGAAAGGGTTGTTTTCCTTGCCTTGCTATGATTTGGCTTCATACTTATACAAAGCACCGCTTTTCAAAAAAATCTTTTCCCCTTAAAATAGTGGCATCCTGTTTTCAAATAAAATCTTACATAAAACTCCCAAATATGTAACAGGTAAGGGCAGAACCTTATATATGCAGGTGACTGAAAAGTGCAGCCTGGGGTGCTAAGGTTCCTTCTCATCCCTGTGGAAGAAGCTTCTGTTCTAACCCCATCAGAAAACTACTATTTTAAGGGAAATCTTATCAAGGATGCTCATTATCTGCCCAAAATAAATATGATGTTTCATCATTACCAACCTTACATAAATGAATAAGCCTATGGCCTGTAATGATTATGTGCCATTATACACAATTAATTCTTGTTGTTTGGAGTAGTCCTATTCTGTAAAGTCAGTGTAAACAATTAGCAAATACTTAACCACTGCTCCTAAGGGAAACACGGGGTTAGGTTCCTGTGAGCCTCTGGTCCCAACAATTTTATCAGTCCATCAAGGCATAACTTTGTTTTATGTGTGTTTCTGTTTAAGATACCTTATTACTATATATTGTTGATTCATGAACACTGCACTCATAGCCAACAGCACTGTCACGCACACCTGAATGAAGCTTATGTAACTCCTCCTTTCTCTCTAAGGGACATCACAGCCTTCCTGGGCTTGGAAACATCATACAGCACTAAAAGTTACAATGGGAGGCCAGTTTGATCAGTGAGATCACCAAAAAAACCCCCCCATAAATATGAAAGACATGGCACTTAAATAGACTGAAAAGGACACTTGTTTGCAGTATGAGAACTGATAAAAGAAGAGAGTGTCACCCTGTTCCACCTGAAGCTGGGAACACATGCATCAGAGGACTCAAATTTTTGTCACTCTATGTTTGCAATTGACCATGAAAGTGCTGTGGATACCGATTTTGGGGGTTAGAAGTAAATTTTAGCAGGTAGGTGAATTTGCAAATACAGAATCTGCAAATAAGGATAGATGGTATATTGGCACTTCAAAAAGTCCCAAATTAATAGTAGTGGCTTTAATATTAAAAACAATTCACATCTGAGAATGCTAAAAGGCTTTTTTGGTAGGCCATAGAGAAATAAATTAGTAGGAGAAATTAGGTTTTAAAAGGCAGGTTTCACTTGAAATTTTTGTGTATTTTGAAATGTGACAGAACAACTCTGTAAATGCACTACAAATTTATCATTGACTTGAACTCTTTTTTTTTTAAATGATTTTTTATTATATTATGTTAGTCACCATACAGTACATCCCCGGATTCCGATGTAAAGTTCGATGCTCCATTAGCTGCGTATAACACCCAGTGTACCATGCAATACGTGCCCTCCTTACCACCCATCACCAGTCTATCCCATTCCCCCACCCCCCTCCCCTCTGAAGTCGACTTGAACTCTTTCAATAGATGAACTTCATGGTAGGTAAAATATCTTAAAAAGCCATCAAAAAATGACAGGAAAGGGAAATCTGTATTTAATTTTTCTAATTAAAATGTTTTGAAAAGAAATGTTTTGCTTTGGATTTGCTATATAGAGAAATATAACATTCTATGAGGAAAGGAGCATGCATACGATGTTTCTACCTCTCCTGCAATATCCCCAGTTGGAAGACATTCAGAAGCTTTTTTTTCCCTTTACCTTCCACAAAATTTAAAAATAAGCAAGCATGCTTTTTTTGGGGGAAGGGGTCATATATTTTTTAATTTGGCATAATTCACATAACATAAACCTCACCATTTTAACCATTTTAAAGCATATGATTCAGTCAGTGGCTTTCAGTGTATTTAAAATGTTATACATACATCACCACTATCTAATTCCTAAACATTTCCAGCAACAATGCTTTAAATGAAAATCATTAAACGAAAAATTTCATTCTAATACTTCTATAAATCAGTAAACATATATTATTAAGCATATAGATAACATTAAAAATACCCTTTTAAAGTTGTAAAATAAAATCTTCTGGTATATTTATTTCTGACAAAGTATACCCTTCTCCACTAAAGGATTTTACGGATTGTAAAAACTTCTGTTTTCACCAGGCAATATGGCTATTGTCAAGACTGACACATAGCATGCCTCTGGATAAAAAATTTACAGTACAAGCTAATTTTGTGAGCTTACCTCTGTCAGCTATTCTTCTCATCAACTGATGCTCACCCCATTTAATCAGGTATTTAAGGATATCTTGTTCACTTGCCTAGAATAAAAATGGTTTACATTTATTTTTTTTTTTTTTTTTTTTTTTTTTTTTTTTTTTTTTTTTTTTTTAAAGATTTTATTCATTCATTCGACAGAGATAGAGACAGCCAGCGAGAGAGGGAACACAAGCAGGGGGAGTGGGAGAGGAAGAAGCAGGCTCACAGCAGAGGAGCCTGATGTGGGGCTCGATCCCATAACCCCGGGATCACGCCCTGAGCCGAAGGCAGACGCTTAACCGCTGTGCCACCCAGGCGCCCCGGTTTACATTTATTTTAGTGAAGTTGGACAAATGGCAAATTTGCTTAATGACTTTTCCTAGGTCATGATGTACACACAGTGTGCAACTCAACACCTTTCCCTCTTCACTGGAGGGTTGAAATGTTCCACTAAAGCTGTGGTCCACCAGCAGCAAACACACGACCACTTTGCATGTGTCCAGGAACCTATCTCTTGGCTCCAACTAAATTTTTTATTCTTGTTTTCATCTTTATTTTTTCCGTTATCCTATTCTCTTCACCTATTTTAACCTTATTTTATCCTACTATATGGTCTCTATACAGCTGCCTTCGATTCTTCTTGGGACACAGTAGAGATAAGCAGATGAAAGTAGACGGGTACAGATGGCTCGTGATTACTATCTCCTGCAGGAGCAGAAGGCACAGGTCCAGCACCTGTTTCGGCAGAGAGACTACACTCTGCACCATGAATGCTACTGACTGGTGAAGGGCCCTTCTAGCAGTCTGTGAAATGGCAAGGTGCTCCTCATTTCTTTGTACTTTACTGAAAATCTTAGAGCAAATCTAGGCTGCCCTCCAAGGTTTTTACTTCCTAAATAGAAATGCAAAGCTTTCTAAAGACAATAATCCGAGAGAACTGACAAATCCTAACCCCCATAATGCACGCAGTCTGGATCAGGACAATGAAACAAGGTTAATGAAGAAAGATCCTAAATAAATCAAATCCAATTATGACAACATTTGTACTGCAATCAAAGCACAGATGCTAAGTGGATTATTTAACTCTTCACTGAATCTCTGACTGGGATGGAAGCTTTTTATTATTTTCCTAGTACAAATATAAAGAAATAGGTAATGGCTCCTTGGGTTTATGTTTTTGTAACATTAAAACTGTTGTATAGTTTTCAGCATAAAATTCATACAACCAATGCCAAAAACATTAAACTTGAACATATGTTACTTGAAAGTTTTTTTTACAATATTTTAAATCTATTGTTAGCTTAAATTACCAAATTAGATGGACATATAAGTCAATGACAGAAGAATTTGCTAAAAGCTACTTCTGATTAAAAGTAAGTAGTTGAAAACATTATTCTATTTTGGTAAGACACACTGAGTTTTTATAAGCATTTGAGCAGATCAGAAATTAAATACTACTCTTACTTTGTGCTGCTTAAGCTACTGTCTACAGTTTACGTATCTGATACGCCACCAAAAACAAGAAATCATTATAGTGAATTAACGGAAGCCAAGAAAATCACTGTTGGGATATGCTTTCTGACCTTGCCTACTGCCTCAACCCCTTTGGTGTAGTTGTCTGGGACTTGGGCTTGTTCACAATGTTGAGTCATAGCAGCAAGTGCACGAAGGGCCAGAGAGCCAGAAGGCTTTTCCTGTACAAATTTGAAGAGGGCACCCCTTGGGTGGGCTGATCTCCCTAGATGGGAGAATAATAGGGTGTAGGTGGGTTTCCTAGTGCACACATGGATGATAATGAATTTGAGAGGTGTATAAATGATTACCTGTAGGTAGTCAGACTGGATAGCAGTGAGCAGATGGTCTTTGTTGAGTTCATAAAAAACATCCGAAGTCATGACCTGGGAAAATTCCTCACAGAGGAAATGTAAAGCTTGTCGGTGCACCCATTTAGAGCCATAGGGATGAGAGCTCCACTTGAGGATGGCAATTAAGGTATCTAATGAGATGCTCTCAGCAATGATATCCTCACAGCCTAAAAGAGAAGGCAAATACTTCTTAATCATAAATATTACTTATGGAACATTAGTATGTTAGACACTATACTTAAAAGTAGCAATAGCAAAAAAGAATAAGGAGATAAATAAAATTTCATGGAAATCACCAAGACTTCATGGGATGGGGTAACAACAGACTATGATATCTATAGGAAATCTGCTGTTCTGTGGAGACAGATCCATAGAAAGAGGCAGAGAATCATCACAATTGTATAAGAAAATAGTAACTGTGTAAATCCAACAATTTGAGTAAGATACTATAGCGGAGAGCACTGGACCACAAGGGAAAGAAGAGAAGGTAGAAATGACACAGTTGTGGGAACTGGCCAGTCGGAGAAAGGCTAAAGCTGGGAAACAGTTCATGACACACCGGATAACACGATCATCATCGGCTGAACAGATGGGTGAAAATGAAGGTGAAATAGAACCAGGAAAATTAGAAAGTTCTGTATCTCAGTGAAAGAAAATCAACTGCACGGAAGATGATGGGAGAACAACCTTAACCACAACCGATGTAACAATGATACTGGGCACCTGAGCTGCACGGACACAAACTGTGACATGGCTGCGGTGGGGATGAAGCAAGCTCAGGCTTCTAAGATTCGAGCACAGAGTCCTGATCAATGGAACAAGGCTGCACTGCTGTCCTGTGAGGTGCTGTGTTCTGTTCTGGGCCCTGTGTTTTAGATGGGGCACTGACAAAATGCCAGGATTCTTGCAGGAGGGCAGAAGAACAGTAGGGAGGTTGAGACCTGTCACAGGAGAAAAGCTCTGAACAACCAAAATTACTTGGCGTATGTAAGAGAAACCTGAGGGAAACATAGGCGCTATCTTTAAGTGTCTGACAGACCCTCATGAGGCAGAGGAGAAATGACTGACCTCCCAGTTGTGCCAAAGGCAGGTCCTGGATGTTAAATGGATGTTGAAAGAAGGGGAATTTTGCTTCAATATTAAGAAATTTCTAACAATTAGATTTGCTCTCCTCTCGTCCCCTCAGAAAGAAAGAAAGAAAGAAAGAAAGAAAGAAAGAAAGAAAGAAAGAAAGAAAAAGAAAGGAAAAAAAAAGGATCCTTCTAGAAAAATACAGGAGCAAAGGCTGGCTCATCACATAAGGGACAGAGTACCAAGAACCCCTAGGCTGGATATGGAGCTGACGTCAGATAGCAAATAAGCTGCTTCCATTGCAAAGATAGAATCATTTTTGGAAAAGCGGTAACAGCATATCAATGTAGGAGTAATTTAATCTAAACATTAAGGATTAATTTACTCAATCTTAACATTAACCTGAGATCCTGACAAGTAACACTGAGACCACCACAATGGAATCCATGTAAACAACACCCAAAGAAGTGAATGTGCGCTGATGAGGAGTGAGAAAAATGGAAAAGCTGTAAACTGCTCTCATGATTTTATGGTGAGCCTTGCCTGCCAGTGGCCAGAGAAGACTTGTGTCATTCTGCAGCTTGAAAGCAGGCACTGGACCAGAGGTGAGGAGAATGAACCAATCTGACAGGAGAGGCAATCTGAATAGATGTGTTTGGGTATGAAGCAGGGGAAGTTAGAGAAAAAGTGGTTATTCAAAAGGATGTATCACAATCCTATGAAACCAGGATATTGGCAGAGGGGAAGAAGGAAAATTAACAACAACATTATATATTTAAACTCCTGAGAAGCTTTCAAAGAAGTGAGACGTGACAGGAAAAAGTGGGCTTTGCAATCAAGACAGATTGGACTTGAAATCCCACCTTGGCCACTTAGAAGCAAAGTCATTCTGGACAAATCCTTAGCCTCTTTGAGCCTGAAATGTTCTCAATTGTAAAACTGGGTTTATACTCCTAACTCAGGGTCGTTACGAGATTTAAATGAGACTGTACGCATGACACTCTTCTTTTGTTCAAACATTCTGCAGTATCTACTTGCTAAGCGCTGTGAATACAACGCTCTTTTTACCACGCATTTTCCTGGGTGGTATCATCTGCCCCCCATGGCCTTAACTCCCAAAGCATCCTCATGATTTTCAAGTCTATATACAGTTCCAGGGCGCCTGGCTGGCTCAGTCAGAACAGCATGTGACTCTTGATCTTGGGTTGTAAGTTCAAGGCCCACCTGGGGTATAGATGATTACTTAAATAAACAACAATAAAAATGTCTACATACAGTTCCAACCCAGAGCTCAGCTCTCTCCTGACTCCCAGACTCATTCCTTCAACTTCCCACTGGAGAGTTCTACAGGGATACTCTGCAGACCTCTTAAAGGCAAGTCAGTTTACTTCCTCTGGGAAATCTGTGTATACTTCCCCCTGCCACCCCGGCCTTCTTCATTCCTGCTTTAGAGAAAGATACCTCTTTCTCCCAAAGCCAGAAATCTTAGTACTAATAGTGATTCCTTCTCCTGAAGGCCACATCCAATCACCATCAAATGCTGTTCTTGTTTTAAATACATCCCCTCCACTGAATCTCTACCACCTCCCCATTTCAGAATCTGATACTTTCTAAACCCCGCATCACTGAAATAGCCTCAAAAAGTTCCCATCTTCTCCCTTCCAATCTGTTCTCCATACTGTTGCCAGATGATCTTTTAAAATGTAAATTAGATTATATATGTAACAAATTATTCAATAGCTTGCAAATAGCTTGCAAATAACTTCAAGATAAAATCCAAACTACATATTCTTGATGGTCTGTCCACTGCCAACTTCTCCAGCCCCATTCCTGTTCATATTCTACACTGCATTCATTACTTAGCATTTCCTAGAATTCCACCAAACTCTCACCTCCATGCCTTTGCATATGTTGTTCCAGTTTTCTGAAATGCTCTTAATTCTCCTTAACTCATCTACATTTTTTAGACACTTAGATATTGTCTCTTTCAAAACCCTATCTTGATCTTGTTCCCCAAGCCTAGGTCAGGTGTTCCTCCTACCTAAAAATGCTGCCCTATTTCTCTATATATAATAGCATTAAATTCTCATACTATTTTATATTTCTTAAATATCTGTCTGAATCCTCTATCAGACTGAGAACTCCTTTGACGTAGAGCCCCACCTTATGTCATTCTACAATGCCTGACATCTAGCAGCTAATCAATTAAAAACAAAAATAGCGAATACTTTTGAAACTTATTATGTGCCAAGTCTGTACTTGACTTAGAATATTAAATTTCAGCATTCTTATTCAAAGAAGGTGGTATCATTATTCCCACTTTACATATGAGAAAACTAAGATTCACAAAGATTAATGAACTTGCTCAAAGTCATACAGCTAGGAAGAAGACAAGCTGTACTTACCTAAACACAGCCTTCCCCTCCTGCCAAAAAACCTCCCCCTTTTTTATGCCTCTGAACTTAGGTCTTGTATGAATCAATGCTCATCAGGACTTCTTCACTTGTGACCACTCCTCTTATGAACAGAAAAGCACCTTATAAATATACCAAATATGGTGATATTAACTCACAAATGTGAAAGGAAGGCAATTAGGCAAAAAATTGGAATGCTGAAAGGTATATTTTAAGAAAAGATTTATCTAATATTGTCAAATGTAATATTTTCATATTACAGTAAAAGATTTCAGTTAGTGGTAATTTGCCTTGTGTCAAGGTTATTGATAATGGAATGAAAATGTAAACATAGCAACAAGACCGAAGGGGTACTGGCAGGGAAAGGGCAGCAAGCGAGATGCAAAAAGGCTTCATACAATGCCATTTCCTTGGTAAATTTTGGACCAGTCTTGTTGGCCCAAAAACATTACCAGCACACTATCGAAGATGGTTGGATTCCTGTCGACGAAGTGATCCTAAACCAAACCCCACGAGACCAATGTATAAATCAAAAGGTCCACTTATATGCAGTGCAGGTGTTCACTTCTAGAGAGCAAAATACCATGTTCTCAAACTAAGTTGTTTTTGCTTCTTTTTAAATTTCTACTCTGTCATGGATCAACACTTTAGTAGAAACCAGTAAAAACACTGTTTGAATACTGTGACGATGTCAAACTGACAAGAAGTTTCTAAATGCTTACTCTCACTAACTGTACTTACCCTACTACAGACACACTCTGAGGAGCACTGCTGTCTAGAATCCCTTCCCCTGTGCCAGTTTCAAGGTATATGACAGTCAAATTTGTTTCCTCCCATTTGGTACTAATTAATTCTCAGAGGGAACTCTTTTTTCCTCTTCTGTTTCCTTATAGAGTTTACTGACTCTATTTCCTAACTAGAGATAAAATGGTATCCTTTTCTTTAAAGACAATTAAATATATAATCAGAACGACTATCTTTTTTTGGGGGGGGCAGCAAAGCAAGATTTATTGTGCAACAGCAAAGTGATAGTATAAAGCTCCCAAGGAGGGAGGGGACCTGAGTGGGTTGCCCAGAACGACTATCTTTTTTATTTTTAATTTCTTATTTATTTTTTTTAGTAGGCTCCGTGCTCAGTGTGCAGCCCAATACGGGGCACGAACTCACAACCCTGAGACTAAGACCGGAGCTGAGACCAAGAGTCAGATGTTTAATGCCTGACTGGGTCACCCAGGCACCCCTACTTTATCTTTTTTAAACTAGAAATATAGAGTGTAAGAGTATTATCCAAACATGGCCGATTGCTGTACATATTCACCAACACCAGCCCTCTGATCCCACCCCACCCATGGGCAGAGTATACATGCCCACCCCAAGCTTTGGGACTGGCCATGAGATCTGCTTTGACTGATGAAATATCAGTGGATATGATGTGACAAAAAGCTTCAAAAGTACTTTTTGGGAGCTGGGCTTGCCCTCTTGCCTTCTGCCACGGTGAGAACATGCTGTGGCTAGCCTGCTGACCCTAGGAGGAGAATGAGCGGCAGCAGGAACAGAGCCCCGCTAAACCACAGTGGCAATCAGAATGACCCCAGCTGCTGCAAACTTCAATTTGTAATTTTAGCTGACCTGGAAATTTGTGAGAAATACATGTTTGTGTCATAGACCACTGAGATTCCCCAGTTGGTTGTTACCCAGCAATGGTTGACTAATACACCGTATACCTTTCTTGGATGAACTCCAAAGCCTTTATCAACTTCCTTGTAACAGAAAAACTCATCTGTAGCCAAGACTTTGAATGGTTCATCGGTGCCATGCATTCTGCTCAGGTAGCAGACTTCCAGTGATGCGGTTGTGAGGTTGGCAGATGAAATATGAAGTCAACTTCTTAGGATTTTTTTCCCCCCGAAAACTGAATTTTACAGATCCCTTGCTTACTTGATTAATCCCTTCTTCTCTTCTTTTACCAGAATATTTTCTTTCTGATACGTAAGGTTGGCAAAAATGCCGCTTTTAAAAAATTTGAGCTACATACTATGAATGATCAAGGCAGAGATAGAAAGAAGTATAACAGGGGCGCCTGGGTGGCACAGCGGTTAAGCGTCTGCCTTCGGCTCAGGGCGTGATCCCGGCGTTATGGGATCGAGCCCCACGTCAGGCTCCTCAGCTATGAGCCTGCTTCTTCCTCTCCCACTCCCCCTGCTTGTGTTCCCTCTCTCGCTGGCTGTCTCTATCTCTAATAAATAAATAAAAAATCTTTAAAAAAAAAAAAAAAAAAGAAAGAAGTATAACAAACTGACATTAGTAATACAAATGATTGTTCCTGCAGCATGTTGAACAGGAACATTTTCTGTTTATTATCAACATTTTCCCCTTCTTTACGCTCCTCTGATAACTATAAAATAAGTTTCAATGTTGACAGATTTCCTAAAAACGCGGTCAGGGTCTGTCTTTCCTGCCACTCTCATACTTGCACCACCAGCACCAGTGGGAAACCTTTTTACTGGCTCGTGTCCATCAGAAAATGCATAACCAACTTCTAGGGGGACCTGGGTGGCTCAGTTGGTTGGGCGTCTGCCTTCAGCTCAGGTTGGGATCTCAGGGTCCTGGGATCCAGCCCCATGTCGGGCTCCCCGAAGGAGTCTGCTTGTCCCTCTCTCCCTGCCCCCACTCATGTTCTCTGTCTCTTTCAAATAAATAAAATATTAGGGGGAAAAAAGGCAACTTCTAGATTCAGAGTTTCATATTGGGGCTGAGGTGGGAAAAGGAAGCACACAGGCAAGGGGAAAGAAGTGAAGGGAACAGTGGAGGGTGATCACAGCTTGCTATGCAACACAGCCGGTACAGTAAGCTTAGAGGAAGGCTGGCCTTAGAGCAGGCATGCTGGCTCTTCAGTGGCATCAGTTAGAAACAGAAATAAGACTTCAAGTGCAAATAGGCTTGAGAAATAAGTTGCTTCAATTCTTTCCAACTAACCTGTATGGAACGGATTCCAGTTCCCAAGGAAAGGCATCATGAAATGAGAGGGAAGCGAGGGCAGTCGAAAGCGCATAGAGGCTTTGAATTCGGGCAGTTACGTCACTACCTCTTGACTCTCTCCCTTAGGGCCTTGTGTCATATCAAAGCACACCCTGTGACTCTCATTTCCTCATACAGAGGATGAAATAATCCCATCAGAGTTCTCAGGATTATGTTTAATAACATCAGGGAGCCAGTGCGTCCATCAACATTACCCTTTTTCTAGGCTAGAAATCTTAAATCAGCTGGGCCGACTCCTCCTCCTTTGACATATATATAGAACTAGTCGATGCATCCTACTGATTCTTCCTTCAAGATGCTCTTTGATTAGCCTCTTCCATTCCCAGGAATGTGACCTCTGTCCGAAGCTTTAGTACCTCACACATCAAATACTGAAAAGCTTCCTGCTGTCTCCCTCCCTCCGTCTTCTAATCCACACTGAGCACACCACAGAAAGGTTTTCCACCATTGTCCCTGCGTCTTCTCTATTTTAAACAGGCAACCAGAATTCCAGAGCCAAGGCAGAAATGAGAGTCAGACATGTAAGGATTAGAAGACAAGTCAATCTGTGCTGCAGTGTTTTTAACTGCCAGTCCTTGGACTCTGCGGCTTGTGCGAGCTGGCTGAATAAACACTCCCCTCTGCTAGGCCTCAGGAGGCCCAGTCTGAAGATCCTACAGAGCTTCTCAGAGGGTCCTGGCAGGGCTGAAACCCTGGTGCCTCCACTGGTGACAGCTCGAAACCACTCTTGCTTTCCCTCCCCCCCTACCTCACTCTCCCGGGGTTGCACGCCTGTTCAAGGGATGACTCACCCAATAGGCGACCTGCAGCAAGCCTTTGTTTTAGGCCGCCTCAGGGGGCGGCGGGGGGGGGGGGGGGGGGGGGTTTTTTTTTTTTTTTTTTTTCAGGGGGGGGGGGGGGGGGGGGGATGGGAAGAGACACTCACACAACGAGAGGAAGAGAAGTGGCCCTAGAAAACAAGATTCTCCAGTGCGATTCTGGAACTAGATCACTCACTGAAGAAACGGCAAAAAGGACCCCCCCCGGTTGCCCCTGGTAAGTGGGGTGGTGGTGATCCCTGCATGCAGCATGACAACATTATGGTTTTTCTCTAAGTGAAGTGCTAGTTTAGTAGTAGAGGTGGCACGTGAATGGAATGGGAACATCACGAAGGATGAGGACCTGAAATTGGCTAGCTTTAGCTAACTGCTTTCGAAGTTATGTTTTTTCAACAGGCTCAGGTTAGCCACCCCTCAATCCAGGCATTCTGTCAAAGTCAGAAGACTTAGGTCGGTGTTTAAAAAAACCCTTATTTCCTGCAGCTGCAGAACAGACTGCCAAAACTCAGGCCCCAGATGTAATTTTAAAGATATCAGACCTCAAAGACTTGAATGCAAAGCCTCAACAAATCTTCTATGATCAAATCTGGGTCCGAATAGGAACAGCTGGTGACAGAAATCTGGAATGGGGTTATTTGGGTGGATGAGCGAGGAATGTCAAACCCCAAGATTTGCTTGAACTTTCTGGGTTGGGAGACACAGATCTCCTAACTCCTAGTAGAGGATAGCAGCCTCCTCCTGCCAGGAGACCCTGCAGGTGCCTGCAAAGACAATCCCTGTCTTCTTCAAGATCCGCCTCTGCTCACTAGCTCCAAACCAATAATCAGGAGCTGGTCACTCATGCTCACAGCCTGAGCAAGAAAATACAGTTTCTGTTTGTGAGGGAAAGAATGTACACACCCAGGAACTGTAAGACCTGGCCATATGTACTGGCAGGGTCTAGAAGGCTGTTTGTGGGAGAGATCTTGAGAGTGCTGGACCGGGATGCCCGCTCTGTGGCGGTACAGTACAACAGGAGCAGGAAGGGGTTTGTCTGGAGTTCAAGGGATTCACCAGGGCATTTTTGTTGCTTCTCAGCTCAGTGATAACAGAGACTGGGCAACCATGGATAAAGCAACTAAGAGCTCTGACACCTCTGGGATGAAGGTCTGTGTCACCCTACCCGGCAGGCCACCCAGACCTGCTGAAATATGGGCAAAGGAAAATGAAAATTTAGGTTGGGGAATAGAAGAGGGAGATTGTGCTAATTTGTATGGTTCCAACTTGCTTAAGCCTAGAACCATTTCTCACAATCTCCATTCCTGTATGGTTCCAAGCAAAGTTGGTCAAAAGAGAAACCTGTGAGATTGGGAGGGCAGAAGCAGCAGCATCACTCTCTAGAAGTCACCATATCTAGACATGGTGACAGGCAGACACAGAGGTGCCCAAGCTTGTCCTTGCTCTCCCCTGCTCCAAGTCCAGTTCTCCCTCCCAGCTGCAGCCCTGGTGGCAACACTGGCCCCAGGTCACCACCAGATGCTTGGCCAAAGAGCCACGGACCAAACAGCCACTCTCCACATGCTGCCGTACCCTGTGTGGCCTCCCGTCAGTGGCTCCGTGTGCCTGGCCCCTCAGGTTGACTGGCTACTAGCTTCTCTGCATTCTACTTCTCTCCTATTCACACCTTCCCTTCCCCAGCTTCCCTCTCAGTGGTGTGAGGCTCAATCCCTAGAAGAATGCCCTTATCCCTAAGTCAGAGTTGCTCTGCTTCCCTGTATTGAACTCTGAATGACAGAGTTTTGATGAGAATATCAGTTACAGCCTCCAGCCAGCTGCAGCAGCCGGGACTGTGGCTAACTAACTGCACCATGTTTTCTGAACTGAGTTGTTTGTAGAGGTGTGGCTGGTGATCACTTTGAAGGCTCTGTACTGAATTGATCTAAATTACTGTTTGCTCCTTGTTAAGTTAAATCACACCAAATTGTTGATACTAAACCATTCTGACCCGTGAAAATAACCTTAGAAGATTAAATAATGTATTCGTTTTCTCTTGCTATGTAACAAATTACCACAACAGGTTAAAACAAATCATCTCCTATTTTCTGTGGATCAGGAAACTGGGCAGAGGTCACGTGGGCCCTCTGTCAGGATTCTATAAGGCTGCATTCATGTATCAACTGGGCTTGCCTTCTCTCATGTGAAGACCTGGGAAGTTCTGGGGAAGAATTTGCTTCCAAGCTCATTCAGGTTGTTGGCAAAAATCCTTTCCTTGCGTCTGACTAAGGGCCCGCCTTTCTGTGGGAGCAGGTCTTGAGAGTGCTGGACCAGGATGCTAGGTCTGTGGAGGTACCACGGGAGCAGGAAGGGGTTTGTCTGGAATTCAGCTATAAAAAAGAAGGAAATCCTGCCATTTGGAACAACATGGATGAACCCTGAGGGCATCATGCTAAGTGCGGTAAGTCAGAGAAAGACACATACTGTATGATCTCACTTACATGTGGAATCTAAAAATGTCATACTCACAGAAAGAGAGAATAGAACGGTGGTTTCTAAGGGCTGAGGGATGAAGAATGGGGAGAGGTTGGTCAGAGTGTACAAACTTTCAGTTATAAAATGACTAAGGTCCAGAGTCTTAATGTGCAGCATGGTGACCCTAGTTAATATTGTATCGTATACTTGAAAGTTGCTTTGAGAGTACAGCTTTAGTGTTCTGACCACAACAACAGAATGTTAGCTATGTGATGTAAAGGATGCACGAACCAACCTTACTGTGGTGAACAGTTCACAGCATATACAGGTATCAAATCATTACACTGTGCACCTTAAACTTAACACAATGCTACATGTCAATTATGTCTCAATAATATTGGGGGAAAAGATAAAAAAAAGAAATCTAGATTAAAATCTATTTTCACTGCAAAAAAAGAAGAAAAGTAAGTTGAGTTTTTCTGGTTTTACTTCTCATACCTTTTGACTAATGTTCAGAATTTGGTTATTTCTGTTAGGTAGATATTAAAAATCCCCTCTATACATAATATAGAGCAAAGTCTTAAAGTGCAACACATTTATCTACAGGGAAGGATATCTTTCAAGTTTCTGTCCTTTTTAATAGAGGGACTCTTACAAGTTCCTTGCAATAACTAAATGCCAGAGGGCATTAGTAATATTATAGATCTATTCCAAATATCTTTTTATGTTTCGTTTCAATATATTTTAAAAGTTATGTACTTAGACTACCTCTGGATTGCCTACCTGGATGGATTTACAGGAAACTGGTAACACTGGATGCCTCTGTGAAGGGGACCTGAGCAGTGGGGGCCAAAAAGTTGGGAGGGCAGAGGTACTCTTTGCTTAGTACTCTTTGTACCTTTTGAATTCTGTTCCACCTGAATATATTATCTATTAAAAAAAATCAAATAAAAAACAAACAAAACCCATCAGGCTATGGAAGTTGCCAGGAGTTCCTTCCCTCGGTGCCAATATAAAATCAATCACCGACCACAGAATCCAAGCAAATATCAGAAAGGAAATGAGAAGGTTCTCTGCTTTGAGAACATTATTCCCCTCTGATGGGAAAGAGGCAATCACTGAGATTCATGCTGCTCGTGTGTGAAAATGTACCCTGACTGCTTGTATTCTTTACTCTGATAGTTTTGCCAAGCTGTGTGAAAAGAAAGGACAGAGAGGAAGATAGGAAAGAAGTTACTGTAGTAACTTGGTAATAAAGGAGGAGGCTAAAGCACACAATTATGAAAGATTAAAGATTTCTAAGACATGAGAGGAAAAAGACAAGACTAAGAACTCTTAAGATACTTATTTGAATATACATTTATATTGCTTTAATGTTTACTTTATAAATTAACGTTTGATACGGCATTTTCAGTATTTAGACTTCCATGTTTTTTTTTTTTGGATAAATAAAAACAGCATGATGAAGGAAAAGCCTTCACAGGGATGTCAGTTTCTAAACACAGACACTCTATATAAGCCTCTGCTATACTAGCATGCAGGGAGTCAAATTCTGGAGCCTACAGGACACCCAAACTCCTTGAAATTGAACACATATTCTTACATGTGGGCATCTGACTAGAAGAGAGATGCAAGATACACTATTAGGGTCAAACTGACCAGGGACCCAACCCCAATTCCCCTTAACTGTGTGATGTGTGAAATTTTGTCTGTTTCCTCATCTGAAAACGTTCCCTAAATCCTCAAAATCTATTTGTTACTATAAGTAAGTTTCCTCATACACCATTACCGTGGTGTATTCTAATTCAGAAGCAAGCACAGGGTCTGTGGGGAGTGGGAGGGGGCAGGAGGAGAGCAGAGTCTCAAGGGAGCAGAGCAAGTAAAAGATTATAAAGAGAACAGGAACGCTGACAACCCAAATGTACTGCGTACTTTCCACTCGCACGTCACTTATTAAAATGTTAAATAAAAACAATTCTAAGGGTACCTGGGTGGCTCAGTTGGTTAAGCATCTGACTCTCGATTTTGGCTTAGGTCAAGATCTCAGGGTCGTGAGATCGAGCCCCATGTCTGGCTCTGCCCTCAGAGCAGAGTCTACTTGTCCCTCCCCCTCCCCCTGCTTGCATGCTCTCTCTTGGTTCTCTCTCTCTCTCTAAAATAAATAAAATCTGAAACAAGAAAACAGTTCTAGTAGTCTCAGTATGTGAAAAACTCAGAGGTTCACATACCTTTAACTAAAAAAATACCATTTACATCTCACTTTACTATCCTTAAACCATTTTCCCACTGTGACAAAACAGTAAGTTAGTGTCCTTAATTCTGTTATAATAATAAGAAAAATCCAAAGGTTTGGGGGTAGAGCCATGTTATGATTTTCAGAAAACTTTTTGATTATTTACTGGTTATCTCTTAAATATGATTGTGTCTCCCTTCAAAACAATGCACCTCACAGATAATTTCTTCCCACCCCTCGTCCCCCACGGCGGAAAAACATAGCCCTGCAGTTAGAAAGACCAGGATTCAACTTTTGGCCCTAACACTTTCTAGCTGAAACTCCAGGTAACAATATTTTCAAGCGTCAATTTACCTATAAAATAGAGAGAATACTTACCACAGATGATGTGAGTTAGGAGCTTAGCAACAGTGCCTGGCAAAAAGCAGGTACTAAAAAATTCTACTAAATAAATGAATAAATATAGTAAGAAACTTCAAAAAGAATTAGCAGTTTCTGATGAGTAATTTATAGATTGTATCTGCTTAAAGGATGCATGTATTTAAAAAAACCCCCACTATTTCTGGAACATTTCTCATGGTGTCTACATGCTGATTATGGTCTCAGCCAAAGAGATCTTTCAAAAGATGCGTATGTAATCAGGCCGTATTACTTGCTGTGCTCAGTCAGGATAAGGCCCAATGTCTTCGCACAGTATACCAACGTCTCTACTGCACAGCCCTGCTGGTCTCTGGAGCTTCGTTTCTCACCACACCTCTCTTGTGTCTGCAACTCCTATCCTAACCCCAAGTGCCTGGCTCTTCTTTATCTCTGGGTTTTTCTACCTGTGTTCCTTCTGCGTAACCTTTATTTCCAATCTTTACTTAACTTCCATTCACTCTTCCGGTCTCAGCTTCTCTGGGAAGCTCCTGATACTGTCTCCCTTTCCTAATTCCCTATACTGAGGTCTGGGGCTCCTCCTCTTCCTCTGTGCTCCCCTACCATCCAGTGCTTCACTCTACCAGGACATTTCCACCATAATTGCCTATTGGTACTTAGCACTAGATGATCTTACTCGTTACTTCAATCTCAGGGTCTGGCATACAGTAAGCGCTAAATGAATAAAGTATAGGAGTCATAGTTCTAATTCTATACGAAGGTCTATCTGAATCAACAGGTTATTTTCTTCCTTCTCCTCCATAATGTCCCATTTTCACCTTTATTTGCCTTTCTCTCAGGTTTACAGACCTATTATGATGATCAGATTTACAACACTGTATCCACCCACTTCTACTTAACTTGGTATATCTAAAAATTTGACATCAAAATGTAGTTTAGAAGTGGGGCTCATACCAATCAAGACTTTAGATGCTTAATATTTTTACTGCTTACACTTATATACAAAAAAAAATCAATCTGCAAGTAAAGATGATGCATTAGAATAATAAAGAGACTATTAAATCACAATTTAGCTTAGAAACTTTTCTGAACCTCTCATAATTAGATACAAGCTCAGATATCAATGTTTAGAGAACCAAGGTAATGTCTATGCATCTTCTAGAAGTATTTTAGTGAATCAGTCTCAAAATTCAGAACTGCTCTTTAATAAATGTAAGCTTCCATTAGGAAGAAACAAATTGACAGTGGAAACTATGAAAACCAACCCACTTTGGAAAAGGCCTATCACTATTATGGTTGAAGAGGAATATGGTTAGAAACAAAGACATGTAAGTGTGCAAACTGTGTTTTCGGGTCTTTGGCACAATTTTCAGATGTGTGGATATTTCTTTTGTTTTTTTTCCTAAGGTAGGTAGGTAGGTAGGTAGGTGGGTAGGTGGGTGGGTGGGTATGTATGTATGTATGTATGTATGTCTGTATGTATGTCTGTATGTCTGTATGTATGTCTGTATGTATGTCTGTATGTCTGTCTGTATGTCTGTATGTCTTTATTTATTTATTTATTTATTTATTTATTTATTCATTTATTCATTTATTCATTTATTTGACAGACAGTGAGCACAAGCAGGGGAAGCAGGCAGAGGGAGAGGGAGAAGCAGGCTCCCTGCCAAGCAGGGAGCCTGATACGTACAGGACTTGATCCCAGGACCCTGGGATCATGACCTGAGCCGAAGGCAGATGCTTAACAACTGAGACACCCAGGCGCCCCTCAGATGTGTGGCTATTTCTCCTTCAAATGCCATGACATGTAAAGCATGTATCAGAAGTTTTACAGACATGTCAATGCTAAGTATAAGGTATACAAAAACGTTATAGTAAAGAGAACCAAAACAGAGCTCCAAGTTTTTATTTATTTTTTATTTATTTATTAAAAAGATTTTAATTTATTTGAGAGAGAGGGGGCATAGGCAGCAGGGAGTGGCAGAGGGAGAAACAGACTCCCACTGAGCAGGGAGCCTGCCTGATGCAGGACTCGATCCCAGGACCCTTGGGATCATAACCTGACCCGAAGGCAGACACTTAACCTACTGAGCCACCCAGGCACCCTATTCATTTTTAAAGATTATATTTATTTATTTGAGAGACAGAGAGCAAGAGTGTGGGTGAGAGGGAGAGGGAATCTGAAGCAGACTTCGCACTGAGCACAGAGCCCAACATGGGGCTTGATCCCACAACTGGGAGATCATGATCTGAACTGAAATCAAGAGATGGACACCTGGGGCGCCTGGGTGGCACAGCGGTTAAGCGTCTGCCTGTGGCTCAGGGTGTGATCCCGGCGTTATGGGATCGAGCCCCACATCAGGCTCCTCTGCTATGAGCCTGCTTCTTCCTCTCCCACTCCCCCTGCTTGTGTTCCCTCTCTCGCTGGCTGTCTCTGTCAAATAAATAAATAAAATCTTTAAAAAAAAAAAAAAGAGAGATGGACACCTAACTAACTGAGCCACCCAGACACCCCTCAAAGTCTTTTACTAAATCAAAGTCTTTTACTAAATCAAAGTCATTCCCTTTGTGGAGACATTATTTAGTAAGGCTAGCCCATGTTAATTTGTAATAGAAACTGGTATTTCTTTTCACAAAAATATATGAAAGAACAGTTGGAGGCAAGAACTTTCTGGTCAGTTACGTACACTCCAAACTCATATTCAGTCTTTAGGATTTATTTATAAAAAGGTACCATTTGTTAGCAGTGCTTTCCACTGGGAAGTGAGACTGAAGGGTTCTTAAACACTTTTGTATTATTTGTATTATCTGAAATATCCAAACATCAGTACATCTCTTACATTTTTAGAAAGAAAACAAAAGGGTGCCTGGGTGGCTCAGTCAGTTAAGCATCTGCCTTCAGCTCAGGCCATGGTCTCCAGGTCCTGGGATTGAGCCCTGTGTCAGGCTTCCTGCTCATCGGGGAGTCTGCTTTTCTCTCTGTCTCTCTCCCTCCCCCTCTCCCTCTGGCGCTCCCCACTGTTTGTTCTCTCTCACTCTCTCTCTAATAAATAAAATCTTAAAAAATGAAACAAAAGATACAATTATTAAAATAAACAAACTCTATACGTATCGACATAATGTTTGCAAAGCTTAAGTGTGAAAAAGGCAAAATAATAATACGTACGGTGTGGTGCTATGTATGCTACAACAGAACGAGATATGCATGTGAAATACACACACACATTCACATACATTTAAAGTAGATGTGATCAGATGTGGCCTTGGGGAAGAAATAACATAAGTATTTGAACCCGCATCTCTACAACAGGAAGAACAACGGTAGCTACCATACAGGTTACTATAAAGTGAGGTATTCCACACGATAATAGCTAAATAAGTCATACTCATCTCTCCTAATTCTTGGAATAGTTTCTTCCAGACACTTCCAAAACCAGAAGGAGACAAACACCTGTATCTGGTCAAAGTCCCTTCTACTCTAGACATTTTAGGAAATAAGTGTAATATTTGGTTTTAACGCAGAAACTTCAATTCTGTATCTCAATATTGTATTTGTACAATGCTGAAGTTCTTTCCTCTATCATTGTCCTTCCTCAATCACTAATGTCTTCCCCCAAATAACCTGCAGCTTGGATTGCATTAGTTTGTACTCCCTGGCAATAGAAGTTGTAAGAGTAGTCAAAATTTAACTATGGCAGAGTCAGAAAAACAAATTGTTGGGGCTTTAGGAAAAGGCAACAATTAGGCCACTTCTCTTAGAAAAAGGGGCTATAATCGAATCAAAGTGGAGTGGGAGTTTACATCAAACAGCTCCACCATGGGAAACTTCTATGGACCATTTTTTATGGTCTTGTTTTGCCATCCAATGTTCAATGTTCTCTGCAATTGTAATCCTATGTATCATCGTTGAAAAAAGTCTGAATCTGGTAATTTTTTTAGACTTTGGAAACTTGGAACCCCGCTGTCAAATGATGTGTAAGGAAAATAACTCAATTCATATCTTTAGAAATTGTCTACCGAAGAGTTAAGGTAATTCAGTTTTTAAAAAAGATTTTATTTATTTGAGCAAGAGAGCAAGCGAGAGAGACAGAAAGAGAAAGAGGGAGAGGACCAGACTTCCTGCTGAAGAGGCTGCCTGAGTCGTCTCATCCCAGGACCCCAGGATCATGACCTGAGTCAAAGGCAGATGCTTAACCAACTGAGTCACCCAGGCGCCCCTGTAATTCAGTTTTAAAAACATTTGTCAAGGCCCTCGCAAATGCAAGCCACGCATAGTGCTTGGTGCCCACACTTCTGTGACGAGAAAGGAACAAGCTCATTTGAGGAACCCAGGAAGAATTTATATGGTGAGTGTGTGGCAGAGGCAGGATTGGAGCACAGATCTGACCCCAGACTTCATATTTATAAAAGACCATTTGGGTACCATTATTTATCTATGAACCTGAGCAAATCTCCAAGCTCCACAGGGTTGTTCTGAAGATGAAATGAAAAGACATATGTGGGGTGCCCATCATGAAGCTAGGTATGTAGCGACATTCAAACATGGTTCCTTTTAATTCTCTTCTCCCTGGTATTGCATTTTGCATAGCAATGGTGTTCAAAAAATGCTAACCTGAAATCAAATTTCTACTTCAGAATACATTGCACTGGGCAACATCACTGCAGATGCTTTCCGCTACCCTCATGGTGTTCAGAGTTCAGTATACTCTTCAAATAATAAATGCTCAGGGGCGCCTGGGTGGCACAGCGGTTGAGCGTCTGCCTTTGGCTCAGGGCGTGATCCTGGCGTTGTGGGATCGAGCCCCACATCAGGCTCCTCCGCTATGAGCCTGCTTCTTCCTCTCCCACTCCCCCTGCTTGTGTTCCCTCTCTCGCTGGCTGTCTCTATCTCTGTCGAATAAATAAATAAAAAAAAAACAAAAAAAAACAAATAATAAATGCTCAGCTCTTTCTTGTCCCTATGTTGTTCAAAGTTTTGTGTTCATGACCATAATGACCGGACTATAACATTTCATCTTTTGTCTGATTATATTAATGTCTGCAAAGTTCTAATTAAATCTCTCAGATCTTGATTATAATAAACACATAATTTGTGCTGGGGAAGAAAACCAAACCAAACCAAAACAAGCAACTCTTCCTGTTTCATCATTTCCCTCAACTGTGGCATTCTTGGGATTTTAGTATGACAGAGAAAAGATTTTGCTCATTGTTGAGAAAGGCTTCTATTTGTCCTCAGATTAAACTTTTTGGCTTCAAAAGATTAACAGCCTTGACTGGCTTCCAAGAATATGTTAAATTCAACTGATATCCTATTACATGCTCAAAAGAATTGATGAGACTTTATTTGAAATTTACCTTAAAACTGAGTTTAATGGCACAGAATTATACACCATTTAGACCATCTCTAAATTTACTCTTAAAAACAATATTTCATATTTATCTCCTAGATTGAGATTGAGCATCTTAATTTTATTTGCAACTTCTATAGTTAAATGTTTATTACACACGCACCCTTTTAGAAAGAAAAAAGCATTAAAGGTAACTCAAAATGTGTAACTCACTGAATTCTACCCCTGAAACTAGCAATACAGTATATGTTAACTAAATTGAATTTAAATAAATTTTTTTTAAAAAATGTGGCTGAGAGTCTACTAAGAGCAAAGCACTATGCTAGGTTTCTTTGGGAGATTCAGGATGATGAAGATATTGACCTTGTCTTTAGGGAGTATATAGTACACTAGTTGATAGAGGAAATGAGACAGGTACATAGGTAGTTAATTCCCAAATAAGTTAGATGTAAGAACCTAAAAAAAAAGTAAAAGAAGTGTTTTAGAACTTTGCAGGAAGTAGAAAATACTTTTAATTTGGAATGCCTATGACAAAAGAAAGGAAGTAGCATGTGAATTTGGTCTTAAAAAGTGTGATAGAACTTGGACATTTAGTGGTCAAAGCCAAAGATATTCTAAGACCAAAGAAAAGTGTGAGCAGAAGGTCAGAGATGAAGAGTTTGTAGTCTATACAAAAAACGGTTTCAGTTCTAACATAAAAAATGCAATAAAATATTACACTTTAGAGCTCTACTCATAATTCTGAGTAAAGAATTTAAGTGCCAAGTGTCATTATGATTAGAGATGTGTAACTTGAGAGTCATCTGAACTGCCATTCCTGAAATTGAGATTAATTCTTCATCTATGTTGTACAGTTAACTGAAATCTACATTTACTACTCTGATCTGTTGATAATGGTCTTTAACTTAGCTCCACTATTCTCTAGAAAGTATATTCAGACTAATTTGCTAAAGAGGAAACAATTACAGACTGAAGCATAATGAACTGCCGGTTCAACTGCACTGAGACAGAAGAAGAGTGTCAACACAGAGACAATGGAGAGGATGGGAAAAGGGAGGAAGGGCTTAGTGAGTTGGGATAGTCTCTGCCACTTTGCATTTGTTTCAAGTCACACACTCTTGAAATCTGACCCAAGTTGCTAAGGGAAAAATTAGGTCATTGCTTTCTGTTGTTTCTGTTAGATTTTTAATTCAATAAAACTAATCACACGCATTATGACTAAAAATATGGGCAATGCATTGCAGAGTCCAGTTTGGAACTAATGTTATAAATAATTCTCATATTCCAAAGATTGAAAAATACATTTTTGATTAAGATGAAAAAATAAAATCTATGGTTTAAAGTGTACTACCTTAAAATGCCCTGAACTGGAATATACATGTAGATATTGGTGCTAATTCTGAGCTATTTTGTTCTGAGGTCAACAGTATTTATAACAAGGAAACTTAAGTTCTTATGGTAGGCCCACGGTTGTTAAAATTCATAAGAAAACCTACAGTTCTCCTAAAGAGTGGATTTTTACTCAAAAAATTGGAAATCAATATATATTCTCACCATGGTACTCACATTTTCAGAGGTGTTTACACAGTGTAGTATACGCTAAAATCATCGTGAATGTCAGTGCTCAAACACCTGATCTTTCTTTTGAGGCTCTTCTAATTCAGCCATCTATTTTGGAATTTTATACACCGGTCTTTTTACTATAGGAACTTATCACCCAGGTTTCCAAGCTGTAACCACAGAAAACAACTCTAGTTGGCTTAAACAGAAAAGGGGTTTATCTGAAAGGATATTGTTAGCCCACAGTTGCTGAGAAAGTTGAAGACCAGACTCAGAAAACAAACAAGAGCAGAGGAAGACTGTAGAGTGAGGACTACATCAGGGAAAGAGCCTACTGGGTACCCCAGGCTGCCCTAGGCCCCTGGCTACCACAGCTCCTGCTGTGTATAGACAGTGGACGCCATCAGTGGCATCAATGCCACTGACTTCTCTCCTTTTCCACTAGATGTTGCTGCTCCCACCTGCTAATACAAAGAATTCTCTATAGTCCTTGTTTTTCTGTGCTATCAGCTCCCAATTCAAAAAGCCCAAGTCATGTGCTTTAACATTAACCAGAGAAGGTTGAGAAAGCAAGTATTTGACCTTTTAGGTTTTAACACTGGGGTTTGGGTTCTGCCCTCCATCAAGACCTGTACAGTGAGGAATTTCTCAAAACGAGGAAGAAGGTCATAATGCTGGCAGCCAAAAGAGTCAAATAACTGATATGGGAACACTCATCAATTCAGGAAAGAATGGCCTACTCAGTATAAAGCCCTCTATTCTCTGGCTAAGTGCTCTGAAGCAAAGTCTGAGTGGTGACCTACCCGGGCCCCTGTCCCCACAGTTTTTAAATGTTTTAGCTGGGCCCACATTTCCCTTATTCCTGCCCAAGTGGTTCAGCACAAATCAGGCTTATGGCTGAGGATCCCAGAACGCCGGGATCACGCCCTGAGCTGAAGGCAGATGCTTAACCGCTGTGCCACCCAGGCGCCCCTGCTATTTTGTTCTTACAACTAGGCCACAGTGGCCTCCCACCTTCATCCCTGGAAAGTGGTTCTCATACTGCTCCCCTTTCTCACCATGCCCACATTTCTGGGCTTGGGGTCAGAAGAGCTGGTATAAGCCACAACCTTATCATTCACAATCTCAAGAGAAAGCTAGTTATTCATCTCTGAGCCCCACCATACTCACAGGTCGTCAGGGAGACCAAATGAGAGAAAGTAAAAACCCTTTGTAACCTAAAATGATAAGCATGATCTTATTAGTTAACATTATTGACAGATATGATAAATCCCCAATTCTTTAGGATTAATGCCTATCCTATCTAGGTCTCTCTGGTTCTTCTGAGCACTGATGTCATAGCTTTATTGTACTAAAAAAATTAATTTTGTAATCAAAGCAGTATATGCTCATGATCTACAAAGTCTTGTGGCTACTAGTAATAAAAAGCTTATTCTAAAGACAAAACCCCCTGCCCTATGTCTTTCCTATTCCCAGTCCTGCTCCCCAGAGGCAACTCTTCTCAATTCTTTAGTTGTTTTTTCTGGTATTTACCTCTCTGTATTATACTTTTTATTAAATCCATATTCAGTGTTCATATTTAAATACTGCTTACTGCAAGCCAAGTGGTCTACCAGAATTATATTTTCTTCCATACCTAATTTTAAATTTTCCTTGAGCTATTATTTTTTCTTTCCACTTCCTTCATTTTCTATAAATCTGTTAATTCTTCATAAAAGCACCAAAAGACCCATGAAATCTCTTTCAATGTCCCTTGTCATTTAATGTTCCTGGAGCCTTTCACCCTCCTGGCCCAGTCTAGACGTGATGCCTGCTAGACCTACTACATAGCCAGTACTTAAGATTTCCCTTTCTTATTTCCTACGTTTGACGCCATTTCCTGGACCCCACACTTCTTCGTTCTTGGTTCACTTCATCATTTAGCGGAACACATCCTTTAGTAACTTCCACAGAAGGGGTGCAGAGGAGATCAGTTCTTTGAGGCAAGACTGAAAAAAAAGGCTTATCTAGCCTTATGCTTGATTGACATTTTGGCCAAATATAGAATTTTGTGTTGAAAATAATTTTCCATCAGCTTTTCAAAGGCACTGTGCCACTGTATTACAGCGTTCAGCTGCTGCTACCGAAAAGCTCAATGCTATTCAGAGCCCTGTTTCTTTGTATGGGACCAAATGTTTTCCTCTCTGCAACATTTTAGACTCTTCTCTTTTTCCCTAGAGTTCCCTAGAGAAAGGGATAAAACATTTTTTTTTTTTAAAGTATGCTCCATGCCTAGCTTGGAGCCCAACCCAAAGCTTGAACTCACAACCCGAAAATCAAGACCCAAGCTGAGATCAAGAGTCAGACACTTAAACAACCGAGCCACCCAGGCACCCCGCCATAGGACTTTTTAATACCGAAATTCCTTTAGCTTTAGCAGTACTTCTTATATTACTCCTCAGATACTGGCTTCTCTTCCATTTTCTCTGGTATGTTTCTAAAACCACCACTTGTTAAGTTGTTACACCTTCTGGACCAATACTATAGTTTTCTTACCTGTCTCCACTGTTGTCCATCTCTTTGTTATTTTACTTTAAAGATTTCTTCAATTTCACCCGTCAATCCTTCTATTATATTTTTCATTTCTTCTACCTAAGCTCCAAGAGTTCCTGTCTTTACTTTTACAGTACCCTATTTATGTCTCATTGATTCAACAGAGTGCTCTCTTACATAAGGGTATTTTGCTTCTGTTGAGGTCTTCTTCTGCTTTCTTCATGGTTACAGCTAATACTTTGTTTTGTTCTGACCTCTGTCTCAATTTGGAAGCTTTCTCCAAATGTCCAGCGAGCCTTAGACAGGTTTTTGTATTTGTGAATGAACCACTAAACTGCTGTGTGGGAGCTCTGTTGCAAAAGGAGGACTGCTGACTATAGTCTTCTCTGTAGAAAAACTGGAGGGCAAACTGGTTTTTTCACCATGTTAACTCCTGAGCATAACTTCATCATGAACTCCACAACATCAGTCTCCATCAGTCTATACAATCTTGGGCTGTTCACCATTTCTAGAGCTCCAATTTTTTATCTTGAATCTACCTGGCTTGGACTAGAGTAGGAGAATGGGAGTGATTTTGCCATTTACTTTGTAGGCTTTGACATAAATTCAGATCTCAACCTTGTGCTTTACCCTACACCCCCACCCTCCCTTTTCATAGCTATTTCCAGATTTGAAATCTCTTTAGTTCGATTTCTTTAGAAAATAAATTTCAAAGTTTCTTGTGTTTGGTTGGGGGTGGGGTTAGAGAAGGGAACTGAAGGGGCAGGTTAGGATTTGTCAAGTGGCGTAAGTGATACTGATGCAAAGAGACAGATGGACCATTGAAACAAAATGGAAAAAGTACTGACCCAAATATACTTGGGAACTTAAAAAAAGATAGCACAAATCAGAGGAGAATATGGATTGTTTAATAGAGGGTACTCAGACAACCAGCTCACCATATGGAGTAAAACAAAACTCCGTTCCTTTCTGACACCACCTATAAAGGTGAATTCCACGGTGGGGGGAAAAAGTTGATCCATTCAGTATTCATACTTAAATACTTATCCCTTCTTCCTAGAGTACTAAGTACCCTCTGTGAATTGCCTCTCTTATCCTCAGTAGACCCCTTTATAGGTTCTAGAGTTACGGACCTCTCCCTCTATGTTAAGTCAGTGATTAGTCCTTATCTGCTTTCCAGCATCCAAAAATTTCAGTATCCTTTCTCCACTGTTGTTTTCTTCCTGGGTATCTTTGTCCTTGAGGGTTTATATTTGTTTTATTCCTTTACTATATCATTAGGGCTTTGGAGGAGCCAGAAATAAACTTATGTTTAATCTGCTATGTAGGAAATCAAGTGAAATTAAAGCTTATTCTAAAATGCCAGGCCAGTAAGTTGAGGCCCCATTACCTATTAACGGACCTCCCTAATAGTGACTGCCTACTTGTCTGAACAAAATGCATTCCCAGTGTAGGCCAGGAATCTGCCCTTTTATCCAAACCACTCTGGCTGTCTGCCTATACCACCTCTTCTTACAATGCTCTTGAAACTCTTAAATCACCTCTCTATCTTTAAGGACATATTTAGTCTCAAGGTCCTAGCCTCCCTTGACAGAATTTGTTTCTTTTTAAAACCACGCTTTAACTTTTGAAGTTAAATCTAATTAGGAATAAAAAGCAACAGTCATTAATTCAGAATCATTTACTGAATACCCACTATGTCCCAGGCATGGGGGACACAAAGATGCGAACAATAAGGTCCTACCCTCAAGCTGCCCAACAGGCTAGTCTCACAGCGTTGCTTAACTGGAAGTTAAGCCCTCATCGGAATCATAGAACACAGATGGTTCTGGTGACTATTTTCTTAATTCTCTCCAAAATGGTACATAACTATTACCATGCTGGACGCATCAGAGAGGCTAATTCATTACACACAATAGATGCTTCAGAGTATTACAGGCTTAATATGCTTGTAGAACTCCCGCTGAGAAAAACCAATTGAAGAATGACAAATAGCCAGATATTTACGATAGTTTCATAAGTGGCATGCACCATCTCACTAGTAATAAAATTATAAGAAAATTTTAAAACTGGTAATAACCTAGTAAAAATCTGCAAAATATGCTTAGTATTAGGTATAATCAATAGAGTTATAAATTATTTTTTTGGATGTAAAAAGTTATTTTTATTTTTTTAAAGATTTCATTTATTTGTCAGAGAGAGAGCACACAAGCAGGCGGAGCAGCAGGCAGAGGGAGAAGCAGGGTCCCTGCTGAGCAAGGAGACTGATGCGAAACTCAATCCCAGGACCCTTGGGATCATGACCTGGGCTGAAGGCAGACAATTAACCAACTGAGCCACCCAAGTGTCCCCTTTCTTTCTTTTTTTTTTTAAAGATTTTATTAAAAGTTAGTTTTAGAAAAGAACGTGGTAGTGAGTGAAATATGTTCTGATGATTATCATTTAACAGCTAATATTTATTGAATGCTAACTACGTAGCAGGTGCCAGTCTGATCACTTAACATGTATTATTTCCTTTAATCCTCATAATCCTACTTTGCAGGGTTACTATTCTTATTTTATAAATGAGAAAACAGAAGCTTAGAAAGGTGACTTGCTCTGAGGTCAAGCACATTAAAACATGGTAGTGAAGGATTCAAATCCAGTTTGTCTGGTTCCAGAGCCTGAGCTCTTAAACTTTACGGTATAAAATTCCTCTCCAAGTGGCCAAATATTCTCCTTCCCACAGAAATAGGGTAAAAATTATGCTGAAGGTATGGTCTGTTATAATTGCTAATATGAACAGTATCACAGACACGGGGGAAAAATAAGGCCTACATGGAGTGTAAAATCAAAACACCAAAAAACCTAAATTCTGTATTTTGAATAATGAAAGGAAACAGAGAGCCAAGTACACCCAGGTTTAAGGGAATATATATCACACTGTATATATTATAGTAACCAAGAAATTACAAGGAATGTTATTTTATATCTTTGAAGTATTAAAAAAATAAAATTTCTAGCCGTGATAAAATATTTAAACTCACTTAACGTAAAAGAACTCTAGATCAAATATACCTAAGAGCCAAGAGCTGACTCACAATTTTAGTTTTCATTCAAAACTTAAAACAACAAACCCCCAAACAACTCTATTAGGGGATGCTTTCCCATTTTTTAAAAACAGCAAAGTGGGGCGCCTTGGAAGTCGGTTAAGCATCTGTCTTCAACTGGGGTCATGATCCCAGAGCCCCAGGACTGAGCCCCACATCAGGCTCCTGGCTCAGTGGGGAGTCTGCTCCTCCCCGTCCCTCACCCAACTCATAGTCTCCCTCTCAAATAAATAAAATCTTTAAAAAAACCCCAGCAAAGTGGATACAGTACACGTTGGTGTCTTATTATTTAAACATGTCAAAAAACGAAACCAATTTGAGAAAACAGAGGTTATTACACCTTTTGGGGAATGTTGCAACCTTCAGATTTTTCTGTAAAGGCATTTTCTAACAATTTCTTTCAGAATAAAATAGTGGTAGGTCAAGCTGCTAGGTTACTTTTGATAATATTATCCTATAGTCTGATATCAAAATAGCCTACTATTATTAATGTAATGATTGCTTGATAAAAATAATTTAACAACATTTCAATTGTGGTAACAACTAAATTAGTACTATCACTAAAAAGATAATGGTAAAATAAGATTTTAAAAGATCCTTTAAGTAACAGAAATCTCAACTTTTTTCATTCAGGTTTATCAGTGCCTTCTTCTGTATAATTCCTCTTGTGTAATTAATTTCTTATTGTTATTTAGCTGGGGCTTTTATTTCTCAAAGTCCTATTACTTTGTTGACTGAGCCATACAACACACATTTTTATTTTCAAATTAGAAAAAGGTATGTAGCTTTCATTATTCCTTTGTTCACTAAATTCCTGTCTTTTGCCCCAGCCATTAACATTTTCTTCTAATTGGCAACTTCTAATATTCTTTTAGCAAATACTCATTAGCTAAATTTCTCAGGTAATTTCATGTCATATAGCTTATGTTCTTTTAACATATGGCCACCAAAAGCAAAGAATACATTCTTTTGAGACCCCAAATTCCTTTTGTTCCATGTGGAAAGTCTCTTTCCAGCTCTGAAATGTTAAGATTCTAATGTTTACCAATAGATACGTAATTCTTTTAATGTTACCTTCATGTATTCATTTGCCTATAACCCAAAAAATGTGCTTTCCTGACCTAAAAGTTTTAGTTTAAATGAAGAAGGCTCACGAGTCTAGCTCTGTGTCTTATACACTGTAGGCTGTTGCTGGATGTACAAGTTGACTTTGAAAAGATACAGAATATTTAAAAATTTAAGTCAGAAACTCTGCCTAATTCTTTGATTCAAATAAACTTGTATCCAAATGTGACTATTTTCATTTCTGGAATGAATTTTCATTCTTTCTCTAAACATTCAAACATCAATAAGTTACTGAGTATAAAAATGAGACTCTAAGTTATCCCAGGAGTCCTAGATCAAGAATAACCATGAAATCTGGGAAACAAGGGGAGTTCAAAGCTTGGGTGGCGACAGGGTACAGATGGTAGTTATATATTCCCACACCTATCGTCTTACATTAGGGAATTAAGAGCCTCACCTCTCATCTATTGCTCTTAGTCACTAGTTTTGAATGCTTGGTTTTAGTACTAAATGAACACCCACACTAATACTGACCCTCAATTCTTTCTCAGATTCCTTAACTATAGATTCAAAATAACTGACCCAGACACATCCCAAACAGTGAAATCATGGAACATATTGGCTGTGTTTTCAATCTGGAAGACAAAGATGTAATTCTAGAAATCAAAATTAAAAACCAGAATTTCATACCTTGTGCAAGCATGTTAAATTCCAAGAACAGTGCTATGTGGTAAAGTTCCATGGCTTCTTCTGCCCTGGTCATGTTTGGCTTCCCTGCGACGAGAGCCTGAACTTCACTGAGACTCCCCACCGAGGGGTTACAGTGCAAAACGGAGAGGTCCACCACATCAGTATACATACAGTGTAATATAACTTTAGCATATTTTTTTGGTATAATGGACTCATCTAATATAATTCTTGTGGGAGTCCTCAAAGTTCGGTCTGTGATTTCTTCACCAGTCCGTATCCTCCTTTGTAATAAATTCCGAAAAAATGGGGACCGTGCTGAAATAATAGCCTTGTGAGCTTTGAGCTCTTCATCTAAACAGTTCTGATTTCCACCAAAAGCTTCAACCAGTTCAGAGTCTGAAGAAAAACTAAGGACAACATCATAATAACACATGTAATCAAAAAGTCCACGCATATCTACATCAAGGGAATTCGGTGTTCCAAATTCTTCACTAAGCTGAACGAGGATATCAACATTTTGAAACCTTGAGTCCTCCATTCCAAACTCTCCTGTATAAAGGTAGTGTAGCAAAGCAGAAAACATGGGCATGTCTATACCAGCTGTATTGATGTCCATAATGATCTCTGCCCCATACTCCGGTGAGGAAGCAAGCAGTGTTTTAAAAAACGGACATCTCGCCGCCAAAATGGCACGATGAACAGGAAAACAAGTTTCTTGAAATATTAAGTCTACGTCGGTACAATACTTGTACTCATAAAGATCGGCCATATCTTTCTGCAATGTCCGAGCTTCTGGTCTAGCCAAACTGGCTTGTAGAGAAAGCTCCTTTAAGGCTGAAGTTCCCTCATATTCCTCCACTAAAGCATTAACATCTCTAACATCCCACCCAGAGAGGAGTTCTCGCATCTGCTTGGCATGATCGGCAGACCTATTAGATTTTCGACGCTTAATAAACTTCTTTTTGAGGGTGGCAAGGCCAGAGGTTCTCTTTTTTTTGTCTTGTGGTTTCTCATGGCCATGGTCAAGGCTATATAATTTTGATTCACAACCATAGCCTTGCTGAGAATAGGATGATGTCCCTAAGAAGGAAATCAAACAAATGAAAATTTGTTTCTTTGTTCTTAATGTTCATTTTCAATGTTCACTTTAACACGTATTTCATGCTAAAAATTTTTACAAACAGACATTCCTGAACCATTCGAATAAAACTGACTTTTGTTTCTATAAAGGAAGTTATTAAAAAGTTCAAATAATTTACTTCCATATTAAATAAGGAATAGAGACTAACAGAGCAGATTATTCCTTACTTGACAAAATGCTTTTGGTTCTCTGGTTATCAAAAACCAGATATCACAGATTTTAATAAAGGACTTTTAGGAAATGAGAGTTAAGAGATTTATAATTTAAGAATACTATATGTATATAATAGTGAAAAAAAATTTTCTTCTTCTTCTTCTTCACTACACCAAGGCTGCCTTGCACTGGGGAAAATAAATGGACCAGGACGCAGGAAGTTTGTATTTTACTATTTTTACGCCCATGGAGATTGCCAGGTTTCTGAGGGCAACTGACAATTATGGTTAAGACACCAAAGAAAAGATCAACGGTGTTACAGCAGCTTGGTCAGGATAAAAATCATACAAGACAGATTTACATTTGTTAGGAAAAAACCTGGATGTTGCAGAATTATTATCTATAATCTATAATAACCTTTTCCAAGTTCAATTCTCTTTTCATCCAAAAAGACCACTGAAAACACAATTCTATTTATATCCGCAAAAGAAAAGGAAATCAGAAAAACTGAAATAGTTACCTATGAAAGTCTGTTGGGCTTGAGAATTCCCCCCTACCCTCGGGGAACATGAATGAGGATAGTTAGATGCATTAGCACCCATTTTCTTCAATCACTCAGGCATTCCATCTGCTGGTTCTTCAGAGTGTAATCCCAGAGGCCTTTACGAACTTTCAACCCTGGATCCAGCAGCCTCTTTTCATCCATTTCTTGATATGAAACAAAAATAATTTTATTCATTTTTTCAAAAGTATCTCAAATTGCACAGTAAAAAAAAAGGAAGCTAGTGAAAACTGCTTCTATTTGCAAATGACATGCTGTCAAATTCACATGTAAAAATTTCAGAAAATGTAAACAAATAGTTAAACTTGAATTATGAATCAGTGGTAGCTGCAATTCTGAGCCATAAAATGTACCAATTATATACTTTCTAAGGCAGTGAAAAGTAACAAATCAGACTAATTTAAATATATAATTATGGAAAGAGTATTTCAAATTACAGGGAAAAGTATTTAGAGACTAAAAAATTTTTCAATTTTTTTTCTTATACTTTAGAGGCAACCATCAGTCATTATAATCTAACATCTAAGCAATTTATAAACATTGAAGAGGCTGGTATTAGAGGTGGTGCTCCTCATAAAGTCCTGAAATAAAAATACTGCTTTCTATTACCTGATATTATGACTTAACATGGACAGGACAGTACCAGTAAGAGATAATTTTAACAATTATAGAAAAAATCCCCACCATGGAACCTTAACTTTCAGAGCTGCCAGCAGAAGCCATATGCACAAAGAGAAGACACTCTAAGATTAGAGAACAGGGTTAATAGGAATACTGTATCTGCATAGCATCTGGATATATAAAATCTATGTGACTAAAAGGGATCATGGTTTAAGAGAGAACACAATTTAAAAATCCATTACCGGAATTGTTACAAAACCAACCAGGAGGCAATCTAGCCTCCTAATGAAGGATGAAGCGTTTTAAGAAATAGTAGTTAAACACACACACGCAATATCACAAAAAAATCTGCTAGAAAACAGAACTGTGTCAAGATTTTTGGAATTTATTTTCATCTCTGTTGCTGACACAGCATAACCTTAGGAATTCAAGTTTAAGAAAATCACTGTTAACATCTGTCCTTCCTTCAATCTTTTTCCACTATATACATGAGAATTTAAGCACAGGACGATCTACTGATAGTGGTCAAGACTGGGAAACCTTTTATAAACTGGATATGACACAAAGTGGTAGTAGCTTCAATCAAATCATACACTCACACAAGCAAATTTCTTAGCTGAATTCACCTACCTACCAAGGAAAACACAGCATGTTAGACTTTTTATTCTGGGTGCCTGCTACTGAAGTCAGAAAGGCTATGGGTAGACAGGGATTTGACAGAGCATTCTGTAAGAACTAGGCAGCAAGGAACCCAAAGAGTTTAATATACTGACTTTTTTGTAAACATTAAATGGTCAAGAAAATTACTTCTTCCAGCAAAGTCAGTTTTTTTAAAGTTTGATGCTTAACATAAGTAAATTCAGTTTTCTATTCTTAAATATTAGAAATGTAGAAAAGGCTGCTTTTTTGGATAGTTAATTTTGAACACGGTCAATTAAAAAATTTTTTTTTCAAGATTTTATTTATTTGACAGAGAGAGAGACAGCCAGCGAGAGAGGGAACACAAGCAAGGCGAGTGGGAGAGGAAGAAATAGGCTCCCAGCGGAGGAGCCCGATGCAGGGCTCGATCCCAGGACCCGGGGATCATGGCCTGAGCCGAAGGCAGACGCTTAACGACTGAGCCCACCCAGGTGCCCCAGTTTAAAAAATTTATCATTGACGTATAGTTGACATTAAATGTTGTCAATTCTTATAAAATGGAAATTAAATCTGCCTGTGTTAATTTCAGTTCAAACTTAAGAAACAGTAAGTCTAATAAATCTTAGTTTTCAAACTGAGCTCCTTAAAAGCTTTAAGGTTCTATCAGGTACTTTTAGAGGTTCTTTAGAAAAAACTAGGGTCCTGGAAGCCAAGTTTGTGGCCTCATTTATAGGTCAAATCCTTTTCCCACTGAAGATTTTAGTTAAAACACAAAAACAGCACAGAGAATTCTTTTTCAAATTTTAAATATATTAAGAAGAATGCAGAATAAAAATATTATGCAGGGGCGCCTGGGTGGCACAGCGGTTAAGCGTCTGCCTTCAGCTCAGGGCGTGATCCCAGCGTTATGGGATCGAGCCCCACATCAGGCTCTTCCACTATGAGCCTGCTTCTTCCTCTCCCACTCCCCCTGCTTGTGTTCCCTCTCTCGCTGACTGTCTCTATCTCTGTCGAATAAATAAATAAAATCTTTAAAAAAAAAATATTATGCAAAATAAAAGCCTTTACCAAAATGAGAGGGAAAAAAATATAAAAAAGATGAGGTTTGAGTCTGGAAATAATGGATGGTAAAGTGTCCCTCCTACAGTAGGTCTCTTCTCACTTCCTTCTCTGCTCATTCTTAAAGTTACATATTGCTTCATTCATTTTGTTTGCATTTATTTATTTATTTATGAAAGAGAGAGAGTGTGTGTGTGCACATGAGCAGGGGGAAGGAGAGACAGAATCTCCAACAGACTCCCTGCTGAGCATGGAGCCCGACTGCTTCATTCATGTTGTTTGCATGCATTTATTTATGTATGTATGTATGTATGTATGAAAGAGAGAGAGAGTGTGTGTGTGCACATGAGCAGGGGGAAGGAGAGAGAATCTCCAACAGACTCCCTGCTGAGCATGGAGCCCGACATGGGGCTTGATCTCATGACCCTGATATCATAACCTGAGCCAAATCAAGAGTAGAACACTTAACCAACTAAGCCAACCAGGTGCCCCTGTTTGCTTTTTAATTTTTAAAGACTGCAGAGCAAACTCACTAACATGGCACAAAGTATACTGCTGAAACAAAACAAGATTGGTGCCATGTTTCCAAATGCAGAAAAACCAGGGTCCACAGTAGTGGACAGAGTTCCTACTCTAATTTTGTCACATTGTAACAAAGTGTGCACATACACATAGGAGAATTATTTTCATCTGAGAATTCTGCAAGATTCGTAGGGACACAAAACACTGTTACCTGGTCTGTCTGAAATTTAAAAGATGTCAAAAATGCCTTTTTTTCTTTTTCCTTTCTTCTTTTTTTAAAAAGCTCAATTTTATAGTGAGCATAATGAGACATTCTAAAGCAAACATACAAAAGTTACAAAATACCATCAGCCCCACTGGAGACACAAGACCACCTAGCAAGCACTAGGGAAGTCAAAGGCTGAGATAAAGATGCCTGGCCAACTGCCACTGTAATTAGCACCACAGGAACATCTGGGGTCTCACCCTGGAGAGGTGACTTGAAATAAAATGTCTTTGGGACTTAGGGACAGAGTCTCTTCCTGGTAGCTCCTAGTCAATGGGAATCTCCTTCAAGATGAACTGATTTGGGCAACATTCATATTTCCTACTGGAACTCTAATACTAAAATAAACAGACGTCTTGGAAAGACTTAATGGGAGAGATTTTTCAGAATCAGATATAACTCTTAAGTCCACCTCGTACCCCCAGTTTCAAATCCTGGGGGTAATCCTGACTGTGCAATTATAGTACTAAAACCCTATTTCTCAAAATTCTCAGGGAACAATTTTATTTATTAAGTAACCCTATGCCATATGGAATGCAGTATTATGTTATTTAGTTCTTATTCTAACCCATAGCCTTTAGATGCTGGAAATGAGAGTAAGTCACAGTTAAAACTCTTAGGGATGTTTTCATTCTAGGCGAGCTTTGTCTCCTATATAAAACAGGATGAAAACTAATTTTTGGATATGGCAGGAAAAGAAAGGAAAAGAAAGGGCCCACAGGATGCAAATGGCCCTGGAAAACTGATAAATCCTTTTCCTAGAATCATCATTCTGGGGGAGCTTCCTCTGTTAATAGTCATTATGACCAATCTCAATCAAATGATCTAACCTGCTTAAAACAAGCTTGGGTGACGGCAGCAGACCCAACTGAAGGGGAAAAATGATACTGAAAGCAACAGAATTAACAATCCCATGAGAATATTTTTAGGAAATAAAAATCTCTGCCTTCCAAAAAACCCTAGATTGGCATTTCCAAAGAGTTTTCCCAAAGTTTGGAAAACACAGGATTAAACAAAAACTCGGTGTGAAGTAAAGAGTGCTAAGGTGCACTGTGAACCTCCAGGAGGAAGTATTCAGCCCCTTTGCCCCACAGAGCATTAAAGGAATGTGCTTCCATGACACACTTTGGCAAACCTTGACCTTTGCCATAAAAACACTTTTTACTGCTTTATGCGGTAGAGCGAACAATGGGCATCAAGTGACCTGGGATGGAGTACTCCCATCACTAATGTACCACTTACATGGGACAAGTCACATTTAACTTCTATGAATCTCTGAAACTGAGATGCATGGGTCTCAGCGTCCATAAAATAAAGTTGATACAGAGTACCTAAAATTCATTGAAGTTGTATGACTTATTAGTTTGGAAAATGAGGACGGGGAAGGGAGTTAATTCTATACTAAACGTTAGTGTACAGAGGGGAAAAAAGGCAATTGGATTATGGGTTTTAAACACGTTTTTCCTCCTTAGTCTGATTATTAGCTATGGTTATAGAAGACTAGGAATGTGAGGCACATGTGAATATGAAAAACAATTCATAATGAAAGAGAAATGCAGAACTATGGTAATCCCTCACTCCTGTCAAATCTAAGGTGACCATATAATGTACCATCACACCAGAATGCTTGAGAGTGAAAAGGGGTACAACCCAGATGAGATGCCAGAACATACATAGCCCAGGGCTAGTGGGGCCAAGCGGGATGAATGACCACTACTACAGCCAAATCTCACACTTCCAGAGCTAGAAATAGGACAAAGGTTAAAAAAACAAAAACAAAACAAAACAAAACAAAACCTCCTAAAACCTAAGTTAGAATAGTAAGACTTATGTCCACTGCATTCCCCAAGCATATTTTACCTAACATAACAACTCACATTTATTGAGGTTTTACTATGTTCCAGACTCTGTTCCTAGAACTTCACATGTACTAACCCATGTAATTCTCCCAGTAACTTTTTACCAATGAGGCTTGGAGGTTAATAACTTGCCCAAGGTCTCAGAGATATTAGTGAAAGAGCCAGGATTACTTTGTAAATCTTCAATTCTATCCTTGGATACATTTTAAGAACAACAAAAACAAAACAAAAGGCAACTGTGAACAGTTAAGTCAGAAGCAGAAGCAGCAGTAGACCCATGCTGCTTGACGATCTCTCCAAAAAGGTGAGACCAGACTGGGAGTTCAGAAAGCCACCAACCAGGCTTATATGTGTGTTCTGGGGCCATCTAACACAGAGGTAGGTGACCTTCACGTGGAACTACAAACCCCACTTGTTCCAATGACAAAGAACAACAGTGTTTATAATAGCAGCTTATTAAAGAAAGGCAAAATTATGTTCCATTGAACATATTTATTAAGACAGAGAAGCCAGAGTGATGGAGCTAGAAAGGGCCTTCAAATTTCTTTTGGTCAACCTTGTGTTTGAAAGTGAATTATAACCTCATGGAATGGGAGAAAATATTTGCATATCATACACTGATAAGAGATTAATATCCAGAATACATGGAGAATTCCTACAACTCAACAACCAAAAAAAACAAACTGATTAAAAAATGGGAAAACATCTTACATAGACATTTCTCCAAAGAAGATATATGGATCGCCTGATAAGCACATGAAAACACATCACTAATCATCCAGGAAATGCAAATCAAAACCACAATGAGATACCACCTCACTATTAGGATGGCAATTGTCTATAAAACAGAAAATAAGTGTTGGAAAGGATGGAGAAATTGGAACTTTTGTGTACACTTGGTGGGAATATAAAGCGGTATGCTATGGAAATAGCCACTGTGAAAAACAGCATGGAGGTTCCTCAAAAAAATTAAAATCAGATTTATCATATGATATAGCAGTTTCACTTCTGGCTACACACCCAAAAGAACTGAAAGCAGCGTTTTAAGACACGTACACCAATGTTCACAGTAGCATTATTTCCGGTAGTTACAATGTAGAAGCAACCCAAAAGTCCATAAACAAATGGATGAATAGGCAAAACGTGGTATATACATATGATGGAATATTATTCAGCAGATGAATAAGCAAAGTGTGGTATGTACATACAGTATTATTCAGCCTTAAACTAAAAAGGAAGGAAATTCTGATATACGCTTCAAAAACCGTGAAGACATTATGCTAAGTGAAATAAGTCAGTTACAAAAAGACAGATATTCTATGATTCCCTTTATATGAGGCACTCAGAGTAGTCAAAATCATAGAGACATAAGTAGAATGATAGTTGTCAGGGGCTGGGAGGAGGAAGAGTATGGGGAGCCAGTGTTTAAAGGGTATGGAGTTTGAGTTGGGGAAGATGAAAGAGTTCTGGAGACAGATGGTGGTGATGGTTATACAATACAAACACGTGATATCACTGAACGTACAGTTAAAAATGGTCAGGATGGTAAATTTTATAGGTTTATAAAATGTATATATGTATAATAGGTATACATATTCTACCACAATTAAAAAAAATAATTATAAACATTGCCATCAAAAAACTACTGTCATCAGGGGCGCCTGGGTGGCAGAGTGGTTAAGCGTCTGCCTTCAGCTCAGGGCGTGATCCCGGCGTTCCAGGATCGCCCCACGTCAGGCTCTTCCGCTATGAGCCTGCTTCTTCCTCTCCCACTCCCCCTGCTTGTGTTCCCTCTCTCACTGGCTGTCTCTATCTCTGTTGAATAAATAAATAAAATCTTTAAAAAAAAAAAAATTTAAAAAAATNCTCCCCCTGCTTGTGTTCCCTCTCTCGCTGGCTGTCTCTATCTCTGTTGAATAAATAAAAAAAAACTTTAAAAAAAAAAAAATTTAAAAAAAAAAAAAAAAAAAAAACTACTGTCATCAAAAAACATATACTTTTGAAGCTTTATGGCTAAGGTTCAAAATGGACTTATCTAAGGAAATTTCTTTTTCAGGTAAAGTAAAATAGATTAGTTATTATTCTATTTCTCTTCAAGCATCAGAGAATTCATTTGAAAAAAATTTAGGCAAACTCCTTCCATTTCAGGAATGTCTCATTGTATCAACCATGAGTAAAATACATACAAATATTTCAATGTCAAATGAAATAAGCAGTATTTCATAAAATTATAATATTTGCCAGAAATAATGTAGTACACTTTAATTTGTATATTAAGAAAAAATATTGCACTTTTTAAATTTACACATTTCTGATTTTAAATTGCATCATGAAAAATTTCAAAAATATGCAAAAGGTTATGCTATACTGAGCCCTCAAGCCTGTATTACTAAGATCCCAGAATTATCTAAATTGTTTTGGCTTATATTTAAATGCTTAAATTTGATATGGAAGGCTTATGGCTAGAATTTAAATGTTTGTTATAAGCTTCTTATAGAAATAAAAATCTGAAGAGATATATGTACACCATGATTATAATTATCCTAACTACTGACTACTGACTATCAGCCAGCCAGTCTTAAGCAGTGTACATGAATTAATTCTTTAAATTTCTCAATCATGTGAGGTGTAGGTCTATTATTATTCCCACTTTGCACAAGGAAAGACTGGGAGGTTAGGAATATGAGGCATGGAAGGCTTAGTTACTTACCCAATGTCACAGAGCTGTTAAGTTGCAGAACCAAGCTTGGCATTCAGGCTCTTGTATCTATGAATGATGTTATCTTTGCAAGTTTTTTCCCCCTAAATGTTTGAAGGAAAAATTTCCAGAGCAGACAAATATAGTTCTATTCCAGAAATGGGAAGTGAGTACACACCTGAGAGTGTTACTTTTGGCACTTAAAAGGCTCTCTCATATAAAAAAAAAAAAAAAAAAAAAAAGACAACTGAAAGGGTAGCTTATGAAAGCAAAGCAAAAGTACCTTTCTGAATACTTATAGCTAGACTGTGTGTTCCTTGATGGCAGGACGACACTTGTTTTTTTTTTTTTTTAATTTTTATTTATTTATTTATTTTTATTTGTTTTTTTATTTTTTAAACATTTTATTTATTTATTTGACAGAGATAGAGACAGCCAGCGAGAGAGGGAACACAAGCAGGGAGAGTGGGAGAGGAAGAAGCAGGCTCATAGCGGAGGAGCCTGATGTGGGGCTTGATCCCATAACGCCGGGATCACGCCCTGGGCCGAAGGCAGACGCCTAACCACCGTGCCACCCAGGCGCCCCAGGACGACACTTGTTTATGCTTGATCAACCATCCACCCACCCATCCAATTCTGAGCACCTGCTGTGTGCAAGGCACTTTAGATACGCCCTGGGAATACAGCAGTGATTACACACTGAATAGGAGGATTTCCTAGTTTAGAGCCAGACCTTCAAGAATTAATAGGAGTGCATCAAGTAAAAAAGGAAAGGTCATTCAAGGTAGAAAAGAAGGGATGAATAAATAGGAATAACTCCAGTCCCAGTCAGTGTCCTACTCCCAGTTCTCACAGCCCCATACCTCTATTATCTGCTAATAATGCAGCATAATTACATTTCCACCGAACTATACGCTTCCCAAGGGTATGCACTCAGCTGCTTTATCTTTTTTACCATCCACCACAGAACACAAAGTAGACACAACATTCGAGTGAATAAATGTTAACTATTACCATTAACACTGATAGCGTCTAAGGCCTAAGAAGTACATATGTTTAAGTGTATGGGTAGGAGTTGGATCAAAAAGCCTCAAATTCCACACTAAAGTGTTGAGCCTTTATTCGGAACACAAGGGGGAACTACTGGAACAAAGCATAGAATAGGAGGAAGGAAGCACACTTACATTTGTTTTAGAACATTACTAGAAGATCTGAAGGCAGAAGATACTGGATGCAGGAAGACTTATTAGAGCATTCTTGCTGTAGTCCTGAAAGTGTTAATAAGGATCTGACTTTCCTAATCCCTAAAATGAGGACACCATCACCCACTTCACATTAAGAATTAAATAAGATAAAATGGACTGACAGTGGAAAGCAGAAGTAGCCCATCATAAGGGTTTTCGTGAGGGGCCTCATCTTGTGCCAGGTCCGACCTGGCCTGAACGAGATACATCTTAGAGATGTTGAGGTATTTTGAAATACTCAGTTTCTAGGTATTTAAACCTGAGGCCAATTCCTGAAAGGAGGTGGGTAAAGGACCCCTGTGGCTGCACAGTGAAGGTGTGAATAAGCAAATTACTCTGCATCCTTTACCTCAGAGCTCCCATTTAAAATGCTTCATCCAGACCTCAAAACCTCAGAATAAGAGCCTCCTGAATGGAAAAACGGGAATACGGGGCTGAAAAAGTTTGGAAGCCTGACTCTCAGCTCCTGGGCTTTTGCTTATCCCCCTTGTCTGGGCCTCTGGCAGCAGTAACTGAGACCTGCTGGGGCAGCCTGGGCTAGAGTAGTGACAACTACAGCAACCACAGCGGGAGCTGTGTAGCCCCACCCATCCCTGACACCCAAGGCTTTGCTGCCTTCTAGCAGCTATATCCCCCAAACTGAGGTAGCTCTCAAAGGAATGAGAAAGGTTTTCTCCAACAGCTAGGAAAAAGGGCCTATATGCCAAGGGTGGAAATGATTATGAGGCCCTCCACAACAGATTACGGAACTGCCCCATCAACTGTCTTATAAGATAATGGTGCCATTAGAACTTTTGTGTTCATGACAGGAAGACTAGTTTTGAGCCATGCACACAATATTTGAGTGAATGAATAAAATCGATGTTCTTATCGGTGACAACTGTTTTTACTGTTAGCTTAGTTGTGTATAAAAAAGTAGTTCTGAATGATTCAGGGAAGGCAATGAGAAATCTGAGTCTAGATTTGAGTTTACAAAGGATTTGCAGAGAGAAACAGAACTGAAACCAGACAATATATTCAAAGCAACTGAATTTAAAGGAAAAACAAGGAATTTCTCATAATCTACACTCAAAGCCAAAAACTCACATTTTCTGAAAACCAACTTACGAAAATGTTAAACAAAAAAAATACAAGGATGTACTTCTTCTTCATGAGTTTCTGCAGGCTCCACTGGTAGACTTGGAGAGATACGAAAACATGCTGAGTGAGCCTGACAGTAAGCCTGCACAGGGGAGCAGAATACAAAACAAAACAGGAACATGAGTACAAACACTCAAAGGTATCCTTATCCAAGGCCGTCTTCTTAAGGACATCAAATTCCAAACTACCAGATCATCAAGGAAATAGTCATGCAAATGGTCCCATGAATTATTCAAGTTGTTATAAATGGGAAGATAATAATAGTTTAGAAGTTATCGATAATTCTGTACTAAAATTTTATTTTTAGACTAAGAGACTAAGAGAGCCCAAATAAATATGGGAGAAAACCCCATTACTTTAAATTTTCAGTGAAAAGGGATAGCAAGCTATCTATAATGGGGCATTAGCCTTAATAAGGGCCACTTGTTGGCATGACAAATGAAGAATGTTCCTCCTAAATTTCTTCCGAAGTCTATAGTTAGAAAGAATCTTGTATACAGAGGTGCTAGTGAAAGAAGTGGATTTGATGATGAACAAGTTTTGAGAAATGTCAGCTAGGAAGGACTCTAGAAGAGACATCGACAAGGCCTCTTAGGTAAAACAAGAAGTAAAAAATTAGACAAAACTCTCAGCCTCATAACGATTAGTAGAGGCCTTTCTTAGAACTACAATAAAAATTTTTCCTATCTCCTTCCTCAACCCCACAGCTCATCCTGTGCTACCCACTTGCTGTAGCAGAAACACAGGAAGAGGATACTGCAGTCCAGATATATAAGACTGAAACAGATATTCTAGGTCCTGTTTATGCAATGTAGGTCTGCATGTTAAAACACTATTTTGCTTTTGTTTAGGATTATCTATAATAAAAAATTAAGATAAACCCTATGAAGCCCTTATCATAGAACAGAGCACAAAATTGGTGAGGGGATGTTGGGAAGGAAGAAGGGAATGATGATGATGTCTCTACCCTGCATGACTGGGTGGTCTGCATTCTGTTCAGGTTCATGATCCCGGGGCCCTGGAATCAAGCCCTGCGTCGTTGGGCTCCCTGTTCAGCGGGGAGTCTTCTCTTCTCTCTGCCCCTCACCCTTCTTTCATGCTCTCTCACTCTCTAACAAATAATCTTTTTAAAAAATTAATAAAAATAAATGTTACATAAGGAAAGACTAATTTTTAATCATTTTTTAAGCTTTTCAATCCAAAAATTGTTTCTCAGGATCTGCTGGGCACAGTCTAAGCCTCATAGAAGAGTGTGATTTAAAAACTGCACTAGTATTTGGGATAAAAAAAAAAAAAAGACCCCTGAATCACAGAATACATATAGCCTTAAATATGATATTCTGTTGAGATGTTTCAAAATACACAAACAATAAAGTAATTATTTGAAAAACCCACACTGATTCCTCAAAAAATTAAACACAGAATTACCATATAATCCAGCAATTTCACTTCTGGGTATTAAAAAAATGAAAACAAGGACTCAAACAGCTACTTGTATTCCCATCTTCATAACAACATTATTCACAATAGCCAAAAGGTGGAAGCAAACTAAGTGTCCGTCAGACAGATAAATGGATGAACAAAATGGTATATAACATATAATTCAGCCTTTAAAAGAAAGGAAATTCTGATACAACAATGTGAATGTACTTAAAGCCACAGAACTGTACACTTAAAGCCAGTTAAAATAGTAAATGTTATGATATAATATATAATTTTTTAAAGCACAATTTAAAAAAAAAGATTTTGTTTATTTGAGAGAGAGAGCACAAGCGAGGGAGAAGGAGAGGGAGAAGCAGGCTCCCTGCCGAGCAGAGAGCCCGACATGGGGCTCTGGGGCTCGATCCCAGGACCCTGGGATCACGACCTGAGCTGAGGGCAGATTCTTAAAGGACTGAGCCACCCAGGTGCCCCTTTTAACCACAATTTGAAAAGGGTAAGTGGGGAAAATCTCCATTAAAACAGACAGGAAAGCAATGTCTTTCCTTTCTTTACATTCTTTTAATGAGTATAGTGGGAGTATCTTAAAAGAGGACTATATAGTTTACAAAGTGCTTTTCACACAGTAATTAATTTTATTCTCACATCAAGTCTTCAATGTAGACAGGACAGGCTTCATTCTCTGATCCCTGAATGAGGCAGGGAAGGCAGAAAGGTGAAGTGACTTATTCAAAGTAAAATATATTGTAAAACGGCAAAGCCAAAACTAGATCCTAGGCATTCTGATCTTTAATCTGTTTTGTCTCAACAAGAAAGCATCTCAAGTCTTCAGTCCTGTACCAACCTTTCCAAAGAGAACAGCCATGTCTTCTTTAAACTTCTCCATGTCTACAGCACACTGTTCTTGTTACTCAAGTCTTAAATTGCTAAAGTTTCTATTTCATCACTCAATTAAGATTAAAGAAGAGATCTTAAATTAATCTCCAGTGTTCTGCACTGTTGGTGAACAATAAAAAGTTTCTGGATTGTGGATTATACTCCATAAATATCAACCACTCTGAGTGACTATGCTTCTCTTTATTTTCACTCCTTCCTATTACTTGTTTTTTCCTCCTTGGCAGAAGATACTTTTTGCAATTTCTGTAATAAAGGAAAAAAAGTACAAAAGTAGAAAAGAATAGTAAAACAATCTCCGTCCATCACCAAGTTTCAATGATTACCGATCTGCGTCAGTCTTGTATCACTACATCCCAATTCATTCTCTACCCAATCCCTCTGGATTATTTGAAGCAAATTCCAGATAGCATATATTATTTCACTTGTAAATATTTCTTTACACATCCCTAAGAGAAAAGATGTAGAGACAACTACATTACCATTATTACATCTAAAGTAATGAACGGTAATTCCTTAATATGAACTTCCCACGCAGTGTTCACTTTCCCCAGTTGGTTTACTTTTTTTTTGTTTGTTTGACTCAGGATCCAAATAAGGTTGATACATTGTGACTGCATGACTATGTCTCTTAAATAGGTTCCTTCCCCACCCACTCTTTCCTCCCTCTGGAGATTTTTTGTTTTTGTTGTTGAAAAAATCAGATTATCTGGTAGTTTCCCACACTGTGGATTATGCCAAACGTATCACCACGATGTAGTTTAATATGTTCCTCTGGTCCCTGTAATTGCTGTAAATGATAGAATTAGTGACTTGATCAGATTCAGGATAATTTCCATATTTTTTAAAATTTATTTTGCCAAGACTGCTTCACAGATGGTGATGTGTAATTCCAACAACAGGTACAAAATGTCTACTTCTCAGTCTGTGATATTAACAGTTATCAATGATCACCATTTAGGGTCATTAATTAGGAGTTGCAACATGGTGTTATTCTATCATCCCTTCTTTATTCATTAGCTGGAAGTTTTCTGAAAGTGAAACTCATCAACTATTCACTTTTCTGATACAAAGTTTGTGTAGAAAAGGCAGAATAAATGAATGATTCCTTACTTTTATTTACTCATTTTCAAAAATTTGTTTTGAAATTTTTCAAATTTTTCAAATTTTGAATTTCCTGGCATTTTCTAATGATGATCAACAAGTTTAAAAGAATGCTATGGATTTATGGATTTAAATGTACTTGATGGGTTTCAATCCTTTGCAGTTATCCTTATTGAGGCACAGACTGTCCCACATTTGGACAGTGGAAACTTATTCAAATTGGCTCCTAAGACCTTGTAACACAATCTTACTGTCTCTGATAGCTTCTTTGCTTTCTAGGATTACATCTTATTCCAAACATATCTTGTATTTTTCTTGCCTTAGACATGGAATCAACCATCTCTCTATTTATTTTTTTAGATTTTACTTATTTGAGAGAGAGAGAGAGAGAGAGAAAGAGAACACACCAGGGGGGAGGGGCAGCAGGAGATGGAGAAGCAGTCTCCCTGCTGAGCAGGGAGCCCAACATGGGGCTCGATCCCAGGACCCTGGAATCATGACCTGGGCAGAAGGCAGATGCTTAACCAACTGAGCCACCCAGAGGCCCCTCAACCATCTCTTTAAAGAAGCTCTAATTTTTTTCAGTAGAAAATGGTATTTAGAAACCACAATCTGGGTGCTATAGGAGCTAAGTGCCTTTTTAGTACAGAGAGATAGGTAATTTTATACACACATATATAAGCATGTACATAGATACAAACAAATACATGAGTTTATACTGATGCTTCCAACTCATTTCAGATTCGTAGGGTTTTTACTTAGTCTCATTGATCCTTCATCTATTTCTCCTTTCTTACATGCCAAAACCCTATTCTCAATGCTGCCTACGTAACAGTGCATTTACTTTTATCTCAATGTATACACGCAACAGCTGAGAATTAAAATGTCAGTACTATCTGCCATCAACAACACGATAAAGAAAATCATTTTATGTTTATTTTTTGTAATTCTTTCTACCCTTAGGATATTACCCAACTCAAGATATCCTATAAATTACCATGTATGTCAGTCACTTGGAGTAGTTTACTCTGTGTATCACTAACTGGAAGAACACTTGTGAGTTTTATGTTACTTTTGATTTTTAGGCACTGAATCTTTAATTTAATTAACTGTTACATAATTCTGTAAAATATTTAGATGGGTTTAAAGTCAAAACCACAAAACAAGATATATTCAAAGAATGCTCTCCCTGTCTACTCTCAATTCATCTCTCCTTGCCCCATAGGTAACTTTATTAATACTTCTTCCCCCCCCCCCCAAATGTAAGAGTTCTTGGTCAGACTTGAAAACACTCTAAAACAGGTCCTTGGCAACCTCCAAATTATTCTTGATGACCCTGATATCCGACTGGCCATAATCTTGGGACCAGATGGGCATATAAAATGTCAACCTTACTAATACTTCTATATAATATCCCAAATACCCTCTTTTTTTAGCCACTATCCAATGACTCCCTGATAGAAGCAGTAATGAAATTAGCTAGTAACTTCCTTCTCCTATCTCTCTACTCCAGCATCTAATTTTAAGTAATATATGTTTAATCACGGTTAAACCCATGAGGCAATCAGTGAGTTTATTCTACTTTTTATATATTCTCCCCACATTTTTGATAATTAAACTTTATCTACAGAATTAAACTATTTAGTGTTAAACACTATATGTCTTTCAATCTTAGTTCCACCATTAAAAAATATATTTAATGCCCATTACCAGTTTAAAAGTATTATTCAGAATACAGGTCCACAATCCCTCATCAGGTAGAAACCTCTGGAGCTAGATATGTTCTAAAATTCAGAATTTTCCCCTCCTCTTTCTTTCTTTTCTAAGAAAGTAATACAGTATGTGGATTATTTACTGTAATTATGTAAATCCCCCTAGTTAGGTTTAGCGTAGCACCCCATAATCAAACAAATTAAAATTTTACAGTAAAGTATATTAAATATTTAAACTAAGCTATGTTAGTTTAGATCAGGTTTTATTGCCAAATGAATCCAGGTCGTATCAGTGTTTGTCATCAAATGAGTCTCCCTAAAAAATGGTTTTCAGGACTTTTGGAAATTTAAATTATAAATAAAAGAGTGTGGATCTGTAGCTAGTAGCTCAAGATCCTGTATTAAAAATAGTATTTCCCCTACCCAACCACCATGAAAAAAGTCAAGTCAGAAAACATTTTATATATATTAAATGAAGGTATCTTTTTTGGTATGGCTGACATATATGTTTTATTAAATTTCAGGTGTACAACACAGTGAGTTGACAATTCTGTACGTTACCCAATATTCACCATGATAAGTGTAGTTACCATAAGATATCTTTTAAAATGGCATTTTTCTATAAAATTCCATGGTATTACTGCAAATAGAGATTACTTGTTAGAATTTTGCTTCGGAGAATCTTATTAAGCCCATGTGGGCTTTTTCTAATATAACCTATTGTAATTCAAAACAGCTGTCAGTCCCCTGCTGATACTTTTATTTCCTATTAAAAATGCATTCTTAAAAGAATATAAAAGTACATCGCATTCCACTAATCTATGCAACATTCTCTTAAGTGTAACCATTAGAATTTCTAAACTAGAAATTGAGGGAAAGAATGCAAAGAAATGAGGAGATGAGCCTGGTTCTTAGAACTTTGGCTCATAGCTTAACTTCGCGGGGGGGGGGGGGGGGGGGGGGGGGGGGTGGCGGTAATCTGTGTTTTTGACAATAAAATGAAACTATATATTCTTAGTGTTCTCCTAGTATTTCTAGTTATGAAATACTTCTTAAATAAAATGCCTATTTTATAAATGTATATCTCACATGGTCTGAAATTTGTTATCTTTTAGCTGTTTAAATGATTTAAAAAAGATAATCTCTGAGTCATGAACAACCTAGGAATAGTCACTATGGAAATCTCATAGATCATCATTCTAAATAGGTTAAGAAAATCTAAACCAGTAACGGAATCATTAAAAGAGATATTCAATTATTAGAAATAATTTTTAAGTGAAGCTACAGTAGTCTCCCCTTATCCATGGGTTCACCTTCCGCAGTGTATATTGTCAGAAGGTAAAACAGTAGCTTAACGCTGCGCCACAATGCCTATGGTCACTCACCTCACTTCATCTCATCACACAGGCATTTATTTTATCATCTCACATCATCACCAGAAGGGTTAGTACAGTACAATAAGACATCTTGAGAGGGAGGGACCACATTCACATAACTTTTATTACATTATATTGTTAAAATTGTTCTATTATTGTTGTTGATTGTATCTTGGCCTTTTGGCTAAGATCAAGTGTATTACTGTCGTTCATCTCTTAGTGTGCCTAATTTATAAATTAAACTTCATCCCAGGTAACGAATGGTGAAGTATACTGAGACAGGAATTATAACTCTCCTTTCCATCCTTCCTCTTCTGTCAGACTTCATTGTTGAAGCATGTGACAGAACTATGACTTTGTAATTAAGGCTATAATGAGATTTCTCTGTCATAAGTTATTACTAACATTTGCTACGATTCATCTAGTTCTGCCACAAAGCTTTTTTTGCTTACCAGAAAATTCTCATGTACGGTCTCAAGCAAGCAAAAAATATTTTGGGAAAGTCTGAAGACAAGAATAATTAGGTCTTATGAAGCCCATTATGGAATTTTTCTCTAAAAAACAATTCACAAATAAATCCCAGATAAAAAAGACCTGAATACACTTTCAAAATATAGGGGAAAAAAATACACATATTATACTTGAAGTTAGTTCTGGCATTCAAATCTCCTAAAGAAGGAAGGAAGGAAGGAAGGAAGGAAGGAAGGAAGGAAGGAAGGAAGGAAGGAAATAAAGGGAAGGAAGGGAAGGAAGGGAGGGAGGAGAGAAATTGCACAGTAACAACATACAATTCATTAATGCTCCTTCCAGGACTCCAACATTAGTAAGACTTTTCATAAAATTTAAGGAACTGTGGCCAGAGGAGACTGTCAAACCTTTTTATCTAAGTGAACATTTTTAGAAAATAATTATGGACAAGCAAAGAACACTCTACATCTAGTCTAACTGATTTCTCCACTTCCCTTTAAAGACAGTAACATACTTCAAGTTTATTTAAAAATTGTTTACAAAACCCCTTTTCATGTTATTATTTCATCCTAACAACTCACTGCTGACACTGTGCTCTATCTTGTAGGCTTTGGCTCAAAGTACAAGGAGTTATGTGGAGGAATCAGACATACAAGCAAGTGATTATAGAGTGCAACAGGGCTGGAAGAGTGGGCCAAAGTACTAAGGTAGTGAGTGTATGACTACTGGTAAAGGTCATATTTGAACTGGGTCTTGAAGAATAAACATGATTGTTTCAATAAGGAGATTTTTGATTGCAAATAACTCCAAAGAAATGGCTTCAACAATAAGGAATTTATCTGTCAGGTGGAGAAGTCCCACGGAAGGGAAAGCCCCAGGACCCAGTACAGTATGTGTCTAAAATGATGTTATCATGGACCTACGTTCATTCTCTCTGATCTACCATCTTCCAGGCATGCTTCATCATCCCTTATGGTCACAAGACAGCTGCTAGTGGCAACTGGGGTCATCTATTCTCTTGTTCATATACAATAAGGGGAAAAGGTCCTCTCCCTCAGAAATAGGATGTCTCCTTCCCTTCAATCTGACTGGGACAAATAACAGTTTACAGGTAAATGCCTTTAACTGACTGGCTTGGAGTAATCAAAATCTACCCCTGGAGTGGGTGATGAATCATCTTCTCAGAGTCTCCTGGATGACAAAGAGAAAGAACTCCAAGCACTGGGATAAACACATGAAAAACAGAAGCACAGGAAACAAGAAACAACTTGGTATGGCTGGAGTGATGGGAAATCTAAGGTTGGACATGGTCTACAAACTCTCTTGAGTTTGGACTTTATCCTATAAGCAGTGGAAAGTTAACACAGGTTTTTTAAGGAGGGAGATAACATGCCCAAATTGGTTTTTTTTTTTAGAAACATAAAATGTAGTAGCAATACAGAGAATAGAGAAGGAAAGGGAGAGTGGAAGAACAAATGGCAGAGATGTGGTTGGCAGAATGTTCAATAAACAGTTCACACTGGTAAGAAAGTGGTAACAGGAAGGGAAAGAACTGAATAGCAAACACAAGATGGCAAAGCTGCTTTGTAAAATGTGCGCTCGCTCTCTCTCTCTGGACAAAAATTAACCCCCAGACAGGTTAAATGGCTTGCTTAAAATCACAAACCTATAAACAGTAGTCAGAATCTGAATGGAGGTTTGATTCCCAGTCCAATGTTCTATCTAAAAACTCCAACAATGCTCAAAAAACTTTTTTGAATCCTGTGATGTAAAGGATGCTCTATGTATTGGATTAAAGTGATTCCTATTTATTCCAAACCTAACATAATGTTCACTACATGGATTCAGTATCAATTTACATAAGAGCACATTATACATTTTTGAAGTTTCTATGTTATTTGAGATAGTATGGTGTAAAAACTCAATTTGCAATGTCAAATTTACAGACTGTCAAAATTTTAAAAATTTAAAAAAAGGTTTCTAAAAACCACTGCAGTTTGCATTAAAAGAATTCTGACCTTGTTTTGCAAATTTACTGAATATTTGAAATGCATTATAAATCTGGAGTCAACAGGCACCTGAAAAGTTTCTTCTAAGTTATGCCTCCCTTTGAAATTTTGGATTCTGATAACCAACTTCCACTATCAACTTACAAGATGTTGCCTCACTTTTAAAGACACTTGTGTTTTAGAAAAAGTCACTTGCCTGTTTCTTTTTACAGTGGTGAAGTCTGATTTTGTTTTGTTACCATTGTACCAAGACTGGGTTAACAGGGAAGATGGTTTAAAATAAAATAAAAATAAATGCTTTTCCATTAAAAAATTATAAGCAATATAGTTTTTAGCTTATTGACTTAAATCTTAAGTCTTCTGCTTCTGAATTCAATGAGTAACTGTACGGAGCACCTGTGTGCCTGGCACTATGCTAGATGCTGGGAATACAGCTGTGAACAAAATTATACTATAGTTATTCAAGCATATATTTGTATGATTATTTGATTAGTGTCAGTCTTCCCTACTAACTATAGTACTATTTTTTTTTCAGCCAAAATATGCTGCAAATGTACACAGATGATGCCTAAAACATCAACCGGACATTAACATGTTGTTTTGCCAATGATTGCAGAATTTTCCCTGTCACCAGGCTAGAGACACTCTCAGCACCCATAAAGAAACTTTTTTTTTCTTTCATTAAAACATACTTGCTAAAACACTCAGCAAACCAGGAATATAAGGAAACTATTTCAACATAATAAAGGAAAACCCACAGCTATCATCACAGTGAATGGTCAAAGATTGAAGTTTTTCCTCTAAGATCAGGACAAGGATGTATATTTTCACCACTTGTATTCAATATAATACTGGAAATCCTAGCCAGAACAATTAGGCAAGAAAAAGAAATAAAAGGCATTCAAATGAGAAGGAAGAAGTAAAATTATTTTTGTTCAAAGACATTATCTTACGTGTAGAAAATTCTAGATTACATACACACACCTCTTAGAATAAATGCTTTCAGTAAAGCTGCAGGATAAAAAGTTGACATACAAAAATGAGCTGTGTACATTAACAATGAACAATCCAACAAGAAAAGTAAGAGATCAATCCTATTTGTGATAGTATCAAAAAAATAAAATACTTAGGGATAAACTTAACCAAGGAGATGAAAGATTTTTACACTGAAAACCACAAAATGTTGTGGAAGAAATTAAAAGTACAAATAAATTGAAAGATATCTGGTGTTTATGGACTGTAAGACTTAATATGTCAATACTGCTCCAATCTATAGATTCAATGCAATCCCTATTTTAAAAATCCCAATGGCATTTTTTTTTTCAAAAATTGAAAAAATCCACCCTGGAATTCATTTGGAATCTCAAAGGACCACAACACCCCCCGCCCCGCCGCCAAACAGTCTTGAATTAGAACAACGTTGGAGGTCTCACCCTTCCAGATTTCAAAAATTACTATAAAGTCATCAAAACAATGTGATACTGGCATAAAGACAGACTCACAAACCAACAGAATAGAGAGTTCAGAAACAAACCCTTGCATGGTATAATCAAGTCATTTTCAGTACGGATGCCAAAACCATTCAATGGAAAAACACGGTCTTTTCAACAAATGGTGCTGGGAAAAACGGGATATCTGCATGCAAAGATCTAAACATAAGAGTTTTTTAGGGGGAAAGCTTCATAACTTTGGATTTGGCAATCATTTCTTGGATATAACACCAAAACATAAGCAAAAACAACAACAAAAAAACTATGTATGTTGGAATTCATCAAAATTAAAAACTTGTGCATCAAAGGCCACTCAACAGAGTGAAAAGGTAATGCATGGAATGGCACATAATACTTGCAAATCTTATATCTGATAAGGGATTGATATCCAGAATATATAAAGAATTCCTACAACCCAACAACAAAAAAGCAAACAACTGGATTAAAAAATGGTAAAAGAACTTAATTGCAGAGCGCTTGCTTGGGTGGCTCAGTCGGTTAAGCGTTTGCCTCCAGCTCAGTGCATGAACCCAGGGTCCTGGGATCCAGCCCTGCATTGCTCCGCACTGGGCTCCCTGATCCGCGGGGGGCCTGCTTCTCCCTCTCCCGCTCCCCCCACTTGTGCTCTCTCGCTTGCTCTGTCAAATAATAAAAATAAATAAAATCTTAAAAAAAAAAAGAACTTAATAGATTTTTTTTTATTAAAGATTTTTATTTATTTATTTGACAGAGAGAGAGATAGCCAGCGAGAGAAGGAACACAAGCAGGGGGAGTGGGAAAGGAAGAAGCAGGCTCCCAGCCGAGGAGCCTGATATGGGGCTGGATCCCAGAATGCTGGGATCACACCCTGAGCCGAAGGCAGACGCTTATCGACTGCGCCACCCAGGCGCCCCTCAATAGATATTTTTTAAAAGAAAATTTAATAAGAATATTACAATATGGCATGAGACATCCAGTAATTAATGGTTAATTAGTATTTGAAGAACCTGGAAAATATGCTGCCCTCAGTCACCAGTAATCAGATCCTTGAAGTATTTGTCTGTTTAATCATTTCATGTATTCATGCAAGTTCTGGACACAACGAAGTAGGCAAGACACACAACAGTCCAAACCTTCACAAATCTGTGTCTTCCTTACACAAGAGCTATGCTAATCTTCTCTGTACCATTCCAATTTTAGTATATGTGTTGCCAAAACAAGCACAGCAGATATTTCTCCAAAGAATATATACAAAAGCTGATAAGCACAAGAAGAGATCATTAAACATTAGGGAAATATAATCAAAACTACAATGGGGGTACCTGGCTGGCTCAGTTGGTGGAGCACGTGACTCGTGGTCATGAGTTGTGAGTTTGAGCCCCATGTTGGACTTAAAAAATTTTAGTTAAAAAAAAAAACAAACCTACAACAATAAACCACTTCACACCCATCTGGAGGGCTATTACCAAAATAACAGAAAACAACAAGTGTTGGTGAGAATGTGGAGAAATTGGAGTCCTTGTGCATTGCTGGTGGGGATATAAAATTTGGCGGTTATATACCCCCAAAGAAATGAAAGCATAGATTCAAAAAGACATTTGTACACTCACATTCATAACAACATTATTCATAACAGCCAAAAGGTGGAAGCAAACCAAATATCCATTGACAGATAAATGAACAAAGATGGATGTATATACATACAATGAAATAGTATTCAGCCTTAAGAATGAAGGAAATTCTGACAAATGCTACAACATGAATGAACTTTAAAAACATCATGCCAGTCACAAAAGGATAAATATTGTATGATTCCACTTACATGAGGTACCTAGAGTAGTCAAATTCATATAGACAAAAAGTAGATAATGGTTGCCAGGGGGTTGGGGGTAAGGGAAATGGGGAGTCAGCGTTTAACAGACATAGAGCTTCCAGGGGGGAAATGAAAAGTTCTAGGAATGGAAGGTGGTGATGGTTGCCCAACAATGTGGATGTACTTAATGCCACAGAACTGTATACTTAAAATCGGTTAAAATATCAAATTTTTTGTTTATATATATTTTACCACAATAAAAACAAAAACACCTGCCATGCATCCTTCTTACCGACTCTACCCTAGCCTAGGTTCTCATCTCTTCATATTAGGTAACTGCAACAGCTACTGTCAACGCTGGTACATTCCATTCTCCCCTCATTCAAACTCAACCTGTAGATCACTGACAGGTTCATCTTGCTGGTTTATCACACTAATATCTGGCTTCCAACCTTACAAAGGCTCCCCATATCTTGCCCTAGAAAATCTCCTCAATCTAGTACTCAAACCCTTCCAGACAAATATCCTTCCAACTGTGTGATATTTTCCTTACAGTCTCCCAAATTCAGTTGCCAGCTCATCCTAGTTTCCCTCCATTCCCCTCCCCCAAAGCTAATCTCCACATCATATTCTCGCTTTTCCCTCACAGAGTAACTGCTCCAGTATCTCTGTAAATCTAAACCCTCATAGGCTAGCTTAAGGCCCAAGTGTTCCAGGAAGTTCTTTAGACTCCTGAGGCCTCAATCATCTCCCTCTAACCAGAACACCTACAGCATTCTTTGTATTCATAGAATGTACTAGATTGTCTCCTAGACTCATAAGGGTACATCTTATCTTTCCTGAGGGCAAAGTCTATATATTACACTTCTTTTTTTTCTCCTCTTGCAACGAATATAATGCAACACGCAAAGCAGATTTTCAATAATCACCAGGGTAACTGAACAGAAGGTACAACTTTGATATGTAAGTTTCACCGACTAGAACATGATCAGAATCATTTGACATTATTGCAATTCTGAAGGTTAATCTGTGACACATAACAAAGAAACTGCTGTAATTCAACAAGAAAATACATGGAAACTAGGCGGTATAGCCTAGCAAACACAGGTGTTTTAACTTAAAATCAGAGTCTGATACAAAACTTGTTTAAATGCTGGTATTGGGGCACAGAACAGAACAGTTAGGCTTTGTGGGACAGAATATTGACCTATGTATGGGTTTTACTGAATGCATGCAACAATGAGCCATGCTTATAATTGGGTGAAAATATAGTTACAGGCCTATGAAAACTCTAAATGTTTTATTAAATTCAGTTTGGGAAAAAAAATCTCATCAGTTACTTGTGGTAGCTGAGGGTGTCAGAATCAGAGCGAGGCTCTTTCAACTTTACGCACAAAGACCTAGGGATGGGCACCAGTATTGGTGGTGAAGAATGCCATCAATGAAGAATAAGAGGCTCAGGAGTATAGTGAAAGGAGCTCTCTAAATGGGGGCGTAGAGAGGCCCAGATCCTAGTTTTGGCCCAATCCCCAGCCAGCTAGTTGTAGGACCCACAGCAAGTCACTCATCTCCCTGGGCCTCGTTTCTCAACTCTAAAACAAGTCATACCAGATCTCTAAAGGTTTCTCTGATTCCAAAATTGCAGGACAAGTTTAATCACAGCTTCTATTAACATGTATGATTCTCGCTATTTCAAATCTTTCTTCCACATTTCCGGAAGAAAATAATGTATTTCAACAATCTAAAAGGAATGGACACTATTCGGAGACAAAAGAGTCGGTTAGTTGAAAAAAACTAAGTAATTCTGTAAAAATGCTTATTTCCTCATGATAGTAAGATGTTTTGGCAGAAGGAACAGTTCTCTGGTAAAGATAACCAAGACTGCTTCTGTAAATTAGGCCTAATCCAGAGTATTATCTGTGCTGGTATGTGAAGGGGTGCTATTGTAGTTCAAAGCGGAAACAACACTCCCAGAGCTTCTCCAAAAAGACGGTGGGAAAGTTCTCATCCTCGGGGTAAGGCTAGTAAACAGCTGTGCAAAAGATAAGGCACTGAGAATGCACGCTTTTAGCCTTTCAAGTACTCCAAGCACAGACTCCTTTATCAAACACCGGGTATTGTCTTCCTCCCAACCTGTCAAAACGCAATTCCAGTTTGATCCCGGAACAGTAACTTACCCGGACGATCTAACTTCTCTCCCCCCCACCCCAGGGAACAGCCGTCCGCAGGCCTGTTCGCTCTCCTATTCCTGCCGGCCGTTCTCACGCCCACCCCGGGGCGGTCGCAGCTCCGCAGCCGGGTAAACACGCGCCCGAGTCTCGGGAGCGGTTTCCCGGCGTCCTGGGAGCGGCGGGTCCCGCCCCTTGGAGCCCGGAGCCGGCCGGGCCGCCGTCGCGGCCACCTCGGGCCGCTCTCCCCGCCCCGAGCGCCACACCTCGCGCCTCTACCCCCCGGACGACGGCGCACAGCCCAGTCTGTCCCTGGGAGCAAACGGGCACCGGCCAGTTCGCCACCGCCACCGCCTCAGCCCCAGACGGACGACTGCCCTGCCCGCCGGCGGCCCGGCGCCCCCCGCGGCGGCCCAGCCCCAGACCGGCGCCCCCACCTCCTAGGCACAGCCTCTTCCTTGCCGGGACGCCCCGCGCCGCGCCGGGCACAGCCTCGGCTCCCAGCCTCAGACAGACCGAGGGACACTC
>NC_048231.1:31396536-31457682 GCF_002007445.2 Ailuropoda melanoleuca
CGGCCCGAGCCCCCGCCCGCCCTCGCCGTCGCCGCGCCTACGGTCACGTGGGCCCGCGGCGCGCGCGCGCGCGCACCGGGCCGGAACGGAGACGCGGGTTCGCGGGTCTCGGGAGCGGTCGAAGCTGAAGGCGCGCGCATTATTTCTTCTCCACGCAGGGGAGCACAGCGCGGGACGCTCGGAGTTTGAAGCTCGTTGCAGCATCCTGCTTCCTTTCGGGGAATTGTAACAAATCATTACATGTATCAGAATGGAATTATAATAAGTACGTTACTGGACGATCAGTTCAACCAATTCATGCTGCCGTTCGGCGGCCGGCATCCTGATCGATCGCTCATCTTCCATCCTTGTCAAAGAGAAGACAGCGCTTCCGCGGAAAACTCTTGACAGTCTTGGCGTTTCGGTGCCTTCTAGGCAGTTTATCTTTACCTCTGTCTGCGCGTACTTTTACAGACAGCACCTTGCTACTTGCTATGGAAGGTTTAAAACAAAAATCTCAAGGACACGGAAAAGTTTTCCTCAACAAAATGCCTCAGTAAATGAAGGACAAGAATTGATGGACGCGCACGATTTCTGCTTGGATGAGTCAAATCACCCTTCCCCGGATGGCCCTTGTCTGGGAATTTGCAATAATTCCAGCGATGCCATAACAAAAACACCTTATATTTACGAAGCACCTTATAGTACTTAAAACACCGTTAAATACATGGCTTCGTTTGAACACCAAGCCACCCTTTGAAGTAGTCGGGACAGGTATTATGGGTATAGCCGTCTTACAGCTAAGAAATAGCCTCGGAAATACTCAGTCGTTTGCCCCGGGGCACACACGGAGCTTTAATAAGCAGGCGTGAGCAAGCCCAGACTAGAGGTCCAGACATTCTGACCCTGGTCGCCAGGCACGTCATCCCTCACAGTTCTCAGGTAGGGCTTAGAAATTCCTGATGTATTTGTCCTCTGGGAATTTATTTAAAATCCTCTTGAAAGTATTTGCATTTTCAATCTCTACCCACCCTTTGAGAAACAAGTTTTCCAAGTCACATCGAATCTTTCTGTTGCTCTCGAACCATCTCTAAGCTTATAAGAATAAGAGCAATTTCGAATTTTGTGATTTTTTTAATCATCTCTTTGTCCTTTATTATTTTATCCAAGCATTTCATATGTGGTTGGAGAATTTAAGATTTTTTGACATCCTTCCAACCTTTATCCAAAAATGTAAAAAGTGCTAAAAAGCTGTAATCCTGAGCTGCAGATGCTGACTTCCAACCTCATAGCAAACGGGGAGAGAGGGTCAGAATAGAAGTTCAGAGTTCCTCCCACTCCTGGAGAAAAGGGAAGCCCCAGACATGGTATAGGATTAGAAGAACACTAGGGTCCTATGGAGAATGGGACCCCCTTCTCTCCTGAGCTCCCCGCACCTCCAATCCTCCTCTTCAACAGAGAAAACCCATTTAAAATTATTGAAACTTCCACAGGAATCTGGTCCATAACAGCTGGTTGACCAAAGAGGACTTAGGGCCTGTCCCCCTGCATCTTCGCAGGCAAAAAGGGGTGCAACTCAGCTTCCACATTCTCACTCCCCTCTTCTTTGCTCTCTTCCTCAGAAACGTCATTGCTTACAGCAATAATCTGGTGCTCCGGGTGATCTGCAGAGGACCAGAACCCGACCTCAGGCAGAAGGTTACAGGTGGTTGGCGTTGAAAGTCAGCCAAACTGAGCATGAATTGGCAGGGCAACTTGAGGTGGGTCACAGGGACTGCAGTCTCCCGGTGGTCACTGTTCCAGGCCACGATTTCTACTACGTCACACTTATCTTTGGCTCCCTCCATGAGGCAAAGCATGGTCAAAGCCAGCACATGCCCCACCTTATCCTCTTCTTCAGCCTTAGGTGAAAGAGCAGATATGGCTAGAGAGTTCATCACCAAAGCAAAAATGGAGCGGGGACCTGCAGACCCCTGCCTGACATACCCTGCATGACTCTGGAACACCGGGGGGNGGGGGGGGGGGGGGGGGGGGGGCTGTGTTGCAAGGTAGTTTCCATTAGTTTATCTTTGTCTTAATCAGCTAAGTATTGCATTAACTGAAAGAGTTGTTACATACAAACTAAAAGTCCATTGTCTATACCCCTTCTTGATAATTCATTAAAAAAGATCAGTTCCCATCGTTGCACTTTCTCACTTATTCCTGACCCTCCTTACTTGACTTTGGTTCTGTTTCCTAGACACAATTTTTTAAATTAATTAATTAATTTATTTATTTATAGATTTTATTTATTTATTTGACAGAGACAGAGACAGCCAGCGAGAGAGGGAACACAAGCAGGGGGAGTGGGAGTGGAAGAAGCAGGCTCATCGCGGAGAAGCCTGATGTGGGGCTCGATCCCACAACGCCGGGATCACGCCCTGAGCCGAAGGCAGACGCTTAACCGCTGTGCCACCCAGGCGCCCCCCTAGACACAATTTTAAAAACAAAATTAAAACAAAACCAACAACAATATGAATCCAAAATTCTATCAAAGGCTTTTTATTTTTGTTTTTAAGGGAAGTGGGCAGAGGGAGAGAGAGAATCTCAAGTAAGCTCCACAGCCAGAATGGAGCAGAGGCTGGGCTGGATCTCACCACTCAGATCATGATCTGAGTGGAACTCAAGAGTCAGACGCTTAACTGACTGAGCCACCCAGGTGCCCCTCTCAAAGGCTTTTTGAAATGCCAAGTAAGGTCTGCTAGATCTACCTTGTCATTTTGTCCATCTGCACGTTCAGAGAACTCTAGTAGACTAGGTGGGTATGATTCACCTTCACAAAACCCAAGCATAAGTGTTCCATGATTTTTTCCACCCTTTAATTCATCCACCTTGTAGTTTCTTATTATACCACTTAGCTACACTTTCAAGATACTGAAATAACTCAGTTTACACATTCATCAGAGTTTAGATGTGTCTAGTTTTCATCCAAAACATTTTTTAAAGCCTCCAACACCATGTGCCAAGCACAGTGCCCATGCTCAGGCTGAAAAAATAAATGATTCTTTGCCCTTGAGGAGCTTAGAGTCTAAATAGGAAGACAGACTAGAGGAAAAATGGCTAGTGCTAAGATAATATTCGGTAGTGGTGAACAGAATGGGTCCTAGAGTCATACAGATCTGGATGACATCTGACACAAACCAGGCCAAAGTCGTTTCTGGAAATTTCTGCCAGGCTATCCTAGGATATGTTTTCCTCTTAAACTATTTCTCTGGAATTATGACTTTAAAGGACAATGTAGATTTTCTTCTTCACCTCTGAGGCGAAAGCCAAGACCAGTAGGAATGAAGACCACGAGCAGAAACTGAGAGCTTATAGAAGGGGAAGCCATGACATCATTTGAACTTTTGGGCATGGTTGTGCCCTAAACCAGTCCACATCTGGTTTTCTTGTGTTTATGAGCCATTAAGTTGCCCTTACTTCCCCCTTTTTAAAATCTTAAGCTGGTTGGGAGTGGGCAAAAACAGTGGGATTCTGTCACGTGGAATCAAGGGTCCTTAATTTGTGTTCTGTTCCTCCTTCTGCTCACTCCGTCAGCAAATGGTACCCCAACCACCCTATCCACCTGTACACCTATGCTGAAAACCTAATTCCTTGCATTAACTGTTTATTCCATTTTCTCCTGCTCCATTCTATTCCTTCCTTTTTCTACAATACGTAACCATCCGCTGAAGCCCCTCTCTCGGCTCTTTTCTGGAATACAGTATGGAAGCTGGGTTGTTTGTTTGTTTGTTTGTTTGTTTTTTGAGAGAGAGAAAGAGAGGGAACAAGTGGGGGAGGGACAAAGGGAGAGGAAGAGAGACAGTCCTAAGCAGGCTCCATGCTCAGTGTAGAGCCCGACTCAGGGCTCAATCTCATGACCCTGAGATTATGACCAGAGCTGAAATGAAGAGTTGGACACTTAACCGACTGAGCCACCCAGCCACTCCAGGAAGCTGGGTTTTTGAAATCATGATAAAAAGGAAAATTCTATTTCTTCTTATGCTTTGCTTATAATGATACTGTTTGCAAGTGTTTTTCTGAATCTCCTGGAGTCTAAAATATTAGGTGAAAAGAAAACACATGTGTCAAAGTGCCCAGAAGAGTGACTGGTACCTTGAAAGATGTGAAAGATGTCTTCCTTATCCCAGGAAGAAAGAAACATTCTTATCACCAGGGACAGATATGTTCGAGAGTAAAAGATTAGGGGAAATGTATACAAACAAATTGTGTTCAATGAAGCCATATCTTCCTAGTCACTTTACAATTAACTGGTCTGACTCAAGATACTTTGTCTTGTCTTATTTTCTCTATTTACTACTCCTTGTCCAGATTAGTATATAGGTGTTTTACTCCAACTGCTTCTTTGGGTCTTCGCTTCCTATGGCAGCTCCTATGTACATGCAAAAATCTGTATGCTTTTCTCTTGTTAATATGTTTATGTTGATTTAATTCTCAGTCCCAGCCAGAGACCCTAAGGAGGTAGAGGTAAAGTTTTGCCCCCCACACATGAATGCAACTACATTTAAAATATGAACCTTGGGGCGCCTGGGTGGCTCAGTCATTAAGCATCTTCCTTTGGCTCAGGTCATGATTCCAGGGTCCTGGGATCGAGCCCTGCATAAGGCTCCCTGCTCAGTGGGAAGCCTGCTTCTCCCTTTCCCAGTCCCCTTGCTTGTGTTCCCTCTCTCGCTGTGTCTCTCTCTGTCAAATAAATAAAATCTTTAAAAAAAATGAAATAAAATATGAACCTCAGTTCATGAAGTACACAATAAGGAGAGTGAAAAGACAAGCCACCTGATGGAAAAAGATATTTGCAATACATAAAAACAAAAACAAAAGGCTTATATCCAAAATATATAAAGAATTCCATAAAAAAGGCATCCCAATAAAAAAATGGACCAAAGATTTGAGGAAATGAGGAATCCAAATGAGACAAACGAGAAGGTGTTCAATCATATTAGTATAAAGGAAATCAACTTAGAGCTGCAATAAGATAAAGTTAACGACTCACCAGCTTGGTAAACATGAAAAAAAGAGACAATTTCAAGTACTGATGAGGATTAGATTAATAGGAACTCTGTACACTGCTGGTGAGACTGAGAATAGGAAGAAAAGGTTTATTTATTTATTTGAGAGAAAGATTTGGGGGAGGGGAAGAAGGCAAAGGAGAGAGAAACTCAAGCAGACTCTGGGCTGAGCGTGAAGCCCAGTAAGGGGCTTGATCTCACAACCCTGAGATCACAACTTGAGCCAAAACCAACAGTCGGACACATAACTGACTGTACCACCCAGGCATCCCTAGGAAGAACCATTTGTAGAAGCAGTTTGGCATTATGCAGGAAAGATGAAAATTGGCTTGTTCTATGGCTCAGCAATTCTAACATTAGGTATACAGAGAAACTTATGCCCATGTACACAAGAGAGATGAACAAGAAGTTTCATAGCAGCATTGTTTATATGAGTCAAAAAGTGATAACAATGTAAATATCCAGAAATAAGAGCAGGGATAAAAATGTGGTATGTTAATGCATTACATGAAATTAAGGTATAAAAAATATAGATAAATCTTACAAACGTGATGTTAAGCCAAAGAAGCAAGACACAGAGGTGATCATACAAGATAATACCATGTATTGTATTATTGTATTCCAGCCTTTCTAAGATGCACTTTCTTTCTTTCTTTCTTTCTTTCTTTCTTTCTTTCTTTCTTTCTTTCTTTCTTCTTTCTTTCTTTCTTTCTTTCTTTCTTTCTTTCTTTCTTTCTTTTACATTTTTTAACAATGCTGAAATTTGTTGACCAAATTTCAGTTGATGACCTCTTAGCACTGAGTCCTGATTTGGTGAAGATATTTTCTTTTTTCTCAGTGGGACATTAAATAATGGCATCTTAAATTCTATAAAATTAAAAACAGGCAAAGCTTGGGGCACCTGGCTGGCTCAGTTGGAAGAGCGAGTGCCTCTTGATCTCGGGGTCGTGAGTTCAAGCCCCATGTTGGGCGTAGAGATTACTTAAATAAATAAATAAACCTAAAAAAATTAAAGAATAAAACTTAACATTGTGTTTAAAAAAGAGCAGGTGAAGCTAAACCATTTGGTTTATAGATACATAAACCCTAAACTATATGGAAAAGCAAGGATGAGTAATTGTGACACAATCTCAAGTATTGAAGATGCCATGGAACATTCTGAAGGTCTAATTGGCAAGGGTACACAGCCAATCCTTAACCCTTTGGAAGGACATATTTCCCTCATGAAACCTAGAGATGGAATTCACCTCAATTTACTCAGCATCCTGCTTCAAGTTACATTCTCACACATTGTCATTGTCTCACATCCATTTCCCACCTTCCTTTTTCTTCATAACGCCCTCATTTTTCCCAGTCATGTGTTCTGAGTGACATCAATCCCATGTTTTATACCTGGTTCCTGGTTTAAAATTTTCAGCAAAAGCTCTTCCCCTGGTTTTAAAGATTAGGTCAGGGGAGGATATGGAACCCCTTCAAGAACCAGGGTGTGGTGAAATGTTTGTTAGGACTTCTGGAAGAGAAAATCTCTTCCACAGAAGATACTGGAAGAGTCTTCCCCTCTTCCATTGACTATGACTGAAAAAGGTTATAGCCCCAGGAATTCTTTGAAATCATCTTGCTGCCCGAGGGAAGCCTGTCTTAAGGTAGTATTAACTTCAACCTTAAGAAAAACTGACACCCTTGTGACATCATTAGAGATATTTAATCAGGCTTTACCTGAAACTAGTCCTACTTCTAGCCTTGGCAATTATGTGAGCTAATCAACTTTATTATGAGGTTTTTTGTGACATTCATTCAAAGTCATCTCAGCTGATACTTATACTATTTCATTTAATCTCTATATCAGCATTCTAAGAGAACTATTATTATACCAACTTTGTCTGAGACTCTGCAGCTAATAAATGATAGCACTCAGGTCTGACCTTTGATCTCTTGGCTTTGACTGCCAATGTCTTCGCGCTCTAGCCTAACAGAAATCCATTGACGAATTTCTGTGTGTGGTTAACGAGAGGAAGAGGAATGTCAAATTTAAGAAAGAAAAGGTGATAGAAGAAAACTAAAAAAGTGTTCATCACATGTAATTTCTTTTGAAAAAAGAATAGAGCAGTTCTTTCTCAGAGTTCTTTGTAATAATGAATGGAGGCTTTTGTTGGATCTCTCATTAGCATTGGGCTGGCAATTCAAAAGTATGTTGCTGATGTTGCCAATTGCATAACACTGAATGTTTTCCCCACCTTTGCAGCTCTTCTGCTTTTGCTGCTTGCTTATTTGAGTTTCTCTGTCTTTGAGGTCATGCAGTTGTGATGACAGACACAAATAGACCCAGAGATATGCACTGCATTCTGCAAAGACCTTTGGTCCTTGATTAGCAATTAAAGGTGTTTTTCTAGAAAGTAGAGAAGTCAAGATGTTTGGACCTGAGGTAGTGCAGTCTTAATTCCTTATATAATTTTCTAGAACCCTAACACCAGTTTGTTTAGAGCATGAACATTCATAAAAATCACATTAAAAAGAAGTCAGTGGGCGAGTGTGCCTTTCTTATTCATTGAATACATAGAGCTCAAAAATAAAAAAGCCTGATCTCTAGGCTACAGCTCTAATTAGCCCTTTCATACAACTGCAGCAGGAAGGTCCCATATTGTAGGTCACTAAGAATATATTGAATCCAGGTCCCTCTAAGCACTTTATTGAAAATTGTAGAGGTTTGAGTTAACAGTGTTAGTCTTTTGTGACTTGGAGAAATTAAACGGAGGAAAGTTGTTGTACCTGTAATTTGAGAAGCTAAAAGTGCCACCTCCTGGGTTAGGGGTAGGCGGTAGGGAGCTTAATTGTGTTATGGCTGAATTTGGAGTCAGATTTACTGACGCAGTCAAAAGTAATTTAAAGGTTTTTGTTTTTGTTTTTAATCACAGAGGAAGACCTAAAATGCTTGATTCTCACATCAACAGCATTCTAGTCTAAACTTTTAAGATTGGGAATGGTTCAGCCGGAGTTGTCTCTTATCCAGCTCGTTCTTAGCTTACTTCAGCATCGTTTGTTACCTCTTTTTAATTTAGAAAAGGGGGGTAAAACCTGAAGAAAAAACGACTTGACTAATATAGTCTTCATTAAGACCCTTTTGATCGCAAGGGATAGAAATCCAGCTCCCACTATTTAATCCAAAAGCAGTATTCATCATAAAGAAAATAAAGAGTGGCTCAAAATTCAAGGACAAACACTCCTCCTAGCTTTAGGAACAGTCAGAACCAGGGATTTGAATATGGTCTGAATGTTTCTTCTGTCCCTTATCTCTATGTCTTTCCAGTGGCCTGCCTTCATTATTAACTCACCATGGAAGGGCTTTCTCCACAGGTAGAAAAGCAAAAACAAAAACAAAACATGGCTCCTAAGTTAGACCATCCATTGCATAAAGCGGTCTTGAGTTCCAGCCTGCTGGTCCCAAGCATAACATCCCTGGAGAAGGGCTCTTCGCCCTGGTATTTTCAGGAACCCAGCTCTAAACTAACCAACTGAGGCCAGGAAATGGGGCAAGGCTGTATTAAATCAGCTCTTACAGGATTCATTATGTAACCAAGTGTTCAAACTATGCCTGGGGATTTATGAGTCCCCTAGACACTTTTAGGGGGCTTGCAATGTCAAAATTATTTTCATTAAAAACAATTAAACAAAAATTACTTTTATAATAATACTAAGATACTTGACTTTTTCTCTTATTCTCTGAAGAGTGTACAGGGGAATTTTCCAGAGGTTGTATGACATGGGATGTCAGAATAGATTGAGTGCAAAAGCAGATGGGAGAATTCAGGTGGCCTAATCTTCTATTAAATCGGACATTAAAGAGATTTTAAAAAGTAAAAGAATGCCACTCTTTTCGCTATTGTTGACATGAAATGAACAAACCTTTTATAATTTCTAAAAAAAAAAAAAAAAAAGAAGAAGAAGAGAGTTTTTTTCGAGCCCAAGTGAGGATAGCTTCCTAGAATACATAATCTTCACAAGTAAGAGAGTGCTCCAGAGAAGGGATGTTTAATACAGGATTATATGTGTTTTTTGTTACATCAAGAGTTACAAGTCATCAGGATGAAAGACATTCCACAAAATCATAAACTTTATCTTATGCATTTAGTTTGTGCAAGGTTACAGGCTTTAGAGGGATGGGAGCAGAACTTAGGGAGTTTTTACTCTTATCTTTAGCTCGAATTGTTTTTTGGGTTATTTGCTAATGAAGCAGATGTACAATGTATGCTTGGGGCAGAAATGGAGCTCATGCTTTGAAGTCACTCTGACCATGCTAAAAATTAAAGTATAGCTTCCCTGGGGTCCCAGGAGCAGCACCTACAAAACATGAAAAGTTGAAAATTTCCCTTAACACTATTTTTTTAAAAGATTTTTTTAAATTTATTTGAGAGAGCGCAAGCCAGAGAACAGAAGCAGAGGGAGCAGCAGAGGGAGAGCAAGAAGCAGATTCCCCGCTGAGCAGGGAGCCTGATGCAGGACTCAATCCCAGGGTCCTGGGCTCATTACCGGAGATGAAGGCCAATGCTTAACGGACTGAGCCACCCAGGCACCCAAGAATCCCCACTAATTTTTAAGGCGATTCTGAGATTAGCAAGTTTGTGAACCATGAATGTATCCATGGCCACTTCCTTGATTTTTCTTTTCTTTTTTTTAAAGATTTTATTTATTTATTTGACAGAGATAGAGACAGCCAGCGAGAGAGGGAACACAAGCAGGGGGAGTGGGAGAGGAAGAAGCAGGCTCATAGCAGAGGAGCCTGATGTGGGGCTCGATCCCATAACGCCGGGATCACGCCCTGAGCCGAAGGCAGACGCCCAACCGCTGTGCCACCCAGGCGCCCCTAGAGATAAAAGGTTTAATGACACTTTTCCTCTTTTCTTTTTTTAAAATTGAGATTTAACTTACATCATTGTGTAAGATTAAGGTGTGTTGATTTGATGCATTTATATACTGCAGTATGATCGCCACCGTAGCCCTAGCTCACACCTCTATCACATTGCATAATAATTGTTTCTTTTTTATGGTGAGACCATTTAGTCTTTTAGCAATTTTGAAGTTGTTGACTGTAATCACCGTGCTGTGCATTAGATCGCCAGAACTTATTCATCTTTTAGTTGCAGCTTGTACCCTTTATCAGCATCTCCCCATTTTCCCAACCCCCAGCCCCTGGTAACCCCCATTTTACCCTCTGTTTCCATGAGTTCAGCTCTTTTAGATTCCAGATGTAAGTGATATCAGCCAGTATCTGTCTTTCTTTGTCTGGCTTATCTCAGTAAGCATAACGTTCTCCAGCTCTATCCATGTTGTGGCAAATGGCAGGATTCCCTTCTTTCTCATGGCTGAATAATATTCCATTGTGTACACACATACATGTATGTGTGCATACATGTGCGTGTGTACTTGCGTGTATGTATCACAACTTCTTTATCCATTCATCCTTTGACAGACAATTAGGTTAGGTTGTTTCCATATTTTTTTTTACGAATAACTCAAGGCAATTTTTTTTAAAGATTTTATTTATTTCTTAGAGAGAGAGAGAGAGAGTGCGAAAGCACACAAGAGAGGGGGAGGGGCAGTGGAAGAAGCAGACTCCCCGCTGAGCAGGGAGCCGAAGATCATGACCTGAGCCAAAGGCAAACGCCTAACTGACCCTGAGATCAAGAGTTGCATGCACTACCTACTGAGCCAGACTAGTGCCCCACCAACTATATTTTTAAATTTGTTTATTTTTCCTTTTGGTTCCTTCAGTTTTTTTCTTCAAGTATTTTGAAGTGTTGTTATTAGTGCATACACACTTAGGAGTTTTACGTCCTCCTATGAATTGTTCTTGCTCTGATATTTACTTTGTCTGACAGGATAGCCACTCCAGTTTTCTCTATCACTATTTGCATGCAATATCTCTTCCCGTCATTGTACTTTTAGTCTATCTATATCTTCATCTTTAAAGTGGGTTTCTTTTAGACAGTATATAGTTGGGTCTTTTTAAAAAAATCTGATCTGACAATTTTTGCTTTTTATGACTTATATTTATTTATGTTTAATATAAATGGTCTAAACACATGTACCTTTTATAGTCATCAACCATGTGGTCCAGTCTCAGATATGTCATTTAAGACCTAGAATTTGTCTCCCAAAAACAATTTCAAAATTACAAGTTTTCCATTTCAATTTTTCAGATATCCCAAAGGGGACTCATAGACTGTAGCAATCCTTCTCAAAATTCTCCTTCATTATTCTTTCTGTGTTACTCACAAAGTGTAACTGTTCACATGTTCGCACTCCTTTCTTTTCAATTCTTCAGAAGTTTGCTCCCAACAGTATCTTCGAAAGGGTATTTCTGACACCCCTCTTGGACAGTGAAGGAGAGAAAGAAATTGAGTAGGCAAAACTGAGTCCTCTTTGGTCCATAGAAGGAAAAACACATCTGGGAACAATTATACGTTAATACATTTTGTCCAGTTGTGCTCTCCCATGGTTAATCTCATGGCTGCAGAGAGACACCCGATATTTAATTTTCCCACCATGCATTCATTCCCTCTTTTCACAATCCAGTTACCTCCCTTGCCTATTTTGTCAATCTCTGCTGTGTGGAAGAGGGTATAATTCCTCTCAACATTTAATCTTCCACTCTCTCCAGACAGTGTCTTTAGTAGGGAAAGGAAAAGAGGGCAGGGAGGTGTGAGCATTCATTCATTCAACAAACATTTACTGAATACCCACTATGTGTGAAGTACTCTTTGGAGTGCTTTCTGGTAAGCAAATCGGACAGAACTCCTGCCCTCACAGCACTCACCTCCTAGCAAAAGAGACACATGATGAACAAACAAAATGTATAAGTTTAGATGGTGCTTATGGGCCATGAAGAAAATCAAGCAGAGAAGGGGAAAGAGAGCAGTTGGAAGCAAGGTGAGGGCTGTTTTTTGCAGGTAGTCCAAGGACTTAATGATGTAAGGGAGCGAGATGTGAGGATGTGTTGGGGAGATTTTCCAGGCAGGGACCAGGAAGCAAGACAGAAAAATCTAGGTGGATTCAAGAGACCAGTGTGGATTGGGCATGATCAACAAAGGGAAGAGTGGAGACATGAAGATGAGGTTAGGAAGGTGGCCAGGCACTTTCATGCAGGACCTGAATTGATCAGGGTAAGATTCTAGAGCAGAGCAGAGCTGTGCAAGAAAAATGTGTGAACTCTATCCGTAATTTTAAACTTTATAGTACCCATGTTAAAAGAACTAAAAAGAAATGGGTATAATTAATATTTAAAGTGTATTTTTAAACCAAGTATATCTAAAATTGTATCATATCAAATGTGTAATCAATATAAAAATTTTATTAATGAGATATTTTGCATTCTTTCTTCTTACTAAATGCAATGGACTGAATGCTTGTATTCCCCTCCCCCAAATTCATATGTTGAAATCCTGACTCTCTCTCTTTTTTTTAAAAAGATTTCTTATTTATTTATTTGACAGAGAGACAGCGAGAGAAGGAACACAAGCAAGGGGAGTGTGAGAGGGAGAAGCAGGCTTCCTGCCAAGCAGGGCTTGATCCCAGGACACTGGGATCATGACCTGAGCCAAAGGCAGATGCTTAATGGCTGAGCCACCCAGGTGCCCCTGAAATCCTGACTCTTAATGAGATGGTATTTGGAGGTGGGGCCTCTGGGAGGTGATTAGCTTATGAGGGTGGAGCCCTCATGAATGGGATTCATGCCTTTATAGAAGAGATCCCGGAGAGCTCCCATGGCCCTTCTGCCCTGTGTGGACACAGTCTGACAGCTGCATGAACCAGGAAGTGAGCTTTCACCAGACACCAAATCTGCCTATGCCTTGATATTGGACTTCCCAGCCTCTAGGACTGTGAGGAAGAAATGTTTGTTACTTAAGCCCCTAGTCTGCAGTACTTTGTTATAGCAGCCTGAACAGACTAAGGCACTAAATTTTTGTACTTGGCGGTTACAGTCACAATTCAATTTGGATGCTAGTTTTCATCCAAAATACTTCATCTATATTTAGATTTCATAGAATGTATAGGTGAAAAAGTAGATCAAAATACCCAAGTTGTTCCCAATACAGAAGTTGTCTAATAACTGAATCAGGTATCAAGTTTTCAAATTCAAATTAAATAATACCAAAAATTCTGTTCTTCAGTGGCATTTGCCACATTCCAAGGGCTCAGAAGCCACAGAAGTCTAGTAGATATTATATTGGATAGCACATGTGGTTGGTGGGTATCAATTACTGAAATGACCTCTCACTCCATATTTCACCACAGAGCATCCAGGGTGATCTTTGAAAAATGGAAATCACTTCACATTGCCCCTGCTTAGAACATCTATTGGCTTCCCATGACATTTAGTAAATCCCAATGACTCAAGTGGGGCATCCATTTTGAGGCAGATGAAGAGCTCCTGTGTTTACCAATCCTTCTTCCTGAAATCACATTATAATGATAGTAAAGAAGTAAAAGAGGAATCAATCCATGAGTGAAATGAGAGGTTGAAGAGCAGGTCTATATTAGCAAATCAAATTTTGGTGAATCTCTCTAAGACGGAAGGTAAATGTGATTGCACTGATTGGTAAAGCAGAGAAGAAAGAGCCACAGCTCCAAACACACAAGAAGCTTCAGGGGACAAGAGGGACGCCTTCCATTTAAATGATCCCAGCTACTTAAATAATCGGCTACAAAGACCTGGAGTGGGAAGTTACCAGATCAAGGTAACTGATGGAAAACAGTGGAAAGGATGTGTGGGTCAGCTGCTCCTCTTCTTCTCTTTCAACTTTGTGCATATTTTGGCAGTGTTTGTCCTAGGTGGTGGCTAGAGAAGTCTTCTAAAGAAACTAAGTCATGTCCTGGGATGGCAGTAGTTGGGAAGCCCAGAGTAGAACCTTACTCACTTTGGCATGGGGTTGAAAGACGAAGTCTTCCTTCCTGTCAGTTGACATAGCCTGCACATAAAGATCATGTAATCAGCATTCTCATTCTGGAAAGAGACTGGTGATAGAAAAGAACCCAGGTAATTAATCTGGCTCTTCATATTCAAAAGCACAAAAGAACAACCAAGGGCCATAAGATAGTTGCACAAAACTAGCAGGGCCAAAATGAATTAAGAATTCACCCTAGGAGAAACAGAAATAGTTCAGGGAACAGCAGTGAACATTTTAAAAATTTCAAATTAATATTCTCAGAGAAATTTGAGGAGACGGTGCCCTTTAAAATATAAATAGATGACTCTTAAAAAGAAAAAAAAACCCATATGGGGTGCCTGGCTGGCTCAGTCAGAAGAGTATGTGACTCTTGATCTCAGGGTCATGAGTTTGAGCTCCACACTGGGTGTAGAGATTACTTAAAAATAAAATCTTTTAAAAAAACCAAACAATAAGTGTTGGAAATATAATTCTAAAATGGAAAACTCCACAGAAAGGCTAGAGGAAAAAGTCAAGGAAATCTCTCATACTGTAGAAGAAGAGGACAAAAAGAGAAAAGTTGAAAGACAGAGATGACCCACAAAGAAGAGCCAACATACATCTAATAGGAGTTTCAGATTGAGAGTAGAGAAAAAGTAAATCTCCCAGAGCTAAAGAAAGAGCCACGTCCTTAAATTTAAAGGTCTAATCCAGTGCTAATCCGTATGAATGATAGCCATAATTTGGAGAAACTTCACAAATCCAAAGACAAAGACTCCTAAAAAGATTCCAAAAAGAAAAAGAAAATCAGAGGTTGAGAATTATATCAGCATCACACTTCTTATCAGTTATACTATATACTAGAACACAAGGGAATAATGCCTTTAAAATTTCTGAGGCACAATGATTTTGAGTCTAGAATTTATAGCCAGCCAAATTAGCATTTAAGTGGGGGTGCAAGATAAAGTTTCTTTTTTACTTCCACTACTTACTTTACTTTTTTTTTTTTTTTTTTTTTACTCAGTCCAAGGACTGGGGAAATTTATCACTTACAGACCATTCCTTAAAGAGCTGCTTAAAGATGTACTACAGGAAAATGAAATAGGAATCTAAGAAAGAGGAAGATAATCAGGTTGCAGGAGAGGGGCAATCAAAGGAAATTCTAGAATGCAATAGGCTTAAAAAGGTAATAGTGTGAAGAAACCGCATCATCTTAGAGAGTAGATCAAGATTTATTACAGTATTATGTTAAAAAATCACAATACATGCCACTTTTCCTTCAAGAGCTATAAGTGCAGTGGCATCACCTTCTCCACTGGGTCCATACTCTATTTGATCTTGTCGTGAATATTTTTTATATTATCAGCACACTAGAGATAATTCTTCTTTGGTTTTGAATGTTGGGAATTAATTTATAGACTGTATGGAAAACTTGATTAACATTAGAGAACAGAATATAAATGTTATAAACTCTGCCAATGAGAATTAATGCCCTTTGAGAGGTATAAGTGGAGTGGACAGAAAGACAAAGTGAAATAAGCGAAGGGTGTTGAGTCTTTTGCCTTACCCAGCAGAAAATTAAGAGATACTGTGTGTGGGGTTGGGGAGCTGGGCAGGGCAAGTAGGGGAGAGGGCAGTTTGGAAAGCGGAAGACACCAAGCCCAGGGGCACAGGGATGAGGAGTAACTGGGGTGGGATGTGCAAGGAGGTGGGAGAGGTATGACAGGGAACGTGCGCAAGCGTTGAGTTGAGCAAAAGGGGCTGAGCCGAAGGAAGGCGGCGCTATGGGCGGAGCATAGCAGGTTATTGAGCGGAAGGGGCGGGGCGGGGGCGGAGTTGAGCAGGGGGAGGGGACCTGTGTCCAGGGCGCCTGCGCAAACCAGTCGTCTGGAAGCTCGCGCCATCGTGCTTCGCCTCACTTCGCTTCGCCTCGTGCTTGGTGTTCTGTCGGCGTCGCCTCACTTCACCTCAGCGGAAGCCATGCCTCGCCTGCTGGTTCTTTGTCTGGTTCCCCGCCGCCGTGTGACCCCTCTGGGCCTGCAACTCGGCCGCCGCCTGCCGCGTGGAGCTGCGCCGCCGCCAGCGCCCCAAGCCGTCCGCGGTGAGTGGGGGCCCACGCCTCAGGGCGGCGCGGAGCGGGACGAGGGTGCGAGCGAGGAGCGTGCAGCTGAGGCGGGAGCGCCTCGAAGGGCGGGGACGGGGTGAAGGCGGGCGCCTCGTGTGGCGGCTTTGGTTCCGGGTGGCCTTTGGGGGTCGGGGAGGCCGCCTCCGGGGCGCGAAGGGCGAGGGCTGAGCCGTCGCCAACCCCACACGGTGGCCTGCCGTCCTCGAACGCCGTCTTTGGTGCCGTCGCCTGTTACCTGCCTTCCCACGGGGGAAGTCCTGGGCGGCATCTGGGTTCCAGAGTTCAGAGGTCGGAACTGGGGGACCGTTAGAAGAAAGAGGCTTTATCTTCCAAAAATCGAGGTTGGGTCATCTGGGAAAGGAAATCCTGCTTCTCAGGCTCCGTCAGGCCGCATTACGAGGACGACAGCCAGACTTCCTCGGAAGGTTGGCGCGGATCTGGTTAGGCAGCAAATGGCGGATCCGTCGAGCCGCACGCACTGACGCCGCTCTCCATCTTCTCTCTCTCCAGGAGAGCATCGTTGGGCTCGTGGTGCTGTTTGCGACCTTCTTAGTGCCGTGTGGTTATGTGCTGAGCAATCTTCGCGTGTTCAGAAGACAGTAGATGCAAGAAGATGGAGAGCAGTCATCAACATCCCACGAGATTTAAATGAGTAACCGTGCTTAGTTGGGGTGATGACACAACCATTGTGGGTATTCAGTTTCATAATCGTTTGTGTATTGTACCTCTTTTGCACTTTTCTAGTTCTGTGCATTACATAAAGATGAGTTTGTGTAGTCATTTAAAAATGTTAAATAAAGTTGAAACATTCATGCACGCTATGTAATCACAGATTATTTTTTTCAACGTCGTGAAAGCTGATGAAAATTTCATGATGAAAAATAGAATAATGAGGGATGCCTGGGTGGCTCAGTGGATTAAGTCAGCCTGCAGGTGAGGTCATGATCCAGGGTCTTGGGATGGAGTCCTGCATTGGGCTCCTTGCTCAGCAGGGAGTCTGTATCTCCCTCTGCCTCTTTCTCTCTCTGACAAATTAAATAAATAAATACATAAATAAATAAAATCTTAAAAAAATAAAAATAGAATAATGAGAATAGCAGTGAGAGGTCAGACTGTGATGGAGATCATGCCCTCAAGTGTATTTTATGGAGTGAATGCATGTATCTGGTAACATCAACATTAAAAAATTAGATATGTAGCAGTAAGGTAATATAAGTTTAAGTAAATGATTCTTCTTCCTATTTTTATGTTCCATTGGTACTTCCCCTTATAGTAATGAGATCCAGACTTTTCACTGTGGAAATACAACTTTTTATTAATTTGTCTTAAATTTGCTTCACATTCTGGGATTTAGTTTCTTTGTACTTTATTTGTACCTCTCCTTATTTATTGATTTTGTTATTCTCTATAAGTTGCTTTATTCTTCTTTAACAGTGTTTATTCTTCCATGAGCATGGAATATTTTTCCATCTTTTTGTGTCGTCTTCAATGTCTTCCGTAAGTGCTCTGTAGTTTCTAGAGTATAGATCCTTTACCTCTTTGGTTAAGTTTATTCCAAGTTATCTTATGGTTTTTGGTGCTATTGTAAATGGAATCGATTCCCTAATTTCTCTTTCTATAGTTACATTTTTAGTGTATAGGAAAGCAAATGATTTCTGTGCATTGATTTTGTATCCTGCCACATTACTGAATTGCTGTATGAGTTCTAGTAATTTGAGACTGGGTATTTACCCCAAAGATACAGAGGTAGTGAAAAGAAGGGCCATATGTACCCCAATGTTCATAGCAGCAATGTCCACAATAGCCAAACTGTGGAAGGAGCTTAGATGCCCTTCAGCAGACGAATGGATAAAGAAGATGTGGTCCATATATACAATGGAATATTACTCAGCCATCAGAAAGGGTGATTACCCAACATTTGCATCAGCATGGATGGAACTGGAGGAGATTATGCTAAGTGAAATAAGTCAAGCAGAGAAAGAATTACCATATGGTTTCAATTATTTGTGGAACATAAGGAATAGCAGAGAGGACATTAGGAGAAGGAAGGGAAAAATGAAAGGGGGGAAATCAGATGGGGAGACGAACCATGAGAGGCTGTCGACTCCGGGAAACAAACTGAGAGTTTTAGAGGGGAGGGGGCGGGGGGATGAGTTAGCCCGGTAATGGGTATTAAGGAGGGCACGTATTGCATGCAGCACTGGGTGTTATACAAACAACGAATCATGGAACACTACATCAAAAACTAATGATGTGCTGTATGGTGACTAACAACATCATAAAATTAAGTAAATGAAAATAAGTAAAATTCAGTGAGGAAGGATAAGGTATGATAATGTTTTTAATCCTTAGGTATAGCACTGTGGATAAATCAAAATATTTGCTTTGATCAAAACACTGACATTGCTCCTTCCTATAAACAGTTATTTAGAAAGCTTCTAATACGTATTCTATACATAGAAGTATGAATAGTTCCTATTCTGTTGTTTTTCCAGCACACATCTCAATGCCTGGCGCACATTCTGAGCTTTGTTTTGTTTCTTTTTGTTTTTAATATACCAGTTGAGTGGTTAAGGTGTTGGTAAGACAAATAGGATTCATCTCACTTGCCAAATTCATCTTTTCTAGTTGACTGTCTGTAGTGCTGTGTTGAGGAAGATCATAAAAGAAATGGAATAACTTCAACAGCAGTAAAAATAAAATGTACCATCTATATTGACCCAGCATATCGATTTTTCCTTGATAACTTTTGGCAAAGAAATTTATAAAAACTGTAAATTAAGGTCTTGAGGTAAGGACTTACGAATTGTATAATATATTTATAAGCATGATGAACACAAAATTAAATTTTTTTTAAAGATTTTATTTATTTATTCGACAGAGATAGAGACAGCCAGCGAGAGAGGTAATACAAGCAGGGGGAGTGGGAGAGGAAGAAGCAGGCTCACAGCGGAGGAGCCTGATGTGGGGCTCGATCCCATAACGCCAGGATCACACCCTGAGCCGAAGGCAGACGCTCAACCACTGTGCCACCCAGGTGCCCCCAAAATTAAATTTTTAAGCATAATAATATTTGTGGCAAATTTTCTTAAATTCTTAAAAGAAAGGTTGATAGTTATGAAATCTTTCTATTTGGAAGGATAAGGAGTGAGTTATTTTTCAATATAGGAAAACAATTTTCTGTAGAAAGTTCCATTTATTTTAAAAATTCTGTTGCTATAGCAAGTTGCTGAATTTGGGTAAATCATTTAACTTATGGAATTCTGTTTCCTTTTCTGTAAAGTGAATAGGTTGACCTAGACCAGTGGTTTTTAACTTTTTGGTTTATTCAAATTGATATATCATTGTTGAAATATTTTGCAACTTACCATGTGAACAGAGCATTTTGATTTTTTAAAAATAGTAACCTGAGTTAGTAAGAATTAAACTTTGTAAGTCAAGTATTATTGTATTTAAAATAAGATTTAATAATAAGTATATAAAGTTGATGCTATTTATAATATATGAATAAGCATGTATGTTCAATATGATACTTGGGTAGGTCCTTCACTTCTCTAATCTCATCTACATTATGTTAGTCTTCACTCTTAGCTTTATCACTACACTGTTCCCACCACACCTTTACTTGGGATCACTTAGACTTCTACTCGATTCTCCTCCATCAGGACCTTGCTGTTTTTTTTTTTAATCTTATCCAGCCTTGCCATCTTAGCAGACTACCTCATTTTCTTTTCTTTTCTTTTCTTTTCTTTTCTTTTCTTTTCTTTTCTTTTCTTTTCTTTTCTTTTCTTTTCCTTTTCTTTCTTTTTCTTTTTTTTTTTTTTTTAAGATTTTATTTATTTATTTGACAGAGAGAGACAGCCAGCGAGAGAGGAACACAAGCAGGGGGAGTGGGAGAGGAAGAAGCAGGCTTTTCAAAAGATTTTATTTATCTCAGAGAGAGAGAGAGCACAAGCAGGGGGAGCAGCAGGCAGAGGGAGAAGCAGGTTCCCTGCTGAGCAAGGAGCCTGTGGCAGGACTCGATCCCAGGACCCCAGGATCATGACCTGAGCCAAAGGTAGACGATTGACCAACTGAGCCACCCAAGTGTCTCTACTACCTAATTTTCTAATGACAGAGAAGGTTGCAGCTATTCCTTAGTTATTGCCCCCCTGTTTAGAAATGTAACTGAATTCTACCCGTCTTTCCTCTATTTGCAGTGGAAGGAGAATTACCATTTTAAGGTCGATTGCTTTGCCTGTGCTTTGGGTTGTACATCTTTATGCTGTGGGATATAAATCTTCAGAAATCTCTAAATATGATTTCTCACCATTGATTCCATCTCAGATAATTTAAATATGCTCAGTTTCCAGTTGTTAAAGAAGAAGAAAAGGCCCTAAGATCCAATTTTTTTGGTAGCTTTATTACAATACTTACTTTATTGTGGTGGTCTGGAACTGAAGCCAAAATATCCTGATGTTAGTCTGTAATTGAAAAATTATTTCTGCTCCTATCATTCCATTGATACTGCTATCCAAGTCATCAGTGATTTTGTCAGTAAATCTAGGAGTTTTTGGTCCTTACCTTTTTGCAATACTTGATATTATTTATTCTGTTCTCGAAATATAGGCATACCACAGAAATATTGAGAGTGTGGTTCTAGACCATCACAATAAAGTGAGTCAAATGAATTTTCTGATTTCCCAGCTCATGTGAAAGTTATGTTTACACATAACTGTAGTTTATTAAATGTTCAATAGTGTTACATCTTAAAAAACAATATACATACCTTAATGTAAAAAATATTGCAAAAAATGATAACCATAATCTCAGCTTTCAGCAAGTCAAAATCTTTTTGTTGGTGAGGAGGGTCTTACCTTATTATTGATGGTTGCTGGCCAAGGTTCTGGTTGCTGAAGTTTGGAGTGGCTGTGTCAAGTTCTAAAATAAAACGACACAGGTTTGTGCCACTGATTGGCTCTTCCTTTCATGATTTCTCTGTAGCATGAGATGCTTTTTGATAGCATTATACTCACAATAAAGCTTCTTTCAGAATTGGAGTCATGCTTCTCTAACACTGTCACTGCTTTAACAACGAAATTATGTAATATTCTAAACCTTTTTGTTGCCTTTTCAACAATATTCACAGCATCTTCACCAGGAGTAGATTCCATCTCAAGAAGACACTGTCTTTGCCTATCTGTAAAAAAGCAACTCCTCATCTATTAAAACTTTAATCATGAGATTGCAGCAATTCAGTCACATCTTTGGGCTCCACTTTTAATTCTAGTTCTCTTGCTATTTCCACCACATCTTCAATTTCTTCCTTTACTGAAGTCTTGAACTCCTCACAGTCATCCATAGGGGTTGGAATCAACTTCTTCCAAACTCCTGTGGATATTGATATTTTGGCCTCTTCCAGTGAATCATGAATGTTCTTAATGGCATCTAGAATAGTGAATCCTTTCCAGGTTTTCAATTTACTTTGTCCGGATTCGTCAGAGGAATCATTGTCTATGGCAGCTGCAGCCTGTCATGTGTTTCTTAAGTAATAAGACTTGAAAGTCAAAATTATTCCTTGATCCATGCACTGCAGAATGGATGTTATGTTAGAAGGTATGAAAACAGCATTCATGTTCTTGTACATCTCCATCAGAGTTGTGGGTGACCAGGTGCATTGTCAATGAGCAGTAATATTTTGAAAGGAATTTTTTTTCCTGAGCAGTTATTCTTAACAGTGGGCTTAAAATACTCAGTAAACCATGTTGTAAATAGATGTGCTTTCATCCAGGCTTTGTTTATAGAGCACAGACAGAGTAGTCTTGGGACAGAAAGCCAAGATGTGGTTAACTCTCTATTAATTATGCAGTAAGAGGTAATCAGAAGAATATGGTATGCTCTGAAGGTGAGCTTAGCTCCAAGGGACCAGTAATTCTCAACCTACTCACTGCTCACTGATTCCCCTTAATGGTTTCCCAGATCTGCTGCCAAATTTTGATTCATGCACACAATGTGTTTTGATTATAGCCAAGTGTTCAAGCATACCTTGGAGATACTGTGGTTTTGGTTCCAGACCACTGCAATAAAGCAAGTCAAATAAATTTTTTGGTTTCCCAGTGCATGTAGAAATTATGTTTACATTCCACTGTAGTCTCTTAAGTGTGCAATAGCATTATGTCTAAAAATACAATGTAAATACCTTAATTAAAAGATATGCCATTGCTAAAAAATGCTAACCGTTGGGGCCCTTGGGTGAAACAGTTGGTTAAGCATCTGTCTCTTGGTTTCAGCTCAGGTCATGATCTCAGGGTTGTGAGATCGAGCCCTGACTCGGGCTTTGCTTTCAGCGCAGAGTCTGCTTAAGACCCTTTCTACTACTTCCTCTCTCCATGGCCCTTGCATGCTTGTGCGCGTGCTCTCACACACACACTCTCTCTCTCAAGTAGATAAATTGTTAAGAAAAACGCTGACCGTCCTTTGAGCTTTCAGTGAGTCATAATCTTTTTGCTGATGGAGGGTCTTTCTTCAATGTCAATGGCTGCTGTAGTGGTTGCTGAAGGTTGGTGTGGCTGTTGCAATTTCTTAAAATAAGACAACAGTGAAGTTTGCCTCACTTATGGACTTTTTCTTTCACAAATGATTTCTCTGTAACATGCAATGAGTAATAATATTTTGAAATATTACCAAGCAGTAGATCTCAACAATAAGCTTAAAATATTCAGTAAACCATCTTGTAAACAAATGTGCTGTTATCCAGGCTTTGTTGATCCATTTATAGACTAGAGCACAGGCAGAGTAGATTTAGCATAATTCTTAGGTGCCCTGGGATTTTGAGAACGGTTGAGCAGTGGCTTCAACTTAAAGTCACCAGCTCCGTTAGCCCCTAATGAGAAGAGTCAGCCTGTCGTTTGAAGCCCTTTTTTTTTTTAATTTAAATTCAAGTTAGTTAACATATAGTGAGGTATTCGTTTCAGGAGTAGAATTTAGTGATTCATCACATATATAACACCCAGTGCTCATCCCAACAAATGCCCTCCTTAATGCCCATCACCCATTTAGCCCATCCCCCAGCCGCCTCCTCTCCTGTAACCCTCAATTTGTTCTCTATAGTTAAGAGTCTTTTTTGATTTGCCTCTCTCTCTGTTTTTATGTTATTTTTCCTTCCCTTCCCCTGTGTTCATCTGTTTTGTTTCTTAAGTTCTGCATATGAATGTAACCATATATTTGTCTTTCTCTGACTCTTATTTCTCGCAGCATAATAACCTCTAATTCCATCCACATTATTGCAAATGGCAAGATTCCATTCTTTTTGATGGCTGAGCGATATTCTATTATATATATATATATGTGTATATATATATATATATATACACATATATATATACATACACACACACACACACACACGCGCACACACACACACACCATACCTTCTTTATCCATTCATCTGTTGATGGACATTTGGGCTCTTTCCATAAATTGGCTATTGTTGATAATGTTACTATAAACATTAGGGTGCATGGACCCCTTTGAATCTGTATTTTTATACCCTTCAGGTAAATATCTAGTAGTGTAATTGTTGAATCACAAAGTAGTATTATTTATTTATTTATTTTTAAAGATTAATTATCAGAGACAGTGAGAGAGCGAACACAAGCAGGGGGAGCGGGAGAGGGAGAAGGAGGCTTCCCGCTGAGCAGGGAGCTAGACGTGGGGCTCTATCCCAGGACCCTGAGATCATGACCTGAGCCGAAGGCAGATGCTTAATGACTGAGCCACTTAGGTACCCAAGGGTAGTATTATCTTTAACTTTTTGAGGAGCCTCCATACGGTTTCCCAGAGTGGCTGCACCAGTTTTCATTCCCACCAGCATCCTCACTAACATCTGTTGTTTCCTGAATAATTTTATAATTTTAACCATTCTGACCGGTGTGAGGTGGTATCTCATTGTGGTTTTGATTTGTATTTCCCTGAGATGAGTGGTGTTGAGCATCTTTTCATGTCTGTTAGCCATCTGGACGTCTTCTTTGGAAAAATGTCTAGTCACGTCTTCTGCCCATTTCTTAACTGGATTATTTGGTTTTTGGGTGGGTGTGGAGTTTGATAAATTCTTTTTTTTTTTTAAAGGTTTTATTCATTGGGGCGCCTGGGTGGNGGGGTGCCTGGGTGGCACAGGGGTTAGGCGTCTGCCTTCGGCTCAGGGCGTGATCCTGGCGTTATGGGATCGAGCCCCACATCAGGCTCCTCTGCTATGAGCCTGCTTCTTCCTCTCCCACTCCCCCTGCTTGTGTTCCCTCTCTCACTGGCTGTCTCTATCTCTGTTGAATAAATAAATAAAAAATCTTTAAAAAAAAAAAAGGTTTTATTCATTTATTCACAGAGATGGAGACAGCCAGCGAGGGAGGGAACATAAGCAGGGGGAGTGGGAGAGGAAGAAGCAGGCTCATAGCGGAGGAGCCTGATGTGGGGCTCGATCCCACAACGCCAGGATCACGCCCTGAGCCAAAGGCAGACGCTTAACCGCTGTGCCACCCAGGCGCCCTGAGTTTGATAAATTCTTTATAGATTTTGGATATTAACCCTTTATCAGATATGTCATTTGCAGATATGTTCTCCCCTTCCATTAGTTGCCTTTTAGCTTTGTTGATTGTTTCCTTCCTTGTGCAGAAGCTTTTTATCTTGATGAAGTCCCAATTTGCTTTTGTTTCTCTTGCCTCTGGAGACGTGTCTAGCAAGAAGTTACTTAGGTCTGAGGTCAAAGATGTTGCTGCCTATGTTCTCCTCTAGGATTTTGATGGTTTTCAGCCTTATATTTAGGACTTTCATCCATTTTGAATTTATTTTTGTGTTGGTGTAAGAAAATGATCCAGTTTTTTTTTTTAAAGATTTTGTATATTTGAGAGAGAGAGAGGGAGAGTGAGTGGGAGGAGAGGGAGAGGGAGAAGCAGACTCCCCATTGAGTAGGAAGCCCCAATGTGGGGCTCGATCCCAAGACCCTGAGATCATGACCTGAGCTGAAGGCAGCCACTTAACCAGTTGAGCCACCCAGGCACCTCAAAAGTGGCTGCATATTGCTGCCCAGTTTTCCCAACACCATTTGTTGAAGAGACTGCCTTTTTCCATTGGGTATTCTTTCCTGCTTTGTCGAAGATTAGTTGATCATATATATATAGTTGCAGGTCCATTTCTGGGTTCTCTCTTCTGTTCAGTTGATCTGTGTATCTGTTGTGCCACTATCATACTGTCTTGATGATTACAGCTTTGTAATACAGCTTAAAGTCTGGGACTGTGATGCTTCCCACTTTGCTTTTCTCTTTCAACATTAGTTTGGCTATTCAGGGTCTTTTCTGGTTCCACAAAAATTTAGGATTGCTTGGTCTAGTTCTGTGAAAAATGCTAGTGTTATTTTGATCAGGATTGGATTGAATGTGTAAATTGCTTTGGGTAGAATAGACATTTTAATAATATTTGTTCTTCCAATCCATAAGCGTGGAATGTTTTCCTATTTCTTTGTGTCTTCTCCAATTTCTTTCTTAAGTGTTCTATAGTTTTCAGCGTACAGATCTTTTACCTCTTTGATTAGGTTTATTCCTAGGTATATTATGGTTTTTGATGCAATTATGAATGGGATCGATTCCCTGATTTCTCTTCACTGTTGATATATAGAAATGCAACAGATTTCTGTACATTGATTTTATGGCTTTGCTGGACTCATGTATTAATTGTAGCAATTTTTTGGTGGAGTCTTTCAGTTTTTCTACATAGAGTGTCATGTCATCTGCAAAGAGGGAAAGTTTGACTTCTTCCTTGCCAATTTGGATGCCTTTTATTTCTTTTTGTTGTCTGACTGCTGAGGCTAGGACTTCCAGTACTATGTTGAACAACAGTGGTGAGAGTGGACATCCCTGTTGTGTTCCTCACCTTAGGGGAAAAGCCCTCCGTGTTTCCCCATTGAGGATGATATTAGCTGTGGATTTTTCATATATGGCCTTTATGATGTTGAGGTATGTTCCTTCTATCCTTACCTTTCTTGAGGGTTTTTATCAAGAAGGATGCTGTATTTTGTCAAATGCTTTTTCTGCATTTATTGAGAGGATCATATGGTTCTTATCCTCTTATTAATGTGACAAATCACATTGATTGATTTGTGGATATTGAACCAATCCTGCAGCCCAGGAATAAATCCCACTTGATCATGGTGAATAATACTGTTGGATTTGATTAGCTGTTATCTTGTGGACACATCCATGTTCATCAGGGATATTGGTCCATAATTCTCCCTTTTACTGGGGTTTTGTCTGTGGCCTTGTAGAATGAGTTTGGAAGTTTTCCTTCTATTTCTGTTTTTTGGAACAGCTTCAGGAGAATAGGTATTCTTTATTTTTTTTTAAGATTTATTTTTTTATTTCATAGAGAAAGGGCAAAGGGAGAAGGAGAGAAATGCTCAAGTAGACTTCCTACTGAGCTCAGAGCCTGATGCAGGGCTCGATCCCAGGACCCTGACATCATGACCTAAACCAAAATCAAGGGTCGAATGCTCAACCGACTGAGCCACCCAGGTGCCCTGGTATTAATCCTGCTTTAAATGTTTGGTAGAATTCCCCTGGGAAGCTACCTGGCCCTGGACTCCTTTTGTTGGGAGATTTTTGGTTACTGATTCAATTTCTTTCTTCGTTATGGCTCTGTTTACATTTTCTATTTCTTCCTTTTCAGTTTTGGTAGTTTATGTGTTTCTAGGAATTTATCCATTTTCCAGATTGCCCAATTTGTTGGCATATAACTGTTCATAATATTCTCTTAACATTGTTTGTATTTCTGTGGTGTTGGTTGTGATCTCCCCTCTTTCATTCATGATTTTACTTATTTAGATCCTTTCTCTCTCTCTCTCTCTCTCTTTTTTTTTTTTTGATAAGCCTGGCTAGGAGTTTATCAATTTTGTTAATTCTTTCAAAGAACTAGCTCTTAGTTTCATTGATCTGTTCTAAGGTTTTTTGATTTCTATATCATTTACTTCTGCTCTGATCTTAATTATTTGCCTCCTTCTGCAGGTTTTAGACTTCATTTGTTGTTCTTTTTCTAGCTCTGTTAGGTGTAAGGTTAGGTTGTGTAATTGAGACTTTCTTGCTTCTTGAGAAAGACATCTTTTGCTATCTATTTCCCTTTTATGACTTCCTTTGTTGCATCCCAAAGTTTAGAACAGTTGTGTTTTCATTTTCATTTGTTTCCATGTATTTTTTAAATTTTTCTTTAATTTTCTGGTTAACCCATTCATTGTTTAGTAGGATGTTCTTTAACCTCCATGTATTTGTGGTCATTCCAATTTTTTTCTTGTGGTTGTCTTCAAGTTTCATAGTATTGTGGTCTGAAAATATGCATGGTACGATGTCAGTCTTTTTGTACTGGTTGAGGCCTGATTTGTGACCCAATTTGTGATCTATTCTAGAGAATGTTCCATCTGTACTTGAAAAGAATATGTATTCTGCTGCTTTAAGATGAAATGCTCTGAATATATCTGTTAAGTCCATGTGGTCCAGTGTGTCATTCAAAGCCATTGTTTCCTTGTTGATCTTCTGCTTAGATGATCTGTCCATTGCTGTGAATGGAGTGTTAAAGTCACTACTATTATGGTATTATTATCAATGAGTTTCTTTAAGTTTGTTATTAATTAAGTTATATATTTGGCTGCTCCCAGCTTGGGGGCATAAATATTTACAGTTGTTAGACCTTCTTGTTGGATAGGCCCTATTATTATCATATAGTGCCCTTCTTCATCTCTTTTTACAGTCTTTGGTTTAAAATCTAGTTTGTCTGATATAAGTGTGGCCACTCCAGCTTTCTTTTGATGTCCATTAACATGATAGATGGTTCTCCACCCCCTCACTTTTAATCTGGAGGTGTCCTTGGGTCTAAAATGAATCTCTTGTAATTAGCATATTGATGGGTCTTGTTTTTTTTTTTTAATCCATTCTGATACCCTATGTCTTTTTATTGGAGCATTTAGTCTATTTCCATTGAGAGTAATTATTGATAGATATGAATTTAGTGCCATTGTATTACCTATAAAGTCACTGTTCCTGTAGATCATCTCTGTTCCTTTCTAGTCTTTGTTGCTTTCGGTCTCTCTTTCCCACTCAAAGGGTCCCCTTTAATATTTATTGCAGGGTTGGTTTAGTGATCATGAATTCCTTTAGTTTTTGCTTATTTTGGAAACTACTTTATCTCTCCTTTTCTGAATGACAGTCTTGCTGGATATAGTATTCTTGGCTGCATATTTTTATTATTCAGCATGTTGAATATATCATGCCATTTTCTTCTCGCATGCAAGTTTCTGTGGAAAGATCTGCTGCTAACCTTATGTGTCTACCCTTGTAGGTTAAGGACATTTTATCCCTAGATGCTTTCAGGATTCTCTTTTTATCTTTGTATTTTGCAAGTTTCACTATGATATGTCTTGGTGTTGACCTGTTTTTATTGATTATGAGGGGTGTTCTCTGTGCCTCTTCGACTTGAATGCCTGTTTCTTTCCCCAGATTATGGAAGTTCTCAGCTAAAATTTGTTCAAATAAACCTGCCCCTTTTTCCTGCTCTTCTTCTGGGACTGCTATGATATGGGAATTATTTTGCTTTGTGGAATCACTGAGTTCCCTAAGTCTATATTCGTGATCTAATAGTCTTTCCCTCTTCTTTTCAGCTTCATTATTTTCCATAATTTTATCTTCTACATCACCTATTAGATCCTTTTCCCATCTTTGTTGTGATTACATCCAGTTGGTTTTGCATCTCAATTACACCATTTTTTATTTTGGCCTGACTAGTTTTTAGGTCTTTTATCTCTACAGCCGGGGTTTCTCGGGTGTCTTCTTGCTTCCTCAAGCAGTATTCTCGTGACTGTTGTTCTAAATTCTTATTCAAATATATTGCTTATATCTGCTTTGAGCAAATCCCTGGCTGTGATTTCTTCTTGATCTTTCTTTTGGGGAGATTTCATTGTCATTGTGTCTAGGTTTCTGTCTTTTGTGTGTTTTGAATGCTTGCCATGTTTCCTGCTCCTGAGAGTAGTGCTATATTAAGAAAGGGTCATATACCATCCAGGGCCTTGTGCTTTAGGAATTGTTTCTGGTGTGTGCTGTGGACTCTGTTGTTGTGTTTTGGTTACTCTTTCCCACAGGTCAGTCCTCTGCAGAGTTCCTCCTAGCTTGCAGTGGGGAGCGTTTGGACCTTTCCCTCGGTGTGCTTCTATTTGTTTGTTAAGATAAGTCTGCTTTAACAAAAAGCCTGATGCAAGAGAAAAGGAAAAGGGACAAAAAAGCAAAGAAGCAAACAGAAAAACCACTGTAAGCCTGATTCCAAAAAAAGAGAAAGAAGGAAAAAAAGAAAAAAGAAAAAGCCTGATTGAAAAAACAGTAAAAGGAAACCAACCAACCAACCAAATAAAAACTATAAGCCTGATTCCAAAGAAAAAAGAGAAAAATAATAAAATAAAATTTAATTTAATAAAATGAAAAAAAGAAAGAAAAAGAAAGCCTGGTCCTATTCCCACCAGAATGGAAGCTGACACTTTGGAGCACTCTACGACCTGTAGACTTGGTACATGCTGGGGACCTGTGTTGGTCTTCTGAGGGAGAGAAGCCTGCTGCACTGGCTCACAGTCAGACCTGCCCTTGTAAAGATGCCCTGTGGGGTGTAGGGGGGCGGGGTTTGGTGTAAGTGACTCCAGCCTCTCCTGGAAGCTGTTTCTCTCTGAAGTCCAAGTGTGCTTGTGGGCAGGGGGGTGGAGAATGGCATCACCATGCCCTCTTGTCCCCAGGGACGGAAACGTGCTACCACCACTGTTCAGGAGGCCCTCACAGAAAAGTGAACAATCTCCCCTGCTGTGTCCCAGGCTTTCATCAGATCCCTACCCTCAACCTGTCTGTTCCTGGGCCATCGGCATGCCCAGTGCCATAGTTCTCCTGTGTTTTATCTCTGGCCAATGGCTGGGATTCATAACTCTGTACCTTAAAGGACCTGGCAATGCATGGACCCACTCCCCAACCCTGAAGGAAAGACTTGCAGTGCTGTGCCAGCACTGTTCTGTCCCAGAAAAGCAGTCACTTGCCTGAACAGGTGCCAGAAGCCTATAGTGAAGCACAGTGAAAAGCAGTGACCAGGTTATCTGCCCTCAGGACGTGCTTCTGTTCCCTGCTGTTGAATGGACACTCAGTGGAGACCAGCGTGCCTTTCGTCCTTGGAGAGGCAATACACCCTCTTCCAAATGTCCTCCAGGAAGGATAACATTCTCTACAGAGTGACCCAAGGGATCCCCACACCATGGCATCTTTTTTTTTTTTTAAAGATTTTACTTATTCATTTGACAGAGACAGCCAGCAAGAGAGGGAACACAAGCAGGGGGAGTGGGAGAGGAAGAAGCAGGCTCCTAGCAGAAGAGCCTGATGTGGGGCTCGATCCCAGATCGCTGGGATCACGCCCTGAGCCAAAGGCAGACGCTTAACAACTGCGCCCCCCAGGCGCCCCCCACACCATGGCATCTTGCACAAACCCTATGCACTGCTCTCTCTCCCTGACTTTTCTCTGCAAAAAGGGCTCTTTAGCGGCACGGCTTTTCTTTCCCCTAATTCATGTCTCCAAACCTTACATCTGCCACGTTTCCTCCCTTCAATTGTGCAGAGTGTTTTCTTAATCCTCAGATCAATTTCCTAGTTGCTCAGAATGATTTGATGTTTATCTAGTGTGTTTGAGAGACAAGGCAAGCACAGGGACCCTCTACTACTCTGCCATCTTAATTCCTCCCCTGTCCTTTGAAGCTTTGGAAGCTACGAAAGTTCTAGATGGCATCTTCTCCAATAGAAGGCCGTTTAGTTTACCTTGTTGTTTAGGGGAGTCACGTTCATAAATTATTGTAGCTAGATCTTTGGGATAACTTGCTGCAGCTTCTGTATTAGCACTTGTTACTTTACCTTGCACTTCTGTCTTATGGAGACAGTTTCTTTTCTTAAACTTCATGAACCAACCGCTGCTAGTTTCAGACTTTTTTTTCTGCAGCATACACACCTCTCTCAGCCTTTATAGAATTGAAGAGGGCCTTGTTTTGGCTTGTTGTGGCTGGTTTGATGTTCTATCCAAACCACTAAAACTTCCTCCATATCAGCAATAAGACTGTTTTGCTTTCTCATCATTCATGTATTTATTGAAGTAGCACTTTTAATTTTCTTCAAAAACTTTTCCTTTGCATTTTTAACTTTGCTAACTGGTGAAAGAGGAAACAGGCCCAAGGGGAGGAAGAGAGATGAGGGGAACAGCCCATCAGTGAAGCATTCACACGCACACATTTATTGATTAAGTTTGCCATCTTGTATGGGTATAGATCATGGTACCCCCAAACAATTACAATAGTAACATCAAAGATCACTGATCACAGACGACCATAACAAATGCAATAATAATGAAAATGTTTGAAATATTGTGAGAATTACCAAAATGGGACACAGAGATATGAAGTGAGAAAATCTATTAGAAAAATGATGCTGATAGACTTGCTTGATGCAGGGTTGCTGCAAACCTCCAATTTGTAAAAAACGCAGTATCTGTGAAAGCATAATAACTTGAAGGACAATAAAATGAGGTATGCCTGTAATCTCTTCAATGGTATCATGTGCTTATATATCACACACTTTACTTACCTCCCATTAATTTGATTGTTCTTTCTTTTTTAAAATTGAAACATAATTGACATATAACATTTTATTAGTTTTAGGTGTACAACATGATTTGATATTTGGAAACATGAAATCATCACTACAGTAAGTCTTGTTACCATCCATCACCATACAGAGTCATTACATTTTTTTTTTCTTGTGATGAGAACTTCGAAGATCTACTTTCTTAGCAACTTTCAAATATGCAACAATACAATATTAATGACTATGGTCACTATGCTATACATTATATCCCCAAGGCTATTTATAACTGGAATTTTGTACCACCTTTTTTTTTTTTTTAAAGATTTTATTTATTTGAGAGAGAGCACAGGTGGAGGTGGGGAGGGGCAGAGGAAAAGGGAGAAACAGACTCCCTGCTGAGCAGGGAGCCTGAGGCTGGGCTCAATCCAGGGCCCTAGGATCATGACCTGAGCCAAAGGCAGACACTTAATGGTCTGAGCCGCCCAGGTGCACCTGGAATTTTGTTCCTCTTGATCCCCTTCACACATCCCTGCAACCACCAATCTGTTTTCTGTATCTATGAATCTTGTTTTGTTTAATTTGTTTTTATAATCCGCATATAAGTGAAATAAAACAGTATTTGGTTTTGTCTGACATGAAATATGTATCATAATACCTTCAAACCCTCAAAGTCTATCCATGTTGTTGCACACAAATGGCAATTTCATTGTTTTTTTAATGGCTGAGTAGTTTTTCATTATATATATGTATTGTATTATATATGTACATATACCACATCTCATACTACATTTTCTTTATTCATCCATCAACACTTAGGTTGTTTCTCTATCTATGCCAAGAATGATTTGCTTCTCATCGTGGCTTTGATTTGCTTCTCCCTGATGGTTAGTGATATTGGGAATCCTTTCATGTATCTGTTGACTATCTGTATGTCTTCTTTGGAAAAATGTTCATTCAGGTTCTCCACCCATTTTTTATTTTTTATTTTTATTTTTTTATTTTTTAAAGATTTTATTTATTTATTTGACAGAGATAGAGACAGCCAGCGAGAGAGGGNGAGAGAGGGAACACAAGCAGGGGGAGTGGGAGAGGAAGAAGCAGGCTCCTAGCGGAGAAGCCTGATGTGGGGCTTGATCCCAGAATGCTGGGATCACACCCAGAGCCAAAGGCAGACGCTTAACGACTGCACCACCCAGGGGCCCCTCCACCCATTTTTTTATTTTTTATTTTTGGTTTTATTTATTTATTTATTTATTTTTTTAAATGATTTTTTATTACATTATGTTAGTCACCATACAGTACATCCCCGGATTCCGATGCAAAGTTCGATGCTCCATTAGTTGCGTACAACACCCAATGCNCATTGTATATATGGACCACAGCTTCTTAATCCAGTCATCTGTTGAAGGGCATCTCGGCTCCTTCCATGATTTGGCTATTGTGGACAATGCAGCTATGAACATTGGGGTGCATATGGCCCTTCTCTTCACTACGTCTGTATCTTTGGGGTACACACCCAGTAGTGCGATGGCTCCCTCCACACATTTTTTTAAATTAGATTCTTTGTTGTTGTTGTTATTGAGTTATATGAGTTCTTTATATATTTTGGATATTAATCCCTTATTGGATATATTGTTTGCAATTATCTTCTCCCATTTGGTAGGTAAGCTTTTCATATTCCTGACGGTTTGCTTTGTCCAGAAGCTTTTTAGTTTGGTGTAGTCTCACTTGTTTGTTTTTGCTATTCTTGACCTTGTCTTTGGAGTCATGTCCAAAAAGTCATCACCAAGACAAATATCAAGGAGTTTACTGCCTATGTCTTCTTTAGGAGTTTAGGAGTTTTGTGGATTCAGGTCTTACATTAAAGTCTTTAATCCATTTTGAGTTAATTTTTGTGTATGCTGTAAAGTAGTGGTCTAATTTCATTCTTTTGTGTGTGGCAGTCCAGTTTTCCCAATACCATTTATTGAAAAAAACTCCTTTCTCCATCATATATTCTTGCTTCTTTTGTCTTTAGTTAATTGGTCATATATACATATGCATGGATTTATTTCTAGGATTTCTATTCTGTTCCATCGATCTATGTGTTTGTTCTTAAGCCAATAACACAGTGTTTTGATTACCATAGCTTTGTAATAAAGTTTGAAATCAGGGGCATGATGCCTCTAACTTTGTTATCCTTTGTCAAGATTGCTTTGCCTATTTAGATCTCTTGTGGTTCCATCCAAATTTTAGGATTGTTGTGTTTCTGTAGGAAGTGCCATTGGAATTTTGATAGAGACTGCATTGAAACTATAGATTGCTTTGGGTAGTATGGGCATTTTGATAATATTAATTCTTCCAATCCATGGGAAAGGAGTATCTTTCCATTTATTTATGTCTTCAGTTTCTTTCTTCAATGTCTTACAGTTTTCAGTGTACCAGTCTTTAATATGCCGTTTGGGAAACTTGTCCAGCCTCTGTGTTCCTATGACATCCTCAGCTTACTCTTAAAATAGGTGTAGTCTGTTCAAGAACCTGTCTACTTCTGGTTCACTCTTTCTTGTAGGTTGCAGTTCTTTGAGGTCCCAACCCAAATCAAAGGAGGTTCACCCATTTGCTTGATTCCCTCTTTTCCTTTGTGCTTCCCCTCCTCTTCTGCTCTACCTTGGTTGATTCTAGATTCTAGTTTCTATCTCCATACTCCTGAGAGGTTGTCAAAAGTACTTCTTCCAGAATTGGTAAATGCAGGGCTTACCTCTCTTAACCTCTGTATTTCTGTTTTTGGCCTGTTAAGCCTTCAGAGTCTTCAATATCTTCAAATTTTTTGTTCCATTTGTCTAGTTGCTTTGCAGAAGTGTTGGTCTACTTAACCTATGCTGTCATTTCCAGAAGTAGAAGCCCTAGAATGTATTTTGCAGTATATAACTGTGCGATCTAATTTTCCATATTTTGACTTCTTATTTATTAATCTGTTTTTAAAACTATGGTTAAGTGAAAAGTGCTCTCTATACAAAGAGGATGGGGAATTCAAAATTATAATTCGGTTTTTAAAAAAAGTTTTAATTGAGGTATAACATTAAAAAATATACAAGTTGCAAATATATGCCTCAATGAATTTTACAAAGTTAATATAGCCGTTTAACCAGTCCTCAGAGAAAGAGATTACCAGGTTCCAAGAAGCCCTTTTTGTTCCCTCTTCCAACCATTTGGCTTCTAAAGATAACCCCCATCCCAACGTCTAACAGCATAGAGTAGTTTTCTCTGTTTGAACTTTATATAAATGGAATAATACAGAACACACTATATTACCTCCATTTTCATTAATTCAGTGTTATGTATGTGAAATTTATCCATGTTGTCATTTAGGCTTTATCTTAATAGATTTATTGTAGGTGGAAGAAGATTAGATAGGGAAGGTGGACTGGGCACATATGTTCCAACTGCAGATAAATCTGTAGAAAAACACACCTCAGTAATCACAATAGATGGATGTTTTGGTAGTAGGGAATTCCAGGCTCAGTTTCAACATATACAAGGAGCGGGGGGAAAAAAGCACAGAAATTTTCCAGTACAGAAGTTATCAGGCCACCAAGTTTCACCAAATACTTGAGAAAAATCAATACCATGAAAAAGAATTACCAACTTTAAGAAATAGAAAAACTAATACTGAAAAACTCAGTTAATACAACAAGAAGAGAAAGATTTTGAACAACTATATTCTCATAGATTTAAGAATGTTACATCCTTGTCTATGAAACAGATCTTGGATATTAACCCTGTGATTGTTAAGATGAAGAACAATATCTGGGCTAAATAACAGAGTGACACAAAGTACAAAATAGCTGTAAGAGCAAGCTGTGAAATTCTTTGAGAACACAGAGGAAAGGTCAAGGGATTAGAAATGGTGAGAAAAAAAGCACATGGAATATAGATTCAGGAATTCAGTATCTGTCTGATAGGAATTCCAGATAGAATAGAGAAAATGGAAGGGAGGAAATAAAGGAATCAAAGAAGAAAATTTTCACAGAGCTTGAAAGGACAAAATTTTCACATTACTACAATGCACTAAGTGCAAGTAGAATAAATTATGAGAGGCCTATACCTAAATACATTATGGTGAAATCTGAGAAGACAAAGAAAGGATAAAGAGAGGTTTCTATAAAGCTTTCAAACAGGAAAAAAAAAGGCATCGACAAAGAATCAGATCTCTTATTGTAGCAATCTTTGAAGGCAATGAAACAACATTTTTAAGGATAGGGAAAATAAATTTTTAACTGATTAAAATACTGTACCTAGCCCCCAAAGCATTTAAGTGGGAGGGAAAAATAAAGACATTTTTTAGATGTACAAGGCCTTAAAGCTTACTTACCACTTGGGGTATTTCAGTTGGGTTGTGGGTTGTAGAAAATGATCCTTTCCTTTCTCGGTCATGCAAAGATCTTTTTTTAAGTTTCTGATTTAATTAATTAAGGCTACACATGATATTATGAATGAGGTTGAACAGAGCAGATCAGGTGGAATATATCTTAGTGCATCATTTCATGGCCCTCAGGTTCTTAATGGGATGTGCGGCTGTTGGAGATGATATACAGGCAGAGAAAGGTTCTGTTGGATTTGGGAAAACTCAAGCCTTCGTATGTTTTTGCCCATTTATTCTTGAGGTTGAGGTCACCAGTCAGAAATAATGTATGTGCTTCCATTAGTGGGAACAAATACTTGGCTCTCTTGATTTTTAACCAAAAGACAGTATTAACGACACACATCCTCCTCTAGGAAGAGGAAACAGTGGTGTCCAATGTTCCTGAGCCTCTTATTTCGTAGAAATTTTCTTTTTTCACAACCCTGCCCTCTTGATTCTTACCTGATGGCTTTCATACTGATTTTGATTTGAAGACTATCATAAATTCATTTCTCTACTTTTCTCCTGCAAATGAATCCAAGGAAGAGGAAGAGATGGGTAGATGAAATATTGTTGAAAAAGACCAAACAAAATAGTTAAGTCTAAGTAATAGTTGATTTGTAAAGAAAAACAATCTGTAACTGGACTCTCAGATGATCCCCTCAGAGGGTAGGGTATGTATTAGAGTAATGTTGGATGGTGACCAGTGGAGAAGCCCATAGATGTTGATGGAGATATGTTGGCCATGGGGCTGATATTTAAATGAAAATTTATTTCTTCAAAATTTAAGGGTAGTTTTAAGAAAAATAAAAATAGTCTATTTTTCAAATTTCTAGAGGAAAAAAATGGAAAAGAAAATGAATCTGAATAAAGGCAGGAAAGTGAAAACAGCAAAAATAAAGAATTGTAAATTAGAAAAATGACATAAGAGGGCAGGAATAAATCTTAAAATGTTAGTAGTTTCAAGTGTGTTGACTCCCTGTGTTAGTTCTTAGGCAGTGGTAAGGGCAGGCAGACCAATCTAAACAACAGGCTGCACAATTTGTCCAGGTCAACTCTTATTCAGGGCAGCAGGAGAGTGACCATTTGTCTTTCTCTAGTCCATGATTTCTCCTAGGGATGGGAATAATGAAAATAGAGAAATCAATATGAACATAATCGTTACAATGTCCTGATCAGAGTCAATGTGAGAAGCAATAGGGACACAGCATTCTTGTGAAACAGGCTTGGATTTACATATTTATCCAAAAGCCAAAACTCCTTCCTTACTTTCTTCCTGTCTAATACTTTCTCAGAGTGATTCTACTGTACCACATGCTATGGAACCAAATTAGGCCCATTTTTCAGTTTTGTTCATTTTATGGTCATAAATGAGTTAGATATTGCTTTTTCATTATATCTGCATTTTTCTTTGATTATTTTTTATTTGTATTTGGGTTTGGCTTGAGGATAAGTATTTCTGATACACTGAGACTCTTTTGTTTAATTTTACTAGCAATCAAAAATTTAATGAATCAAAATTTTTTATTAGAATATTCATATTGGTTTTTAAGAAAAAATCCACCTATATTACTAGAGCCACAACCACAAAAGACTTGAAAGTAAAGGGACTGTTCTTATGTGAAAGACAAGAATGCCTACTCTGCTTTTTTCAATATTGTACTGGAAGTGCTAGTCAGGTAGAAGAAGGTAAGAAAAGGAATACATATTAAAATGAAGAAATAAACTGTCACTATTTGCAGATAGTTGTGAATAGGAATATCCAAATGCATGTACAAGTAAATTATTAGCCTTAATAAATAAGCTTAGCAAGGTGTGGGATAGGAGATCATTAAGCAAAAATCAATTGTAATTCTGCATATCTGCCAGAAAAGTTGTAAAATGAAATAAAAAACAGTAGTATAAAAAATGAATACACTGGAAATAGATCACTGAAGAGATGTATAATGTCTTTTCACAGGAAAGTATACATTCTTTAAAGAAATTAAAGAAGACCTAAGTAAAGAGAGAGACATATATACCTTGTTCATAGACTGGAAGACACAATATCCTAAGGATGTCAGATTATTTTCAAATTATCTTCTCAAATTATCTGTAGATTCAAAACGATCCCAAACAGGATCTCCAAAGTGTGTGTATATATGTGTATGTGTACTTGACAAGCTGATTCCAAAGTTTATATGGAAATGCAAAGATGAAGAACAGCTGAAACTCTTGAAGAAAAGCAGCAAGATGGGATGACTCAAGATATCAAGACCTTTTTTTGTAAAGCCACCATAATTGTGAATGTGTTATTTGTACAATTTGAGTTCAGAAATAGAGCCATCGAAATATAGACACTTGATTAGGCAAAGGTGCCACTACATAGCAATGCATCACAGTGAATTAAGGATAGTCTCTTAATAATTTCTGTGGACAGGTGGACACCCATGTATAGATGTAAAGAAGAAACTTCTACTTTGTACCACAGTCAAAAATCAATTCCATGTGGATCATAGATATGAATATGCTTAGAAAAACAACAAAGCTTATAAGATAAAATAGAAGAATATCATAATGACTTTGAGGTAGGGAACAATTTTTTAAAAGATTTATTTATTTATTTTAGGGAAAGATTGTATGTGAGAGAGCACATGAGTGGGGGCTGGGGCAGAGGGAGAGAATATCCAAGCAGACTCCCCCTGAGCATGGAGCCCAACCGGGACTTGATCTCATGACCCTGAGATCATGACCCTGAGAGCTGAAACTAAGAGTAGAACACTTAACCAACCGAGTCAATCTGAGATAGAGAAAAAATTTTAAAAACAGAATTGAGGGGTGCTTGGGTGTCTCAGTCGGTTAAGTGTCTGCTTTGGGCTCAGGTCATGATCTCAGGGTCTTGGATCCAGCCCTGCATTGGGTTTCCTGCTCAGTGCGGAGTCTGCTTCTCCCTCTCCCTCTGTGTGAAAGAGTTCTCTCTCTCTCTCAAGTAAATAAATAAATCTTAAAAAAAAAACCAATTAAAAAGCACTAGCAGTATATGAAAATGTTGACAAATTTGACACTACAATGAAAATCTTCTCTTTGTTAAAAGACAAACTGGGGGCGCCTGGGTGGCACAGCGGTTAAGCGTCTGCCTTCGGCTCAGGGCGTGATCCCGGTGTTGTGGGATCGAGCCCCACATCAGGCTCCTCTGCTATGAGCCTGCTTCTTCCTCCCCCACTCCCCCTGCCTGTGTTCCCTCTCTCGTTGGCTGTCTCTATCTCTGTTGAATAAATAAATAAAATCTTAAAAATAAAAAAAATAAAAAAAATAAAAGACAAACTGAAGAGAGTACAAAAGTAGGCCACAGAGTAGTAGAAATTATTTGCAACATGTATAACCAACAACGGGCTTGCATGTAGATGATATTAATACTCCTACACATTGACAGGAAAATAAAATCTATAAAAAACAATCAAGGATTTGCATAGGAACTTCACAGAGAGGACATACAAATGTCCAACAAACATATGAAGAAATGTTCAATGTTCAACTCGTTAGTGACTAGAGAATTGCAAATTAAAAGAGAAACTGCTACACAATTACTTGAGTGGCTTAAATTAAAAAAAAAAACACTTCTCTATCCAGGAAGAGCAAGGATGTGGAACCACAAGAGTGGGTGGAAGTGTAAATTGGTACAACCATTTGGAAAACAGTTTAGTGTGTAGTAAAGATGAAGATGAGGCAGTCCTGTGACCAGCAATTTCACATTTAGATATGTACCTAATTGAAATATATCTACATATATGCTGAGAGTCCTGAGACTTAATGTACATAGTATCATTATTTATAATAGTTGCAAATTTAAATAACTTAAACATCTATCACCAAGAATTGAGAAATAAGATTTTGGTATATTTGCACAATGGGATACAATACAGTAATGAAAATTAACAAAAGGCAGTTACATTCGACAACATGGAAACATTTCAGAAGCAGTGTTGTGGGATAGAGGCAAGACCAAAAGAATAAGAATACATACTTTACACATTTAAATAAGGTTAAAAATCAAGCAAAATGAAAATATCATGTTTAGGGATACATACTTAACAGGAAAGGTACAGGGTGATTAAAAAAGAATTGAACATTTTCAAAACTTATTACACAGTAATTATATTACGTATATGGATATGCAGTACACACCAAACTGTAAATTTTTTTCTTCTGTGTCTAAATATACACATAATGAGTCTTGAATCCATTCTTTTTTACAGAGAACATAGTGATGGCATCCCATATTCAAACAAGGTAAAGAAGTTATTTTCTCCCCCATAAGCACAAGAAGTCTCTAAAAACCCAATTTTCACTTCATTTCCATCACATGTTCTAGTGGTTCCTTAATTGTCTTCTGCGAGAAAATGAATAAATAAAAAAATAATCATCATCTTCCATGGATCAGGATTGGGTGTTTTATTTGAAACATTGAATGTGGTTGAGTGGCCACACAAATTTCTTGGGATACGCTGAGAACTTTGTGTTTGTATCACCTAATACTTATATCCTTGAAGAGAGGAAGTTCTGCGTCATGGCCATCATTTCACATTGGTGATAGGCTACAAAGAGTTTGGGCTAAATTAGACCTCAGAATTGATATGTGTCATGGGAATAATTTTGAAGATTAGCAAATGTATATAGATACTGTGATAATTCCTTTAAAATTTAGTTTAGTTTTTTTTTTTAAAGATTTTTATGTATTTATTTGACAGAGAGAGACTGCGAGAGAGGGAACACAAGCAAGGGGAGTGTGAAAGGGAGAAGCAGGCCTCCCGCCAAGCAGGGAGCCCGATGCGGGGCTCGATCGCAGGACCCTGGGTTCATGACCTGAGCTGAAGGCAGACACTTAACGACTGAGCCACCCAGGTGCCCCCAAAATTTAGTTTTGACTTTATGTTCAGATATTTTTATTTAGTGACTAAATAAATTTTCAATAAATTTCTGTTATTTTAAAATCATCCTTCTATCTCCTTTCAAGGATAAACATGAAGGTAATTACTCCAAAAGTTAGGTAATTGTTACTTTTGAGGCTGAGGGAGGGTTCTAATTGGGAAGGGGCTGTTAGAGACTTTTGTAGTGTTGACAATATCCTGTTTCTTTTTTTTTTTTAAAGATTTTATTTTATTTATTCGACAGAGATAGAGAAAGCCAGCGAGAGAGGGAACACAAGCAGGGGGAGTGGGAGAGGAAGAAGCAGGCTCATGGAGGAGGAGCCTGATGTGGGGCTCGATCCCATAACGCCAGGATCACACCCTGAGCCAAAGGCAGACGCTTAACCGCTGTGCCACCCAGGCGCCCCTACAATATCCTGTTTCTTGACCATGGTGATTACATGGGTGTTTACTTATGTAACAATTCATTAAGCAGCACATTATGTTTTACATACTTTCCTGTATCTGCATTTTTAAAAAAGATTTATTTATTTATTTGACAGAGAGAGAGCATAAGCAGGGGGAGTGGCAGAGGGAGAGGGAGAAGCAGACTCCCCTTAAGCAGGGAGCCCAACGTAGGTCTCGATCCCAGGACCTTGGGATCACGACCTGAGCTGAAGGCAGATGTTTAACTGATTGAGCCATCCAGGCGCCCCTGTATGTGCATTTTTTTTCACTATAAATGGCATTACGGAACTTGGGAGGAAATAATTGTAGTTTATGTGTTTTATAAGTATCTTCTTAAAGATGACAATGTTAGAATGGTCCTCTAGGCCTTTGGTGGATTTGATTTACTAGAATTAATTTCATCAAAGATAAAGAGATAGTATGGTTGGTATTCTTGAAATATGAGCATTCTTTGAAGAAGGATAGATAATAACTAGCATACCAATTTGTGGTTGGATACCTACATGTCTTCGATATTCCAGAGAATGAGGAGCAGAATCTATTTCACATAGTAGGATTCAGTAAATGTTTCTTGGACAACCTAGGACTCAGTTATTGAATAGGGCTCTTTTCAGAAACTGGTCCTTAGGGGGTAAACAGAGGGGGAAATGAACCACTAGAGACTATGGACTCTGGGAAACAAAATGAGGGTTTTAGAGGGGATGGGGGTGAGGGGATGGGCTAGCCTGGTGAAGAGTATTAAGGAGGGCACATGTTGCATGGAGCACTGGGTGTTATATGCAAACAATGAATCATGGAACACTGCATCAAAAACTAATGATGTACTGTATGGCGACTAACATATAATAAAAAAAAAGATTAGGGTTAGATAAATAAAGTTTTCTTATTTAACTTAAAAAAAAAGAAACTGATCCTTAACATTTGATGACTTCAGTTAATATTTTGAGAATAAAGGATACAGTTCTGCATAATTAACATAGGGAATAAGATTCCCTTCTTTATCAAAGTGAGCCAAATGACATGGGCTTATTTCCAGAATTTTTACCTGTCAAGAATAATTTTGAGATAAAGACGTTAAAGCATTACTTAAGTATGCTTGCCATTTTTCTAGGTGAAATTACATTTCAGGAGAACAGTTATATGAAGTATGCATGTAAAACTCTTCCACGTAGGGGCACCTGGCTGGCTTAGTTGGTAGAGCATATGACTCTTGATCTTGGGGTTGTAAGTTCAGGACCCACATTGGGTGTAGAGATTTCTTTTTTTTTTTTTTTAAAGATTTTATTTATTTATTTGACAGAGATAGAGACAGCCAGCAAGAGAGGGGACACAAGCAGGGGGAGTGGGAGAGGAAGAAGCAGGCTCATAGCGGAGGAGCCCGATGTGGGGCTTCGATCCCATAACGCCGGGATCACGCCCTGAGCTGAAGGCAGACGCTTAACCGCTGTGCCACCCAGGCGCCCCTGGGTGTAGAGATTTCTTAAAAATAAAACCTTAAAAAAAAAAAACTCTTCTAGGTAGACTTCAGAGAATCTTTTATTTTAGCATTTTCTTTAAAATATTCTTCTTATAGAAACAATTACATTGAACCAATTTTTAAAAGGCACATCATTTTTAGAAATTCAAGAATTCTTTTTCTTTTGGTTGTGTGATTGGCTAGTTTCTCCCTAGAAAATATTTGTGTTTTGCCTGGCTTTCCCCCCATTCTTCAGTTTTCTTTAATGTTTCAATCCTTGGTCCTCTGCTATTTCCGATGCATGCTCTTTCACGTAGGGAGCTACTGTTATCCCTTTATTTCAACCGTGACTTTTATGATGATAATTTCTAGGCTTTACCTCCCATTCAAACTCCAGTCCAATTTTTTTTTTAGATTTCTTTGGGATGTGTGAATGTTACATTCCACCATTACTTCAAGCTAAATGTCTTCTAAACAGAATTCTTAGAACCCATGACTAACTTCTTTCAAACCTCCAGTTTCCACCAATAGTTCTACTATGCTAAAGAGAGAAACGAAGGCTATTTGGCTGTGAAATCTATTACCCATTGATCATCAGGTTTAATTAGCCTTTGCTAACTAGGTGGTTATCTTCACTGAAGTTTCACACACACTGGAATAATAAATAATAATAATGATACTTCATCATTAAGTACTTAATAGGTACGCTACTTGTATTAACTCATTTTATCCTTGTATCAACACAGATTGACGATTATTGCTTTACTCAGCTGCATTTTAAGTCATATAGGAGAAAAAAGAGTTACAAACAAAAAATGCAGTTTTGCTGCCCTTTATATTTATCTATGTAATTACCTTACAGTACTGTATTTCTTCTTGCGGATTTGAGTACTTTCATTTTCTTTTCAAGGACTCTCTTTAATACTTCTTTTTGGGATGATCTGCTAGTGATGAATTCTCTAGGTGGTTGTCGTTTTTTAAAGATTTTATTTATTTGAGAGAGAGAGAGTGAAAGTGAGAGCGTGAGCCAGGAGACAGAGGTAGAAGGAGAAGCAGGCTTTGCACTGAGCAGGGAGCCCAATGCGGGGCTCCATCCCAGGACCCTGGTATCATGACCTGAACCAAAGGCAGACGCTAAACCAACTGAGCCACTCAGGCACCCCAAATTCTCTAGGTTTTTGTTTATTTGTGAATATCTTCATTTCACCTTCATTTGAAAAAAAGATTGTATTTATTTGGGGCACCTGGGTGGCTCAGTAAGTTAAGCATCTGCCTTCGGCTCAGGTCATGATCTCAGGGTCCTGGGATGGAGCCCTCCATCTGTTTAGCAGGGAACCTGCTTCTCTCTCTTGCTCTGTCCCTCCCCGTTTGTGCACTCTCTCTCACTCTCTCTGTCTCTGAAATAAATAAAATCTTAAAAAAAAAAGATTGTTTTATTTATTTCAGAGAGAGAGAGTGAGCATGAGCTGGGGGAGAGGCAGAGGTGGAGGGAGAGGGATAAGAAGACTCCCCGCCACAAGACTCCATCCCAGGACCTTGAGATCATGACCTGAGCCAAAGTCAGACACTTAACTAACTGAGCCACCAAGGCACCCCTTGCCTTTATTTTTGAAGACAGCTGTTCTGGATGTAGATTTTTGGCTGACAGGGTTTTGTTTTTGTTTTTCTTTCAGTACGATGAATCTATCATCCCACTGTTTCTGGTGTACATGGTTTACTGATGAGAAGCCCTGAAGGGGCTCTAGATCTCACGACCCTGAGATCAGGACCTGAGCTGAAACCAAGAGTCAGATGCTCAACCAACTGAGCCACCCAGGTGCCCCTGTTACTGTCATTTTCAACTGTAGACTTTCTCTTTGGCTCTTTAGAAGTTTTCCTTTTTATTGGTATTTTCTGATTAGTGAGACATTGTTCTCATACTTTCTTTTAGTCCTGTAGATGTGGTTTCCTTAGTTCTTTGAACATACTTAAAATAGTTGATTTAAGTCTTTGTCCAGACATTGGGGTTTCTCAGGGCCAGTATCTATCAGTTGCTTTCTTTTTTTTCTTGTGTATGGTTCATACATTCTTGTTTCTTGGCCTGTCTCATAGTTTTTTTGTTGTTGAAACTGGACATTTAAAATAACATAATGTAGTAACTCTGGAAATCAGATTTTTCTTCTTTTCCAGAGTTTGTTTTGTTATTGTTTGTTATAGCTCGTTTAGCTAATGAGTTTTCTCAATTAATTATGTAAAGTCTGAATTTTTTGCTGTGTGTGGCCACTGAAGTGTCTCGTTAGCTTAGTAGTCAGCTAATTATTGGATGGAGATTTAACTGTTTGGAACCAATAAGCCTCCCAGTCTTTGCTGAGGATGTGTGTGTGTGTGTGTGTGTGTGTGTGTGTGCGCATTGGGGGGTATACCTTTAACTCTCAGCCAGGCAGTTGAAAATGCTATCTTAGCCTTCACTTCCTATATAATGTCTTATGGTCAGGCAGAGATTAGAGATTAGGGCCTTCTCAGGTATTTCCTGAGCATGTGCACACCTATGGGTATATGCACAGCCCTAAGTGTGTGGATGTTTTCTAATTCTTACGAATAGGTTCGAGCTTTTCAAAGCCCCCACAACTCTTCCTTCTCCATCTTTTCCTTTTAAGCTTTTTGGGTAGTCTGTTTTTTGCCCCAAATATTATACAACCCCTCAGGCAGCTGCGAAGTTAAACAGTCGCCAGAGATTGTTTTTGATGAATGCATCAGGAGAAGTCTCTTTGAATTTGCACTTGGGTAAATTCCAAGTCAGATTAAACACAGATAACCTTGTAAGTGCGATCTGCCAGGAAACCATCAGGCAGATAAAATAATGAAAATCCTCTTTGGATTGGGCTTTGAAGAAACCCCAAGCTGATTCTGCTCCATCCAGTGGCTGCCAGCTGCTAGTTTTCACTGCAGTTGCAGTCTGTTAGGTTTCAAAGCAAGTGGAGGATGGGACTAGGACAAGTTAAAATGCCACAAAGTTCTGTTCTTACTGAGACTCAGGTTTTTTCATTTGTTTTGTTTTTGTTTTTAAATGCTGCCTGGATTTAGCCAATTTCTGGAGTTTAGAAAATGATTCTGATAATTTTTGCTAGTTTTCTTCTTGCTTTAATGGAGAAGAATTTTCAGAAGTTCTTACTCCCTCTTTTCACTGACATCTTCTTTGTAACTGTGAAGAACTTAGCTGCTCTGTTTTACATGATGTAGGTATATAGAATCATATACATATTTTTGGGTACCATGGGAATCTTGTGATTTGGTCCTATCTACTGGATTGGGATAAATGAGTTAGGTGGGATGTTGCCCCAGGCAGAAGATTGAGTGTAACCAGGGGGCTTTAGTAAGCCAGGGGGATTCAAGGTAAGGCATCCGGGATAGTGAAGCAGCAACATTATGGGGAAGAGCCAAAGTTCGGACCTAAATCATAACATTGCACATAAATTTGGAAGGGCACATAAGTTTTACACATAAATTTGGAAATGTGGGCAGAAATAGAAGAACATCTCGTGTAATTGGTAGCCTAATCACATAAGTAAGCCCAGTAATTAGTTTAAGTCTGAGACTTTGAGTAGCAGACTGGATTAGAGAGCTCTATGTACCTGATGTCCATTGCATGCTCCTGGGGCAGTGTGGTGTAGGTATTGTGGCTTATAGGAGTTGCACCAGGTTAATCACTTGTAGTTCGATTGTCGAGCCAAAACCATAATGAAGCATTGAATAATGCGAAGATAGCTTAGGATTTCCTGAATTTTTTAGTCTATAAATGTTGAACGGTTTTAGAGGAGAGGGAAATCAATAATAGCTGCAATAGTCAGGAGGGTCTTCATGTAGGAGTGAAAACTGCTCTTTGAATAACAGGGTTTGGATAGGCAAGAAGTTAAAGAATTGCTTCATGTACCCACAGACTTAAAGGTAGAAATGAACATGAAATAGAAGGTGCATGTTGGGGTAAACATGGGAACTCATTTCGGGTTACATCAAATTTCTTTGGTGAAATAGTATTGGAAAATAAGAAAATTTTAAAATAGGAAAATTTTCCAGAACAGAATGATGAAAGGCTACTCGGGAATCAAAAAGGAGTATGTGAAATGATTGCTAGGCCCTATTCAAATTAGACAACATGAATTAATGGAAGGTCTGTTCTGTACAGTAATTTTTTTGCTATTTTTTTTCTATTCATCTCTTACAATCTTTGAGGAAGAAAGGGGCCTAATTTTATTAGACACTTAGTACATGCCAAGCACCATGCTAAGCACTTTACATGTATTTCATTTAACCATCACTTCTGACCTTTTGAGGTAGTCATTATTACCCATTTTATAGATATAAGGAATTTGGTGTGTTAGTGTGGCCCCTTTGATTCTGTGGAACCAAGATTTACCACAAGTAGTAGGAGTTTTACTGTGGGGGCAATCCAGATGTTAGTTGGGGTTTTTTTTGCAGTAGAGATCTGGTTAAATTGGCCAAATTAGTCTTTCTTTGGTATTACTTGTCCTTTGTGTCATGTTTTATCGTGTCGCTCAGCCTCTACCCCTACCTCTCCGACATTATGTTAATTTTACCTCATATTATCCTGAACACAAAGCCCAGACTCTTCTTTCCACAAAATATCTGCTTGCACCAAGACTTTTACTTTTTAGCTAACTTTATTGAAGATTCAGCGGAGCACAAAAAGGAGTCACGTCAAGAACTGGACTTTTATTTTTTATTTTTTGGACAGACTTCTATCATTTTTCTGTCTCCACCTTTTTCTTCTCTTTTCCCTCTCTTTATCGTGAATAACAGGAAAATTCCTTTATCTATGGCAGAATAGTTCTCTCCATGCCCAAATCCACGACTTTCTTTTCCCAAGCACTTGTCAAAGTATTTAGGCTAGAGTAATACAATTGACCTCCTAAGGGGAGTTGTAGCTCCACTTTTTAGTATAAAATATAATAATATAATTGTCATAATATATTAATAGATTAATATAATAATATTTGCACACCTATAAGAAGATATGCAAATGTTATTATATTAAATAAAGGAAATGTGTGTGTGTGTGTGTGTGTGTGTGTGTGTGTGTGTGTGTGTGTTGGAAACAGGAATCTTGGTTAATAATTGTCTGGGAAAAACTAAATTACTAGGCCTTAGGAAGAATGGGAACCACGACAAGCTGAGAAAGAGCCTGGAATGAGATGATCATTCATAATTCTTGGGAGTTTGAGGGGCCTTAGAAGCAAAGTCTGTGGGTCTTTGTGTGGTGGTCTATCATTGACCTATCTCAGGGATCCCTACTTGCCTATGTTTGTATAGGTGCTCTTCACTTGCCATGACTAACTTGCTGATCTTTTAAACTTTTTGTTTACCTTTCCATGAGGGGGAATCTTTTTGGAAGCAATGCCTTAAACTCTTTCAGCAGAGGCTCTTTTGGGTCAATATACCTAAGAAGCTGCTGGCGTATCAGGCACGGTATTTGATAGATTTAGTACTTAGAGAAATTTAATATGCCAAAGTCAAGCAATGACAGAGCCAGCTTTTGAATGATAATTTATCTCAAAGGTTATATTCTTTTTACTGTTCTTGTGGGTAAGCATTCTTTTAAGGTTTGATTTGGGTATGTAAATGACCCCCCATCCCTGGAACTAACAGTAAGTAGGTAGAATAAGTTAGCAGATAAGTGCCATATGAACAGCACAGGCAGAGCAGTCTGGGAGTTCAGATGAAGGAGACTTTTTTTCTGAGTGAATGCTGAGAATTTATGGCTAAAATAAGCAATTGAACAGCAGAGTTAGGCTTTTAATATGTAGGAATGTATACAAAAGAATTCCAGGTAAAGGGAATAACATGAATAAAGGCTTAATGATGAGATGTCACAAAGATCAATCTGACTGTAGGATAGGGTACTGGAATCTATGGTACATACTACTTTAGGATGATTAATCTGGGAGCAGCGTGAAGAATGGATTAGAGTGGAGTGAGACTAACATTAGGGGAACTACTAAGGAAGAAGTTTCAGTGATTCAGATGTGAGATCAAGAAGAAATAGATTACAAGAAAGAATCGAACTCAAGGATGATTCTGAAAGAGAAATGATGTGACTTAAAGCCTGTATTAAGAAAGGGAAGAAGGAAGGGGGGTGGTAAACAGAAGGGGGAATGAACCATGAGAGACTAGGGACTCTGGGAAACAAACTGAAGGCTTTATAGGGGAGGTGGGTGGGGGATTGGGATAGGTGGTGATGGGTATTAAGGAGGGCACGTATTGCATGGTGCACTGGGTGTTATACGCAAATAATGAATCATGGAACTTTATCAAAAACTTGGGATGTACTGTATGGTGACTAACATAACATAATAAAAAATTATTATAAAAAAAAGAATATGCATGCACTTATAATTTAATAAAAAATGCCCACAAGGACAAAAAAAAAAAAAACCCCAGAGAGATACCATACCACATCTATCAGAATGGCTAAAATAAAAAACACTGGCAGGGGGGCGCCTGGGTGGCTCAGTCGTTAAGCGTCTGCCTTCGGCTCAGGGCGTGATCCCGGTGTTCTGGGATCGAGCCCCACATCAGGCTCCTCCGCTATGAGCCTGCTTCTTCTCCCACTTGCCCTGCTTGTGTTCCCTCTCTCGCTGGCTGTCTCTATCTCTGTTGAATAAATAAATAAAATCTTAAAAAAAAACCACACTGGCAATGCCAAGTTCTGGCAAGGATGCAGAGAAATCCAATCATCATACGTAGTTGGTGGGGGGTGGTACAGTCCCTCTAGAAAACAGTTTGGAGGTTTCACATCAAGTTAAACATTCACCTACCTTACAATGCAGCAATCATGATCCTTGGTACATATATTAGAGAAGGGATAAACTTACACAAAAATCTGCAGATGGATGTTCATGGCAACTATATTCATGATGGCCCCAAACTGGAAACCACCCAAATCTTTTTCATTGGGCGAACAGATAAATACACTGTGGTACATCTGTACAGTGGAATGCTATGTGGTAGTAAAAAGGAACAGATTGATTGATACATGCAACAAGCTGTATGGATCTCAAGGGCATTATGCTGAGTGAAAAAAGTCAGTCTTGGAAGGCTACACAATGTATGATATCACTTATCGGATTATTATGATTCCACTCGTACAACATTCTCAAAAGGACAAAATTATAGGGATGGAAAAGTGATCAGTGGTTGCCAGGGGTTGTCGGGTTGCAGGGATAGGAGGGTGTGCAAAGGGAGTTTCCTTAGAGTGATGGAATAGTTCTGTATCTTGATTGCAGTGTTGGTTACCCAAACCTATGCATATGATAAAATTTCATAGAATTGTGCATTAAAAAAAGAATTCATATAAAAACTGGTGCATCAGAGTGAGATCTATGTGAATAGTGGCTGTATTAATATCAATTTTCTGGCTTTGATTATTGTACTATGGTTATTGTAAGATGTTGTCATTGGAGAAAGTTGGATGAAGTGTTCAAGAGAACTCTGCGATGTTTTTGCAATTTCTAAGCAAGTCTAAAATTATTTCAAAATAAAAGTAGCCATGTGAGGCAAAAAAAAAAAAAGCCTCTATTAGTCTGCCAATACTATAGAATACCATAGAATGGATGGCTTAAACAACAGGAATTTATTTCGCACAGTTCTGGTGGCTGGGAAGTCCAAGATCAAGGTGCTGGGCGATTTAGTTCCCTGATAAGGTGGCTGAAGATGGCCACTTTCTCACTGTGTCCTCACATGTGTGAGAGAGAAACAGAGAGTGAAAGAGAGCAAGCTCTGGTCTGTCTCTTCCTGTTCTTATAAGAACACTAATATTACCATGAAAGCCTCACCCACATGTCTTCATCTAATCCTGATTTCCTCCCAGAGGCCCCACTTCTCAGTGCCATCACATTGGGGGTTAGGGCTTTAACATATAAATTTTGGTGGGGACACCATTCACAACATAACAAAGCCTGATTAGAATATATGGATGAAGTATAGTGGAGAATAAGATAACACTGAGATTTCAAGTGTAGACAACAGTGAGAATAATGACCCCATTATGATAAATAAAATCAGGAAGTGGTATTGATGGGAGTAGAAAAATAATCTGTGGTATATGTACTTTCAATTTAAGGTGCTAATGGAACATCCAGATATAAATATCTCTCAAATAGTTAAAATTATGAATTGAATCTTGGCAGATTGGCTGAGGAAAAAGAAAGAGAGTTTTGAGAATATTCAACTAGTTGAAGCATGAGAGTAGATGTTATATCTGAAAGAGGGAGAGATTTACAGAAAAGATAAGAATTCCAAGGCTGGTGCTTTGAGAAATGAGTCTCATTGAAGGGGGAAGGGGACAGGATGCAAAAGATGAAGGAGTCAGTGGAGAAGTAGTCAGATTCTACTGGGCCAAGATGGTAGTATATTTATGAATTGGGCCCAAACTTATAGTAATGATAGATAAAACTTAGCTGAGCTCAAAACAAGATGAATACCAATTTGTAGTGGAAACAAATGAAATACAAATTTGTAAGGAGGGTTGATGCCGCAAGCCTGCTGGACTCCAGGCTGAAAGTAAGCAATGGTACTTTGCCTGCTTTTGCAGGGTAATGGGGGTTAAAGCCTTTCATGTAAGACAGGAACTAGAACTACACTTACTGCTTGAGGTCTCCTGCTTTTCCCAGCCCTGCTCCACCTCAAGGAAAGAGTGTGGGAAAACTGTTGGCTCCTGCTTGGGATATATACAGCTTAGGGCACACTGTAAACATGGAGAGTCAGGAAGATATTGATATGGCCTTGAGACTTGGTCTGAATCAAAACTGCCCAATCACTTGTTTCTGAATTGGTGATATCTCTATTTAATAATCTTATCTGCTGGTATAAGAGCTGGTTCAGGATTGGCCATCCAGGAAGTTAGGTAGAAACAAAGTACATATTGCTAGATAGGAAGGGTTGAACACAGAGGAAAAGAGAAAGGAAAATAAAAATAAGAATAAAAGCCTCTTACATAAGATATATTAAAACAAAGATTCCACAAACAAATCTAATGGCAGGAAACATGGCCAAGAAAAAAATTATAAGATGAATTCAATATAAATAAAATTATTTTTTATGGAACAAGTTGTCAAAAACCTTAGAACAAGTATGTGTAGAATTAAATGAAGGACTAAAATTCATAGAGAGGAAAAAATTATGAACAAATATCAAACATACATGAAATGAAAACAGGTGGATATGAATAATACAATTGAATGAATGAAAATGAAAAATTTACATCATTGAAATTAAAGTCTCAATAGTTGGGACACACGCCAGATTGAACACAAAGAGAATCAGTGAATTAAAAGATAATTCTGAGGAATTCACTCAGAATGCACCACGAGAAGTAAAAAGATAAGGAATATGAACAACAAGCAATTAGGAGATACGGATAGAACGAGAGGTTATGAAACATCAAATAGAAGTTCCACAGCAAGGGGGCGCCTGTGCGGCTCAGTTGGTTGAGTGTCCGTCCAGCTCTTGGTTTCAGCTCAGGTCATGATCTCCAGGCTCTGGGATGGAGCCCCATGTTGGGCTCCATCCTCCGCGGGGAGTCTGCTTGAGGGTTCTATCCCTCTCCCTCTGCTTCTGCCCCCTGCTCACTCTCTATCTGTCTAAAATGGGTAAATAAATCTTTAAAATAAAAAAAAAAAGAAGTTCCACAACAAGAAGAGGGAAGAGGCAGTAGAGAAGAAATATTTAAGAGAAAATGGCAGACAGTTTTCCAGAATTAAAAAATGTCATGACTTCTCAGATAGAAAGTGTACGCTCAATACCAAACAGGATAAAATAAATTTACATGTAGACACATCATAGTGGACCTGCAGAACACTGATGATCAAAATGTCTTAAATTCTGCCAAGAATTCAGAAAAATGGATTATTTGATAAAAGGCAATGAGAGTGATAGCAAACTTCTTATCAATAGAGGATCTCAGAAAGCAATGAAATAATATCTTCAAAATATTGAGAGGAAAATGAATCTTATACCCAGCTAAATACACATGAGAGTGTGGGCCAAAAGAGAAACACTTCAGTCTACAGAAATTCTCTAGTTACATACTTAAAAAAAAAAAAATAAAGACTGTACTTCAATGGGGTGTCTGGGTGGCTCAGGCCGTTAAGCCTGATTCTTGATTTCAGTTCAGGTCATGATCTCAGGGTCATGAGATTGAGCCCCCTGTTGGGCACTGGGCTCCGTGCTCACCCCAGAGTCGGCTTGNCGTGCGGTTTCCCCCCCCCCCCCGCCGCTCTCTCTCTCTCGTGCTCTCTTTCTCTTTAAAAAAAAAGATTTTATTTATTTATTTGTGAGAGATTTATTTATTTGTGAGAAGAGAGAGCACAAGCTGGGGGAATGGCAAGCAGAGCAGGCAGAGCAGGTAGAAGGAGAAGCAGGCTCCCCGCAGAGCAAGGAGACTGTGGCAGGACTTGATTCCAGGACCCCGGGATCATGACCTGAGCCAAAGGCGGATGCTTAACTGACTGAGCCACCTAGGCATCCCAAATAAATAAATAAATAAATCCTAAAAAAAAAAAAAAAAAAAAATGTACTTCAGTAAGAAAGAAAAGTGAACTCAGAAGTAAGGTATGGCATACAAGAAATAATTGTGAACACAGAAATTGATAAAATATGTTTTTTTAAAAAAGATTTTATTTATTTATTAGACAGAGAGACAGCCAGCGAGAGAGGGAACACAAGCAGGGGGAGTGGGAGGGGAAGAAGCAGGCTCATCGTGGAAGAGCCTGATGTGGGGCTCAATCCCATAACGCTGGGATCACGCCCTGAGCTGAAGGCAGACGCTTAACCGCTGTGCCACCCAGGCGCCCCAAGAAATTGATAAAATATCTTGTTGAAATGAATAAGTTTTATTTTAAAAGGCAAACTGAAACTCTAGACAATAACAAAATGGGGAATCATGTTCATGTGCAAAGATGATAGAAATATTGATAGTTTGTTAGAAAAATTCATAGTTCTACATTTAAAATCTGTAAAAGTAATTAGTAAAAGACTAAAAGCACAGTCAGAGCAGAGGGAAAAAAATTTCTTTGATTAAAGTGAGATGGGAGAAAAGGAGAAAATTGTTGGCAGATAGTCTCATGCATACATAAAAAGTTGATTTATGACAAAGTTGGCATGGGATTAGAAATTTTTAGGAAAATTTAATAAATGGTTAAGCATGATAGTTATCCATATGGGAAAAAGCAGACCCTACCTCACAGTATACACAAAAAGAAATTCAATTTGTAATAAACACTTAAATGTAAAAGTAAAACTTTAAAACTTTTAGAATGAAATAGAGGAATATCTTACAACCTGGAGAATAGGAAAGAATTTCTTGAAATACAAAAAGCACAAATTATAAAGAAAAACATTGATAAATTTGGCTACATTTACATTTTTAAAAATAATTTTATTAATTTATTTGAGAGAGAGAGATAGCAAGAGAGGGCACGAGAGACGGGGGTAAGGAGAAGCAGGTTCCCCGCTGAGCAGAGAGCCTGATGCGGGACTCAATCCAAAGGTCCTAGGATCATGACCTGAGCAGAAGGCAGACACTTAACCAACTGAGCCACCCAGGCATCCCTGCATTTTAAAACTTGTGTTCAATAAAGACTCTATAAATAAACAAACAAAAAAAAACAAGCTGAAGCCTGGGAGAAGATCTGTTTTTATCTGGTATCATTTTTTATCAGCCTGAAGAATTTCTTTTGGCATTTTTTAGAGTACAGGTCTGTTGACAAATTCTTTAGTTTTCTTCTATCTGAAATATTTCTGCTTTGTGTTCATTTTGAAGGCTATTTCTGTTGGATATCGAATACTACACTGACAGTTTACTTTTTCCTTTCAGTGCTTTAATGATGTGATTCATTATTTCTGATCTCCATAATTTCTGATCAGAAATCAGTGGCTAATAGAATTAATATTTTCCTGTATGCGAGTATCATTTTTCTCTGGTTGCTTCCAAGATTTCTTTTTTATCTTTGGTTTTTGTCATTTGGAATCTGATATGCCTAGACATGATTTTCTTTGTATTTCTCCTGCTTAAATGTTTGAAAGTTTTTTTGAATCTGTAAATTTTATTTTACCAAATTGGGGATTTTTTTCAGCCTTTCTGTTTTTTTTTAAATTAAAGATTTTATTTATTTATTTGAGAAAGTGAGAGAGAGAGAGAGAGAGAGAGAGAGAGAGCAGGGGGGAGGGGCAGAGGGAGAACCAGATTCCCTGCTGAGCAGGGAGCCTGACTTTGGACTCCATCCCAGGACCCTGAGATCATGACCTGGGCTGAAGGCAGACATACTTAACTGATTGAGCCATCCAGGTGCCCCCAGCCATTATTTCTTTAAGTGTTTTTTTTTTTTTCCTGCCTGTTCTCTCTCCTTTCCTTCTATGACTAATATCATACATGTTAGACATTTTGCCATTGACCCAAATGTCCCAAGGCTCTGTTTTTTTGTTCCATCTTTTCTCCTCTCTCTGTCTTCATATTGGATAATTTCCAGAAATTTATATTCAAGTTTACTGACTATTGCATCTATTTTCTGCCATCAAGCCCACCCCGTGAAATTTTACTTTGAAATACCATATTTCTGTGTTCTAAAATTTCCAGCTGGCTCTTTAAACAAACAAACAAACCAAACAAACAAACAAACAAACAAACAAACAAACAAACTTTCTATTTCTCTGCTGGCATTCCTATCTTTTCACTCATTATGAGCGTATTTTCTTTTACCTCACTGAGCAGAATTAGGCTTTCAAATCTTTGCTAATTCCAACTGTGGATCTTGTTTTTTCTTGAGAAAAGATCCTATTTCTTTATGTGTCAAATAAGTTTGAACTGTATTCTGAACACTATGAATGTAATGCTGTGAAGACTCTGTATTTTGTTATTTTCCTCTGAAGGTTGTTGTTTTTTTGTTTAAGTAGATAATTTAAATAGACTTAAACTACAAACTAACTCTTGGGTGGCAGCTTAAATCTGAGTGTAGTTCTTTTATCCCTAGCTGTACTGTTGTTGTTTGCACACAGGCCTGCACGTGTACTGTTCAGGGATAAGCTAGACATTTGGACAGAGAGACATAATTTACATTTTCTCCTCTCTGGCTCTCTCTTTCTAGTGGTTCCCCTTTCCATTTCCAGTAGATATGGTTGTTTTTAACTATGTGCTTTGGTAATTTAGACCAAAAAATTCTGTGAGCAAGCTATTGGAATTTTTACTACACTGTGTTGCACAAACTAAAGCCATCATCCCTCAGGCTAAAAGCCATAAAGTATAGAAACCCGTATTCTTGTGCCATTCACTTCTTCCAAGTGTTAACATCTCTCCAGAATTTCCCTGTTTTTGGTTAGTCTCGAATTGCTCCAGGTAGGTTATGTTTTATTTTGTTTTGTTTTGTTTGTTTTTATATTTTATTCAGTTTGTAGTTGTTACCTTTGAAAGGAATCCAGGAGTCATTTATTTGACCATACTGGAAGTGGAACCTGGAGGGAGTATGGTTGACACAATCATTTTAGTAAGCAATTTGGTAATATCTAGTAAAAGCTGAAGTTGAGAATATCCTAGAGCAATTTTGCACGTATACGCTTGTATAAGAATGATCACTGCAGTTCTTTTTGGTAATAGGAAAAAACTGCAAATAACCCACATATTCATCAATAAGATAGGAGGTAAATAAATTGTGGGATACTTATGCTATCAGTAAATGCTATACAGGAAAGATGAATAACTTAGTGTTGTATGTGCTAATGTGATTAAGTCAAAATGTGATGTTGAGTAAAAAGTGTAAGAAAGTATCAGAAAGATATGTATGGGGGCTCCTGGGTGGCTCAGCTGTTAAGCGTCTGCCTTTGGTTCAGGTCATGATCCCAGGGTCCTGAGATTGAGCCCCGCATCGGGCTCCCTGCTCGGCAGGAAGCCTGCTTCTCCCTCTCACACTCCCCTTGCTTGTGTTCCCTTTCTCGCTGTCTCTCCCTGTCAAATAAATAAATAAAATCTTAAAAAAAAAGAAAAGAGAAGGATATGTATGGTATAGTATTAATTTATAAAGTTAAAAAATCTAAAACAATACATATTATTTGGGATACAGATATATGGGTATGTGTGTGTGTGTGTGTGTGTGTGTGTGCGTGTATGGTGTGTCTGTAGTTATCCTATGCAAAATTTTACCCTATCCAAAATTCCAATCTCTTTCTACATTCCTGTCTCTTCTCTGGCTTAGTATTTTTTTCTTTTATGTAATTATCAGTATTTACTGTACTATATGTTTTACTCATTTAATTTTTTTGTTTGTCTTCTCCACTAGACTATTAGCTCCATAAAGGCAGAGACTGATGTTTCTTTGTTCACTATAGTATCCCCAGGGATATATATAATAGGTACTCAATGAATATTTGTCGAATGAATAAATGAATAGAATAAATATATGAAGGTTTGATTAACCATAAATTTAGATAAGTTTTCTGGGGGCTTCTCATGAATCTAAAATGTTTTATTTCTTAAAGTATCTAATGAAAATATGACAAAATATTAAGATTTGATGGCAGTGGGTGGTGGCAAAATTAATGGTTATGATATTATTTTTTTATATTTTAATGTTTTTTATATTTTTATACTTTGTTAAATAAAAGAACACTAAAAAGTTTGGGCAAGGTTTTTCAGAGCATTGTAGCATAGAACTTAAGGGTAGAGGGAGTTTTAAAAATGAAAAGGGGGATATTTGAAATGCTGGAATTAGTCACCAAGAGATAAGGTAATTGTAATAGACTATTAGGAAATTATTAGTGACTATTGAAAGAAGCTGTTTCAGCAAGGACTTGCTAATAGGTGGGATGCTGAGGACATGGAGACAGTAGGTGGAGAAATGGTGATCACTTATTCAGTATTAAGACAAGTGCAGCTTTTCCAGGATTCATGTTTGTGAGCAGAATGGAAGAATCCATTGAAAAGATAGAGACTTAAAATGCTGGAAAGAAAGGACAATTCATGAGAGCACTTTTAATTAGAGGTACATAGTTTTAGAAGAAAAGGGCATTTCATCTGGCAATGACTCCTTTTGCAATAGAACAAAAGAAAGAAAGGTTGACACAGGTAGGCGGAGACAAAGAGAAGGAGAGGCTCATCTTTGTTTCTTTGAAGTAGTAATTTAGGACACCTGTTGGGGTGGAGAAACTGGATAATGGATATGAACCGGGTTAGTGAATTAGCTCAATGGACATGTTAGAAGGTTGAGGCTTTAAGGGCCTAGGTTGTTAATTAGGGTATCAATTATATGGATGATTTCAGTCTTTGAAGTTTGAAATAGTTAGAACTAACCTTAATGGAATGGGTGCATTTGAATGCCTTGAACTGTAATGCTAACAAAAGCAAACACTCCTATGTGACAGGGATTATTCTAGATTCTCATGTCTTTTAAAATGTGTTAGGGATTGTTCTAGATTCTTTATGTAAATTCATTGAATCCTGACAACAACCTTGAGGTAGCTATATTATTATGAGCATTTTGCAGGTGAGGAAATTGAGACAGAGAAGTAATTTACTCAAGGTCACACTGAGGCAGAACTGGAATTCAAACTCAGGCTACCTAACTCCTGAGTCCATACCCCTTAACAATATTATACTCTCTCAGTGGGGTAGTAGGAGGTTTAATTGATGACAAACAGCAAGTTTAGTAAGCAGGCCATGAGAGAGTAGTTTCCAACACATGCTTTGTTGCTTGTTTCTGGGTTATCCAAGACACCATTAAAATTTTTTTCCATTTGTTTTCTTTATCAAAGTCTCAAGCCTCCTAGAAATTTCTAAAAAAATCATTGAGCTTTCTTTCATTTATTATTATTTTTTAAATATTTATTTATTTATTTGAGAGAAAGAGGGGAGTGGAGGTGGGGGGCAGAGGGAGAGGGAGAGAGAGAATCTTAAGGAGACCCCCCCACCCCCCGCCATGAGCAAGGAGCCCGTGTGGGGCTTGATCTCAGGACCAGAGCAGAAATCAAGAGTCAGATGCTCAACTGCTGAGCTACCCAGGTGCCCCTGAGTTTATTTATTTATTTATTTATTTATTTATTTATTTATTTATTTGACAGAGAGAGAGACAGCCAGCGAGAGAGGGAACACAAGCAGGGGGAGTGGGAGAGGGAGAAGCAGACTCCCAGCAGAGCAGGGAGCCCGATGTGGGGCTCGATCCCAGGACCCTGGGATCACGTCCTGAGCTGAAGGCAGATGCTTAACGACTGAGCCACCCAGGTGCCCCTGAGTTTTCTTTTAATCACACAGAATGTTTGACATCTTCAGAGATTTATATTATATTCATATTTATTTTCGGAACGATTCCAACTTTTTACCCAAAATTAACTCTTCAGCATCATTCTTTACATCATCACTTATCTTTGACTGAAGAATGAACTTCTCTTTGGGATGTATTTTTGGGAATGAACAATGGTATAGGATGATCAGCTTGGTTAGCTAGACCATCCTGTCAATCAGCAGGGTAACGTAGTCCAGTTGTGTATACACCCTAAAGAGCTTAATCACTAACATTTGATGAACATTTTTGCCAATATTATGAGGCTTGGCCACTTTGTGTGTCATAACGGGCAGTTTCCTTGCTGTTTGAAGACTTTTTAAGGCTACTCAGAAACATCTTCTCTTGATATGTGGTCACATGTGTTTTTAATTGTCAAAGATTTATTTTGAATGTGTTGTACATATCATATACAATTTAACATACTTTCCTTAAAATAAGGATTATTCTTTTTTTTTTTAGAGTTTTCGTTATTTAAGTAATCTCTACACCCATGATGGGGCTTGAACTCAGGACTCCCAGATCAAGAATCACAGTCTTTTTGACTGAGCCAGCCAGGTGCCCCAAGGATTATTCTTTTTTGGTGAGATGGAAAACCATTGATTTAGTCACCACAGTTATTAGTATTAAAAATAATTGGTCAACTCTTAACATTATTATTTCCTAGCTTTTGCAAAAATCAACTTGCTTTGATGATTGCTGCTTAGCTTTCACAAACTATTTAGGTTATTTGAATTAAGAGTGTTCATAACGGTTGGCAAATGTACAGTACTTTAATTTTAAAAGGACTTTTGCATCCACGATACCATTTGATCTATCCAATAATTCTTTAATCGACAAAGCAGGTTTTATTCTCGTTTTACATATGAAGAACCCGAAGCTCAGGGAGATTAAAAGATTGGACCTAAAATGAGTAAGTAGTAGAAATGGGTCTCGAATCTGGTTCTTCCTGACTCCCAAGTCCAGGCTCAGAACGTCCCTCCACTCTGTAGTTGATTCTTTTAAGCATCTTCCTATTAATATGCATGATCCCCTTTTCCATTAGCGTCGTTTGGTTTTTAGCAGAGGGCCTTCCTAACGTTTCTGTTTCCATCCTGGATGGTTGCAAGGGAGCACACCTGGGTTCCTTCTGTCTCCAATCTTTCTTTCTTTTTTTTTTTTTTTTCCTGTGGCCCATCCAGCTTCAACATCCGTGGAAATCTCCTCCTTCCCTAGCATCAACTTCAAAAGTCTTCTCCCAGCCCCCAGGCAGTGGGACCTCCCATCCTAATCATCAGCAGGAGAGCCCATCAGAGAGGGGAGGCAGAGGGCACGGACCGCAGCACGCCGGGAAGCCATGCTGAGGGTTATTTCTGCATTTCCTTCCTCGCGGTCCTCAGGAGCGTCCTCGCCGCCCTCCGGCCCCGGCTCTCTCCAGCCCGCCCCGGATCCGCCTCCCCCTCCTTCCTCCGGGAGGTTGAGACCAAGCGTGGCACGCACCTGTGTCCCTCTCCGGTCGCCCCGTTGAGGCACCGGGGGCTGCTCCCGGAGCAGGATTTACAGGCCCGGAAAACGCCAATGGGAGATCCAAATGGTCGGGGACTCCGCCACTTTAAGAGGCTTTTCTCTGGGAAACACCCGTCCCCTCCGAGCGCCTTATGAATGGAAATACTCCTCCCCCGGTCGAGCCCATTTTCCCATTTCACCAGGAGCCGCAGCTTGCTCTCTCCTTTCGGTCTCCCCGCCCACATCAACGCGGGCAGCTCCAGGAGGGGACGGACAGGAAGCCTTTGGCCGCCTATTAAATCCCACCCATTTCTCCGGGGGCGATTTCCTAACCTTCCGGGACCGAATTCTGCAATTTGATGTGCGTTTTGTCCGAATGGTAGCGACACGGGCCTAAGGGAGGGGGAAAGCGAGGGGGTGGG
>NC_048231.1:31457951-31467921 GCF_002007445.2 Ailuropoda melanoleuca
GGAAGAGAAGGTGGGGGAGGGTGGACGTTATTGGCAACGCGGCGCTGTCCCCGGTGCTGAAAAATAATGCGGTGTTCTCGGGCTTGTGGCGGGGGTTCGCAAGACTGAAAGACCCTGCGAAATGAAATTAAAATGGGGTCATTCTCGGGAAAAAGAGGCCTCATATCTTTCAGATAAACATTTCAGTATCTCTTGATGGAGTGGGGGAAGGGGGGCAGCGGCAAATCAGGGGCGGGGAACTGTCAGTGCAACCAAAGCCTGCTTGGCCTTCTGAGCATGCCCAGTTCTAGGTGCTGGAGCCATAGGGGAGTTTGAGTCTGCAGTTTCCACTTCGGGTTGGAGAGGCAAGAAAGGAGGGAAGGGGGAGGGAGCTGGGAGTCAGGCAGAATTCTGGACCAGTGTGAGGAAAATCAACTCCGGAATACCTACAGTAATGCAAAAACTAAACACCACCTTAGGTTAAAGCAAGAGTTGGTGCTTTGCATGAAGGTGAAAGGGGCCCTGGGAAAATGATCTAATTATTTTTCCAAAGAGGTTTCCTAACTAAAGCAAATAGGAGGATTTTAGTTGTCCTAGTAATGATTGTGCGTTTGGTTGGAAACAACCTGCTAACTCGAGTCTTGTGGACAGAGGAAGTTTCTAGTATGCTTCCTATACCCTCTCTTATTGTAGTGCGCATTTGTAGGCCGTTGGTATGTACTTGGTAGGTTGATTAATGTGAAATCTTTTCCTGAGTGCTCTTGAGGGATTTAGGAGCTTAAACTTATGTTTGTAAATAGAAGATGTTTTTATTAAGCAATGAGTTTGAATTTTTAACAAATATGCCAGAACTTGTTCATCTAATTGACTCTTGTTTCTTTCAAAGAAGTACACACTTATGTTGATAATGCTGTCCTGTCACTACTTTAAAGTCTTTGTAATTCTCTTTGGAATGGCTATTAAAGCCATTTTGTGAGACACCCAAAGCAGTAGTCTCATTATTTTGGGGCAGTATGTTGTATATGATATGTATAAGCAGTGTGTCACTTATTCACCAGATAGATGAAATGAACTGAAGGCTCATAGAATTCCCAAATTGATGGTTCATTAGAGATTGTCTGTGCCCACTTACCATCCAGTGCTTGTACGTCTCTACAGTGTTATTTTTGGAATCTGGAACACCTGAGTTTGAATCCTAGTTCTGCCATTTACTGTTTGACCTTGAGCAAGATAATTGACTTCTCTAAACTTTATTTCCTCATCTGTAAACCTGGGGCAATAGTGCGGGTGGGTTGTTGTGATTATAAATGAGGGAATATACACAAAACGTTGAGTAGTGAGCCTAGCTCATAGCAAGTATTCAATAAATGATAGTTATTGCCCTCTTAATAGTCCATCTCTTCTAAATAGTTAGAAAGTTCTTTTGTGATTTTTTTTGGCCTTTTTCAAAAGTTAAATCTAAACCTCAAAGATAGATGTTGCTTCTACAGAGGCTTTCAAAAAAAATGAAATGCATTATATTCTGAGTAATGGTAACATAGTTGGAATCAGTGTGAACTTCCCACTTGAGGATATCACACCCTTGAAGGTTTTATTATCGTGTGTTGTTAAAAAACCACCCCTGTCATTTGATTTTATAGTTACATATTATGTAACTTCAGGTTAAAACCAGGGAGTATTACTGTCTTCATTCTGTGTTTTCTCTTCCTTGTTATATTCTGAGATGCACTGGATGCTTTGTCTTGTCTCTTTCCATGGCAGTTAATGTCAGGATGAATAAAACCTACAAGTGGATTTGGTTGTGTAGTGCAAGTAGTGTGTATTGAAGAAGCTGTTTTAGAATTGTTTGTAAAACAGATTCTTTTCCTCTGTAGATGATGGAAAAGACACCATATTTGGAGCTAAAACGTGTGGATTTGAATTTTGTATGCCCTTCTGATTGTGTGACACCAGGCAATTAACTTAATACTTTTGTGCCTCAGAGTTTCCATCTATGAAGTAAGGAATAACAGTACTAGCTGCCTTGGTTTAATCCTAAGCGTTGTGGAGGGCAAAGGAGGGAAATGGGAGTAGGCTGTGAAAAGGATAAGGATGTTTTGAGTGTTTTTAGGTGTCTTTATTTAGAGCAAGGGGAAGTTAAGCATTTCTTTTTTCTCTCTCTTACATGCGCTAACGTGAATGGATTGTCACTCTAGTGCACATTATATACCTGAAAATAGAGCAAACACATGAAAACCTGCATGGTTGATGTTCATGAAGGGTGAATACTTTTTAGTAAAGAGAAGTTGCAGATCTGGGATATTTTATCTTTGGTATGAATATAGTTAGGAGGAAGGAGAAAGAGGAGGGAAGGCCACGAGATTTTCTCCTACTGGATGTGGAGACCACTAGAACGGGAGGGAACTAGAGAGTTCATTTATCCTCTGCATTCAGGAATATGCACAATACCACTTCCCTAAGGACCAAAGGGGGGGGGTTAGGTTTAATATAATGTCAAAACATTATTTCTATTACACTTCTTCCTGAAGCTTCTTGATGCAGGTAAAGGTTTCACTGGTGCAGGAAGTGGACATAGTTTGGTTGAATCAGCAAGAGGAAGCACTTGCATTTCAACCCAAACAGATTACATGATTTACCTTTGAAATGTAAAGTATCACAGATATGTGAAAAATGATTTTATTTATAAGTAGTGGTATTTTCTTGTAGGAAATAAGTAGTAATGATGAGAGAGAGGCTAGTTTTAGCTAAGATATAGTTTGGAGCTGTTTTTATATATTCAATCTGTTTCCTGTGTTATGTGCAGAACATCATAACAGAAGGTGAAAGCTTCCTAGCAATTTCTTAGGCAGTTGCACAGAGCTAAAACTTTTTTCCTCCAAATGCTTCTTTTTCTTACAAAGTTCACTGTGGTGAAAATGTTTTTGTAGCTGATACAGAATCTGAAATGATAAGAATAAGGATTTGGCATTCTTTTGTTTGGGATTGTAAGGAGTCCACCTCCTCTCCCTTCCTCTGTCTTCTAAGTGTTAAAATTGAATAATCCAGAGTACTTTCGTTGTGCTCTTTCAAAAGAAGGTTGCTTTTAATAATAGCAGAAGTTAAGAGTTGGGGTTCTAGAATCAGACTGCTGCCTAGGTATGAATCCTGGCTCTGCTTCTTGCAATTTCTGTGACCTTGGACAAGTTAATTCAACCTCTCTAAGCCTTGACTGCATTATCTATAAAATGCAGATCGTCCTAGCTGTGAGGATTAAATGAGACGATCCATGAAAAGTGCTTAGCACAGAATTCTGGCACATAATGGGGAATTAATAAATGCTAGCTATTATTATCATCATTATCAAGTATAAAATCCTGCTTGCTGCTAAAATGAGGATAATTATAAATTTGGATCTAGCCCCCCCAGAGTGTAGCAGAAAAAAAAAAGTAACCATGATATTACTTAAATGGGACATGGGCCATTGGACTATTTTTTTTATTCTCCTTTACCTTGTCTCTTAGTCTCCTTTATAGCAATCAGCTTAACCCATTTTAGGTGGGAAGGAATCTCTGCATGGCAATTCCTTGACTTGGTATATCTAGCCAGGCACTGGCTAATCACCCAGACAGAACATTTCTAAAGCATGGCGTGCCTATCCATCACCTTTTGTATTATGATGACAGTGTAGTAGTTGGTAAACGCAAATCATATATATACCCATCAAAATGTTTGTCAAATTTGGAAATTAACCTCAAAGTTTGAGTATAAGCTCAAAATACCTAATTATAGAAATGTGAATATATGCTATTTTTAATGCTTTTATCTTATTCAACATCTTTATCTCAGTAACTAAAAATCCTTTTGATTATATGAAGAATAAACTTTTAAGAGTAGAAACAATTAGCATTATGATTTGAAGTTGAACTTGGTTCTTTCCCATTTATCTTTAAGGGCCATGTTTAGAGAAATCGATAGAATTTTTTAAAAAAGTGTTTATGCGCATTATATTACTATATATAGAATATCACTATATTACTAATATTATAATAGAAAAGCACTTTGAGTACCACTGCAACCTGCAGTCATTTAGAAATCTTGGAACAACAACATTGCTAACTTCTTATATAGGAAAACTAGTTTTATTCATATATGCAAAAATTGGAGTAGTCTATTAACCACATTTGTGGTAGCAAAAAGAGCACATGGTTTTAGCTCCTGTCTTACATTGTTTCTCTGCATCATTTGACAGTAGTTGCCACATTTTTTATTTACACTCTCCATCTCTTCTCTCTTTTCTGGCTGTTCCTACTCAGATTTTTTCCTTTAGGGCTACTTTTTTCTCCTTACCTCTATGAACAGGATTCTGTCATTATTTGGCCTTCCCCCTTTTTTAAAATTGCACAGATTCCTGATTTCATTCACTTTCATAGTATCAGTTATCACCTCTCTGTGAATGGCACCCAAATACAATCTTCTAGTCTAAACATGTCTCTTGAACCAAAGCTTCTGTCTCTATCCAGGCATCCCATAGGCATCTCAAACCCAAACTTATTTTCTCCTGCCCCAAGGTTGACTCCTTTATATATTACTCTTTTTAATGAATAGCACCACCATCTACCCATTCACCCAAGTCAAAAAATTGGGAGTCTTCTTAAACTTCTCCTACTGTTATTACGATTCAACAAATCACTGACCCTTGTTGATTCTAGTCCGTGCAACTAAATTGCTGCCCAATTCCTTTATCTAGTTACATTGGATTTTTTAAAAATTTCCTCCAATGTACCATGTTCTTTTTGCCTGAAATGCTTTCTTTTCCTCCTGCCCTCTTCTTTGCATTTCTTTTGTTCAATATTTAGCTTGGAAGCCCTGCCTGATTGCCAGTCTTCCCTGTATGTTCCACTCATGTGCTCACACTGTATTGAGTAATTTGTTTTCTTGTCAGGTGTCCTCATTTACTTTGTGTGTAGACTGTATTACGTGTCTCCAGTGTGCAGACACCATCGTCTAGTGCACAGTGTATATGCAAAAAACTGTTTCTTGAAAGTAAAAATGATTGAGGATGAATTAAATGTCTTTTATAAAAAAGGATTACATATCCAATTTTTGGATATCATTAATTTGAAGATTTCACATTTTTGTCAATGCGAAGTTCTGCATTAATACAATATGAACATAAACTGTATAGAATGTATACTTTTCAAATGGATTTATAAGTAAATAAAAATATACTTAAAAGTATGTAAAACATTTGCTAAATCAAAATTACTTATATAACAAGTTACCGTTTTTCTGAACGTTAATTTTGTTTTTGTTTCTTAGCTAAGATTTTCTGTTACTATATTCAGCATAATAATTATGATTCTAATTTGTAGACAATCTTAGCACACAGCCAGCTGTTTTTCTTATGAAAAAGTGACAATACATTTGAAGTCAGGGACTCTTTATGCTGTGATTTGTTGTGGATCATTTGATAATACATCTGTTCAAGTTTTATGTATTGATTACTCAACCAATAAGTAGGCTTTAAGTTGAGATTTTCATTTTGTATATAGTGTTGCAAACTGACATGCATTTATTGCTTATATTCTGAAAAGATATGGATAGCTGTGTGTAAATGGGTACATATATTGGCTTAGAAATGAAATGTTTATTGCATCAAGAAGTACATTAAGTGAAAGGCATCCTTATCAATATCCTTGCAACCATTTTATTTAGAATCTTCAGTTTTTTTCAATTCTTATATTTCTGTCTTGTTTTTCTCTTCTTTTGTGGTACCAAGCAATCTCTATTTCATCAACTTGTCCATTCACTTATTCAGCAAATATTTGTTGGGTGTTTACAATGTGTCAGGCTCTGTAGTAGGCTCTGGAGGAGCTGACATTTAAGTACCCAGGGGCATCACACTTTGCTGGATGTAGATACTCTATTAACTGCTTTCCTTGGAAATGCTGTCTAGGTTCCTAAAAACAATAGGACATTGAAGTGAATTTGTTATGATGTATTCATAGACAGCCAATACTTCCTCCTTGTAACCATTAGCTTTTTTTTTTTTTCTTACTGAAGGCTAAAATTTTTGTAGAGAATCTTGTTAGAATCCCCCTCTGCCACTCAACGTTGCTGTTATTTTCCAGGTTTTTCTGGTTATTCTTTTTCATTCTTCCAAATTAATTTTATATTCAAGGTATATATCTCCATAAAAAAGCCTGATGGCATTTTTACGAGTATCACATTAAAATTAAAAAATCACTTGCTTAGGGAGAACTACAATCTTTAGGATATTGAATCTTACTAGCTCAGAACACGGTATGTCTCCATTTGTTCCAGTCTTTTCATGCTTTTTCAGGGGTACATTTAGAATTTTTTGTCAAGCTTATGTTTAGTATTTTATCTTTTTTTTCTATCATAATTGAGGTCTATCTTCTTTTTATTTTTTTACATGAAAGCTGCTGACTTTGGATGCCAATTTTATGACTTTATTAAATTTCTTTCTTTCTGTAGTGGTTTACCATTCATTTTTGGGGTTTTCAAGATATATAATTATATAATCTGCAAATAGGAAATAATTTTATTCTTTCTTTTCTATCCAGTTCTATCTCAAATTGCTTTCTCTTTTCTAATTGCATTGGTGAATATCTCCAACACCATGTTAAATATACCCTTGCTTTTAATTTTAGTAAGAGAGCCTCTAGCACTTCTCTATTTTTTTAAAAGATTTTTTTATTTATTTATGCGAGAGACAGCCAGCGAGAGAGGGAACACAGCGGGGGAGTGGGAGAGGAAGAAGCAGGCTCCCAGTGGAGGAGCCCGATGTGGGACTCGATCCAGAAACGCCAGGATCACGCCATGAGCCAAAGGCAGACGCTTAACGACTGCCCTACCCAGGCGCCCCTAGTACTTCTCTATTAAGTAAGGTATTACTTGGGGCTGAGGTAATATATTAAGGAAGTATCCATCAATTTCTATGTTATTGAGTCTTTAAAAGAATCTGTTGTTGAATTTGCTGTACCTATGGAAACCATATGACTTCTCTTAATTTTATTAATATGCTGGATTGGATTTTGTCATATTTGATTTAATAATTTTTGAATTGATATTCATGAGTTAGATTGGTCCACAGGGTTTTTTTTTTTTTAAGTTATCTGTCTGCCTATCTCTCTCTCTCTCTTTCTCTTTATGTGGGGGTGGGGGTTGCGTGTAGTTCTAATCAGGACCTGAGAACAATGTTATATTCACTATGGAAAATGAGTTTGGAAGTTTTCCTTCTCTTTCATGCTCTGGAGTGATTAAAGTAACACTGAGGTTATCTGATCTTTAAGTTTGCTCATATTCTCCTGTGAAGCTGTCTGGCATGGTGCTCTTCTGTAGTGGAGCTCTTTAACTTTAACTCTGTATTTCTTCTATGACCCTTGCTCTGTTTAGAATTTGTTTCTACTGGGGTCAATTTTGGTAAGTTCTGTTTCTCTAAAACATTATTCATCTCATTTAAGTTTTCACATTTGTTTGGATAGAATTATGCAAAAGTCTTTTAGAACTTTAAACATTTTCTCTATTTTGACTTCCTTATTGCTAATATTGTGCTTTTATTGCTGTATATTTATGTCTTCTCACCCCCCTGCTTGCCCCCTACCTCCTTTTTTCTTGATTGAGGGAGTTAGCAGTTTGTCCTTTGTTGATTTCTTTTCTAAGGAACTAGTTTCTGGGTTTATGTATTCTACTGTTTTTTTGGGTTTCTAAATTTCTGCCACTTACGATTAATTCTCCCTTTTCTTAATTTCTTTGTTTTATTTTGGTGTTCCCTAGAAAGCTTTTTGAGTTGGGTGTTTATTTATTTTAATATTTTTGATATAGGCGTTGTATGCAGTCTGTTTTTTCTTTGACGCTTCCTTTAGCTGTAGCTTACGGATTCTGATAATGTCAGGCGTTTATTATTATTGTCAAGAAATTCTGTAGTTTAGTTTTGTATTTTGTCTTTGACCCAAGAGTTGTTTAAAAGTGGAAGGAAATTTTTGTTTTTTCATTTTAATTTTGTTATTGATTTCTGTTGTTATTGCATTATAATCTGAGGATGACATTTGCGTTATTTCTATTCTTTGGAACTTACTGAGGTTTTCTGTGTGGCCTAAGATTTAGTCAGTTTTTGTGAGTGTTCTATGTGTACTTGAAAAGAAGTTGTAATCTCTGGTTCAGGGATTCAGAGTTTGATATAGCTCTGTAAGATCTACCTTATTTATGTTGTGTAGGTCTTCTGTACCTTTATTAATTTTTAGTCTGCCTGATCTTTGATTGTGAGAGGTATGTTGAAGTCTATTATTTATGTGTTTTTGTCTGTCTGTTTCTCCTTGCATCTCTTGTGGGTTGCTGCTTAATGAAAGCTATTGCTGTGTTATTAGGTGCATAAATATTAATAACCGTAATATCTTCATGTGAATTATAGGCTTAAGCATTATAAAGTGTCCTTTGTTATATATTTTAATGCTTTTGGGTCTCATTTCCACCCTGTCAGATATCAAGATTATGAACCCTGTTTCCTTTTTATTTGTGTTTGCCTGATATATCTTTCTCCATCCTTTTATTTTTAACTCTTTTGAATCTCTTTGTTTTAGGTGTGTCTCTTGTATTCTGCATAGTGTTGGATTTTGCTTTATTAGCCAATCTGAAAATCCTTTTCTTTCAATAGGTGAGTTAAGCCCATTTACATCTATTGATATTATTAATATGTTTGGCCTTAGTTCTATCATATTGTTTTATTTTTATGTCTTTTGTACCTATGCTTTTTCATCATGCAGTGGGTTTTATCTGCTTGTTTGTTTCATTGATTAACTTTTTACTAATACTTTAATATACCATTAGTCCATTTTTTTGGGGGGTGTACTTATTGGTTACCTACATTAAACAACACTGAAATTATCTGGTAACCTCTTCTTCTCCCTTACTTCTTCTTCCCTACGATCTGATCTAAAGTAATATCCTTTTATTTTCAATTAATGTCTATTAGACAATCATATCCATTTGCACTCCTTATTTGCCCACCCTAGCCATTGATAATTATACTGTATCTACTATATTCTGTCCTTTATAACCACAGTTTAGCCTTGTTCTGCAGGTATATTTACATCTAATGACCACCACTGATTCTTATGTTACTGTCTCTCAGTCTTTTTAATTGTCTGAATGTCCTTTTCTAATCAGTTCTTTAGGAAGGGCTCACAGGATCAATGTACCCCAAAGTTTGGCAAGTTTATAGTAGTTTGTTTGCAGCTTTGTACTTGGAGATCGGTTTGGTTAGATATAAAATCCTTGACTCATAGTTCCCTACCTTGAGTGTTTTAAATTTGTTACTCTGTTTTTTTTTGGGGGGGGAGGTAGACATTAAAAATTGTTGAAAAGTTTGGCAACAGTCTTGTTTTCTTTCCCTTATGAGTGCCTTAGACTTTTTGCCTGATTGCCCAAGGTTTTTTAAATTTTCCTTTAAAGTAGTTTTAACTATAATATGATTCAGTGTTGGCCATGCTGACGTGATTGTGGTGTATCTTTTCAATATGTAATTTTGAGATTTTTTTTTTTTGAATTTTAGGAAAGTGTTCTGGAATTATAGTTTAAGTATTTATTTTGTTCTATTGTTTGACATTCTTTGTGGTCCCTATCATATATATGTGTTTTTTGTTTATCTTCTATATGGATCACTTTCTGTTGAATATTTTTAAAATCTCTGTTTTCATTTCTTTTGAATTTTTTAAGAGTTACCCATACAATACACTTTTATTACTCTGTATGTGAACCAGCCCATTCATGGTGATTGTAGAAATGTATATAGAAATATATTTATTTAGGGGCGCCTGGGTGGCAGAGCGGTTAAGCGTCTGCCTTCAGCTCAGGGCGTGATCCTGGCGTTCCGGGATCGAGCCCCACATCAGGCTCCTCTGCTAGGAGCCTGCTTCTTCCTCTCCCACTACCCCTGCTTGTGTTCCCTCTCTCGCTGGCTGTCTCTATCTCTGTCCAATAAAAAAAAAAA
>NC_048231.1:31467960-31525762 GCF_002007445.2 Ailuropoda melanoleuca
CATAAAAAAAAAAAAAAAAAAAAAAAAAAAAAAAAAAAAAAAAAAAAAAAAAAAAAAAAAAAGAAATATATTCATTTAACCCTTAATTTGAAATGTCAAATATAAATAAAAAATTGAAACTATTGAATATTATCTTACTGCTTATAAATTCAAACTTATTCATTATAAGTAAGTACAAGCATCTGACTGTCATTATGACCTTCTAGTGTAAACATGCCAAGTACCTACATATTGGAATACATGTTATTTTGTTCTTCTTGTTTTTCATGGAAATAATTATATATAAAAATATTCACCCATTTTCAAGGCACAGTTTAATGAATTTTGCTAAGTATATACAATAGGGTAACCACCATCCTAACCAGAATAAAGAACAGTCCCCTTATCTTAAAAAGATTCCTTGTGTGCCTTTGCTCTTTTTTTTTAAATTGAATTTTAGTTGACACACAATATGACATTAGTTTCAGGTGTACAACATAGTGATTTGACAAGTTTATATGTTATATTGTGCGCACAAGTATTACTACCATCTGTCACCATATAATGCTGTTGCAGTAACACTGGCTATATTTCCCATGATGTACCTTTTATTCCCCCGACTTATTCATACCTTAAACGAAAGCCTGTACCTCCTACTTCCCTTCATTCATTTGCCCATCTCCCCCATTCCCCTCCCTTCTGGCAACCATCGTTTGTTCTCTGTATCAATGGGTCTATTTGTGCTTTTTGTTTGTTTATTTGTTTGTTTTGATTTAAAAATTCCATATATTAGTGAAATCGTATGGTATTTTTCTTTCTTAGTCTGACTTATTTCATTTAGCATAATACCCTCTAGGTCCACCCATATTGTCACAAATGGCAAGATCTCATCCTTTTATATGGCCGAGTAATATTCCCTTGTGTGTGTGTGTGTGTGTGTGTGTGTGTGTGTGTGTGTGTGTGTGTATCACGTCTTCTCTATCCATTCTTCTACTGATGGACACTTGGTCTGCTTCTCTATCTTGGCTATTGTAAATAATGCTGCAAAAACATAGGTGTGCCTATATCTTTTTGAATTAGTGTTTTTGTTTTCTTTGGGTAAATACCTGGTAGTGGAATTACTGGATCATATATATTTCTATTTTTTATTTTTTGAGGAATTTCCGGTACTTCCACAGTGGCTACACTAATTTATCTGCACCTTTGCTTTTGATCCCCTTCCTCTATACCTGGTCCCAGGCAGACAGTGATCTGCTTTCTGTTGCTGTAGTGTTGGGTTTTCTAGAATTTATATAAATGGAATAATTCAGAATATAGTCTTCTGTTTGACTTCTTTATTTTAGCATAATGTTTTTGAGGTTAATTCATGTTATATATATTAATATTTTGCTCGTTTTTATTGCTCTGTAGTATTCCATGGTATGCATATAGATTTGGGTTGTTTTCAGGTGTTGGCCATTACAAATAATGCTGCTGAAGGTACTTGCATACTTATTTTCATGGGAGTGTATTTTTTTGTTTCTCTAGAGTGAATATGTAGGAGTAGAAATGCCTAACAGTATGGTAAATGAATATTTAATGTTACAAGATATTGCCATATTGTTTTTCAAAGTGGCTGTAATGTAACATTTTGCATTCCCACCAGTAATGTAGGAGGGAGTTCCATATCCTCACCAACACTTCGTATTGATTTGGTATTAACTTTAGTTGTTTTAGTGGGTGTATGTAGTGGTATCTCACTGTGGTCTTCATTAGCATTTATCTGAGGACTACTGATGTTGAACATCTTTTTATGGGCTTTTGGCCATTTGCATATCTTCTTATGGGACATGTCTCTTCTTTTTTTTAAAGATTTTATTTATTTATTTGAGAGAGAGAGAGACAGCAAGAGAGAGCATGAGCAGGGGGCGGGGAGAGGGAGAAGCCGACTTCCCCCGAGTAGGGAGCCCCACACAGGGTTTGATCCCAGGACCTTGGGATCATGACCTGAGCTGAAGGCAGATGCCCAACTGACTGAGCCACCCAGGCACCCAGATTTTTGTTCTTTTTATTGAATTGTAGGAGTTGTTTATATATTCTATATACAAGCTCTTTGTCTTGAAAAATTTTGCTTCCAGTTTGCCTTACCTTTGTGTGTTCCTAACTATGACTTTTGAGAAGTGAAACTTTCAAATCATGAAGAGCATTTTACCAGTTTTTTTCCTTTTATTATTTGTGCTTTTGGTATCCTGTTTGAGAAGTGTTGGCCTCACCTAATGACAAAGGTTTTCTCCTAGAAATATAATAGTTTAATTTCTAACATTTAGGTCTGTGAACATTTTGAGTCAATCCTTATATTTGGAAAGAGGTAATTGAGGTTCATTATTTCTATATATAATATCCAGTTCTTCTAGCACCCTTTGTTGTAAGAAACTATCTTGTCTCCATTGAATTATGTTGGTACCTTTGTTGAAAATCAACCAGTCATATATAATTGGGTCTATTTCTAGACTTTATTCTGTTTATTCATTTATATGTCTATGCTTATGCCAGTGACATACTTTCTTTATTACTGTAAGTTTATAGCAAGGCTTGAACTCAAGTAGTATAAGTCTTCCAACTTTATTCTTATTTTTACAAAGTATTTTAGTTATTTTAGGTCCTTTTCTTTCTGTGTAAATTTAAAAACCAACATGACATTTTTTTTGAGAGAAACTTATTTGGATTTTTGCCTGTAGATCAGTTTGAGGAGGATTACTATTTTAGCAACACTGGGTTTTCTGATCCATGGAATGATATGTATGTACACTTACTTAGGCCTTGTTTAATTTCCGTTTGTCATGTCTTGGCAATTATCACATCATTCATTAAATTTATTCCTCAGTGTTTTTGTGGAATTGTTTCATTTTCTAATTATTTGGTGTTAGTACAGAGAAACACAGTTAATTTTTCTATGTTGATCTTATATTCTGCACTGCTGCAATGCGCATTACTTATTAGTCTAGTAACTTTTTTGGGAGGGTTACTTAAGGTTTTCAATACACACCATTATGCTTTTTATTTCTTCTTATTGCCTTATTGCACTGGCTAGGATCTCCAGAACAATGTAAATGAGAGCTATGTGAGTAGACATCTTTGCTTTGTTACTGGTCTCAGGTAGAAAGCTTTGAGCCTTTCACAATAATAAACCAACCTTGCATTCCTGAAATAAATCACATCTGGCCATTATGTATATCTTTAAAAAATGTTATTGTATTCCATTTGCTAATATTTTGTTAATGGCTTTTCTATCTATTTTCATGATAGATATTGGTCTATAGTTTTCTTTTCTTGTAGTATTTTTTGTCTGGTTTTGGAATCAGAGTAAAATGGTCCTCATACGATGAGTTGGGAAGTGTTCCCCTTTTCCGTATTTTCTGAAAGAGTTTGTATAGAATTGATATTCATTTTTCCTTAAATTTTTGATAAAATCCACGACTGAAGCCACTGGGCCTGAAGATTGTTTTTCTTTCCTCTTTTTGTAGGAAAGTTTCAAAATTTAAATTCAATTTAATTGATTTGGAGATGTTCAGGTTTTTTGCAGTTGTTGGTTTTTCTTCTTTACAGTTTTGTTCTTTGTGTATCTTGAGGAATATGTCCATTTTGTCCATTTGTCAGATTTGTCCAGTGGTCCATTTAGCGGCAAAAAGTTATTTGTAATAATCCCTTTTATCCCTTTATTCTTTTTCATATCTGTGTTTCATTTCCGATATTGGCAATTTATATCTCTTTTTTCTTGACTTGTGTGGTTGGAGGTTTATCATATTGATCTTTTCAAAGAAAAAGCATTTGACTTTATTTTCTCTAATGTTTTCTATTTTCTATTTTATTGATTTCTGCACTTATCTACACAGTTTCCTTCCTTTGGTTTGCTTTGGATTTAATTTGCTCTTTTTTTTCTAGTTTCTTACAGTGAAAGCTTATATTACTGATTTGAAACCTTTCTGATGTTCTAACATAGGCATGTAAAGCCACAGATTTCCTTGTATATCCTACTTTAGCTGCATTCCACAAATTATGATAGGTTGTCTTTTCAGAATTGTTCAGTTCAAAATATTCTCTAATTTACATTGTAATTTTTCTTTGGCCCCAAATTTCTTTAGTATTGTGTTAATTTCCAAATAGTTGGGATTTTTCCTGGTTATCTTATTTATTGTTTTTGAGTTCTAGCTTAATTCCATTTTGTCAGACAACATAATCTATATGATTTCAGTCTTTCGGCATTAAACGAGACTTGTTTTATGGTCCAAAATGTGGTCTATACTGTAAATATTCCATGTGTACTTGAGAAGAATGAATATTCTGCAGTTGTTGAGTGATGTGTTCAAATCTATGCCCTTGCTGTTTGTCTGTTTTTTGTCAGTTGCTGATAAAAGCATATTGCATTTTTTAACTATGATTATGAAATCTTCTCTTTTTTCCCTTTAAATCTGTCAATTTTTGCTTCATGTGTTTTGAAGCTCTATTATTGGGTTCATACTTATTTGTGATTGTTATGTTTTCCTGTTGAATCTTCTATTTTATCATTATGAAGTGTCTTCTTTATTCTTGTTAAAATATATTTTGTTTTGAAATTTATTTATCTGATATTAATAATGGTACTCCAGCCTACTTTTGTTTACTGTTTGTGTGGCACATATTTCCCATTCCTTTCCTTACAGTCTTTAAAAATTTTCCATTAGCTTCTTAGGTATTATCTTTGGCATTTTTAAGTAAAGGTTGCCCTAGCAATTAGAATGCATCCTGGGGGTGCCTGGCTGGCTTAGTGGGTGGAGTGTGGGACTCTTGATCTCCAGGTTGTAAGTTCAAGCTCCATGTTGGGTGTAGTGATTACTTAAAAGTAAAATCTTAAAAAAAAAGTTTGGAATGTACATCCTTAATTTTTCACAGTTAACATACAGTTATGTACAACATTAGTTAATATATCGAAATCTTGCAAATATATAGAGGCCTATATCACTCTTTATTTTATAGTTATTATATGTAATACATCTACATATGTTATATACCCCACAAGGTAATGTTATGATTTAATTTTTAAAGTTCTTTGGTTAATAAGGAAACTAAGAAAAAAAAGAAAATACACTCTTTTGTATTTATCAAGAGATTGCTGTGTCTGATGCTCCTCATTGTTTTCTGCAGGTTCAGGTTTCTATTCGGTATCATTTCCCTTCAGCTCTAAAACTTCCTTTAGCCTTTTTTGTCGTGCAAGTTTGCCTGTGACCAAATTGCTTAGATTTCTTTTGTCTGAAAATGTCTTTATTTTTCCTTCATTCTTGAATAGTGTTTTTACTGAATATAAAATTCTGATTTGACAGGTTTTTTTTGTTTTGTTTTGTTTTGTTTTCTTTCAGTACTTTAAGGATACCATTTCATCTGGCCTTCATGGTTCAGAGGGGAATTTAGCCATCATTCCCAACAGGTTTATATTATGCATGTAATATATTGTTTTTCTCTTGCTGCTTTCAAGATACATTGTTTATCTTTAGCTTTCAACAGTTTGCATATCATATGGATTTCTACTGGCATGGGAAATCTTTGGCTGTTATTTCTCCATGTATTTTTTCTGCTCCATTCTTTCTGTCCTCTCCTTCCAATTACACATCCATAATTTTACTGTGTAATATTATTTAATAGGTCTCTGAGGCTCTGTTCATTCCCTCCCCCCCAGTCTTTCATTTTTATTTTATTTTCTCTGTTCTTCAACCTTGCAGACTGTCTGTTGATCTATTTTCAAGTTCATGTACTCTCCTTTGTCATGTCTATCTGGCTCTGAAGTCTCTCCAGTGAATTTTTTTATTTCAGAAATTATATTTTTAAGTTCTAGGATTTCCATCTTGTTTTTTTTTAATTATTTTTATTTTTCTGCTGAGCCTTCTTATTTCTCTGATGAGAGTTTCATACATTGAAAGCATATTTTGTTTTACTTCATCGAGGATAGTTATAAAGCAGCCACATATACTTTGCCTGTTAGTTCCAACATCTGTTTCATTTCATGATGGAACTACACTGATTTTCTTTTCTTCTCAGAATGTGTTTCATTTTCTTGGTTCTTCGTACGTTGGATAATTTTGGATTGTATCCTGGACGTTATAAATGTTCAGTTGTGGGTACTTTGTGTTCTGTCATTTCTCACCAATGAATAGTGTTTTCTTTATTTTAGTGGGTCACTTTCTTGGCTGGGCTTGGACTGCAGCCTCTGTTGCTCGTGCAGTAATTTCTTTCTCTGTTCAGGTCTTTTGCCTTTAAGTAGGGTGCTTTGAGTCTGCTTTGTATGTGTGGTTCAGGTGTCAGTCAGGGAGGTGAGTATTTGGAGTTTGCAGGACCCCTGTCCGGTTCTTTCACTGGTGGGGCTCCCCTTCTTGCTTTATCATGATTCGCGGTTTGCCCAGCGTGCCTTTTCTGGTTCCCCAGGCCAGGAAGATTGTGGGTTTTCTATGTCTGCTTGCACCACTGTGCATGCTGCATGGACTGCCCTCAGCCTCAGGCTATAAGCCATGATGATGGAAACTTACTGGTTTAGCTGCCTGTCTTCTTTTCTTCTTGGCAGCTGGTAATCCCTAGCAGAGTGTGTCTGACTCTTTCCGTTCTCCTGTACCTTTAAGCAACTTTTTTTTCATTATGTCTAAGCTTTGTAGTTGTTTTCTGGGAGAGAAAGAGGGATTGTTGGTAGAGGTTTATTTTATCATAACCCAAAGCTGCTTCATTTCTTTTTAATTTTTAAGACTCTCTCCTTCCCATGTTTTATTTTTTATGCATTATCCATTGTGTTTATTTATTCCTGTTTCTACTGGTTTAGTCTTCATTTTTAAACTATCTTTTCTTTTGGGCGCCTGGGTGGCTCAGTCAGTTAAGCGACCAACTCTTGATTTCGGGTCAGGTCATGGTCTCAGGGTCATGAGATTGAGCCCCTTGTGGGGCTCTGTGCTCAGCAGGGAGTCCAGTTCTCTCCCTCTCTTTCCCTCTGACCCTACCCCGGATTGGATTGCGCATGCTCTCTCTCTAAAATAAATAAATAAATCTTAAAAAAAAAGCACACATAAAACATCTTTTATTTCTAATTCTCTCTAGAGTTCTTTCACCTCTTTCAAAATCTCTTTTCTCTAAACACCTAATTTTGATGTGTTCAATAACACAGCTCAATTTCCTTTAGCTTATTTTGAAATATTAGGTTACAGTTTTCATCTCTTCAGTGTATATGTCTCTGGTCCTTATTCTCTTTTCCTGTGATAAATTCATATGGGATTTTCTGTTGCTCATTTTTTAAGCAAAATGAGTTTTCCTGTAACTTCAGGAGGGAGAGGAGGGGTCAGGATAACTTTAGGGCTACTCTTCTTTTTTTGTTTTGTTTTGTTTTTGCAGAGTGATACAAAAAATCCTCATGTCCTTTCTGAGAACTGCTTCGCTTGGTTCCCATCCCCACTCTGATTTAGACTTTGTTTCTCTTTTGCATCTCTGCATCTCATATCCTTACACTGTTCAGTTGGAATTCTGTTCCCAGCAGTTTCTTCTGAGCACAAGGCTTTATCTTGAAGGTAGCCTTGGTTTGTTAGCATTTAGAGCTGAAACTCCGCTTCATTACCACCATCAGATCTTATCACCTGAGGAACACCCTCCTTGCTTTGACTTTGGTTTTCAGATTGGACCACCACAGTTTCTAGTGCATATCTGTGGACAATTTGGGTGTTCTCTTGTCCAGAGGACCATCAGAGGTTTTTCTGGGGTCTTCCAGCACAGATGCTCATATGGGCATGTAGCTGTCAGAATTGGCTCATGGGGCCACCTTGCCACCTAGTTTTGTTGTAGATATTGTCAGCCAGTCTGCAGGTTTGTCATCCTCATTTTTAATGGAGAGACTTGGGTTGATTCAAAACCAGTGGACTGTCATTGCACTCTTCCCAGAATCCTCCACTTTTAGCATAGTTAACCTGATTTTTTCTTAAAGATTTTATTTATTTTGAGAGAGAGAGAGAGAGAGAGAGAGAGAGCAAGCTCTCATGCAAGCAGGGGGAGGGGCAGAGGCAGAGGGAGGGAGAGAATCTCAAGCAGACTACACACCCAGCACGGAGTCCGATGCGGGGTTCGATCCCACAACCGTGAGATCACGACCTGAAGCAGAAATCAAGAGTTGGACACTTAACCGATTGAGCCACCCAGGTACTCCACCTGACTTTTTTTTTTTTTTTTAAAAAAACCTTATTCTCTGGTATTAAAATCCATTCCTTGACTAAATGACTGTTGCTTTTAGAACCAGGCTGTGACTGTTCATCCACTCTCTGTGTGTCAAAATGAAGTTTCAAGAGCCCCTTTACTCTTTCTTTTTTCTTGTTGCCATTAAGAGATGACCAAAACCTGTAAATATGGTAATGTCCAAATCAATGGCAATATTGTGCTTTCCTTTCACCACTGAGTTTGTGTTTATTCTTCAAATTTTTTTTTGTATTTTTTTTTTAAGATTTTATTTATTTATTCGACAGAGATAGAGACAGCCAGCGAGCAGGGGGAGTGGGAGAGGAAGAAGCAGGCTCCTAGCGGAGGAGCCTGATGTGGGGCTCGATCCCGGAACGCCAGGATCACGCCCTGAGCCGAAGGCAGACGCTTAATGACTGTGCCACCCAGGCACCCCTATTCTTCAAATTTTTGAAATTAAATAATATAGTGTTTATACACTATACACATGTTAAGGGGGTTTAACAAAAGCCAAGAGACTGACTAACAGAAGAGTTAGAAAAGTATTGACCTCTGTGATGAGTGAGGGGGATGAAATTAGAGCTGGGTACAGGTAAGATACAGGGAATGTACTGCCTTTGAATCTGGGTGGTAGGTACATAAGTATGTATTATTCTTTTGAAATCATATGTAGAACTCTGTGCCCTCTCTCATATCATGAAGAAAAACCAGAGTGTCTGGGACATGGTGTGAATTCGGTATCCTTGAGAGCCCCTCCTGGGAACATCACTGAGCAGGGTCAGGAGAGAGTCCAAGGGAAGCAGAGCTCATCACAGTTGGAGTTTTTGGCGGCTATGGCAGTGTGTGTCAGGTACTGGACTTTTGCAAAAATATGATGAGGGAGTGGGTTACTCTGTGTTTTTTACTTAAGCTTGACATGATCTCTCTCTAGCTCTTAGAAGTAGGTTGAGGAAGAACACTTCTTTGGGAGTAAAATGAGTATCCTTAGCTGTTTCAGGAGACTGTGGAAGAGAATAGGAAATTTATTGACTCAAGAACAAAGAGAAGCTGGGCTACAGTTCCTCAGGCATTCTGCTTTGGGTCAAAAATCCAGTATATTGGCTGTGAGACTCTTGGTGATGACATCTTTCAACAGTCTGTCTCTTGAACGACATACAGAGCTTTCATACTGACAGATGGCCCTCTGTGCTCGTGCACAACTGGGTCTTCCCCAGGAGAAAGGGTGCAGGGGGAATACATTTTTTGAAACCATGACTGTCTAAACATGCTTTATTGTTGATTTATAGTTTTCCTGAGTATAGAATTCTACTTTGCGAATATTTTTTTTCAGAGTTTTAAAGGCACTGTTTCATTATTTGTCTTGCTTCCAGTCTTGCTTTTGAGAAATCCAAAGCCCTTCTGATTTCTGATGTAAATTAAAAAAAAATCTTTAAAAGTCTGTAGAATATTTCCTGTCACCAGTTTCTGACATTTCATTATGATACTCCTTTTTATGTGTCTATTTTTATTTGTTGTGATGGGTTTTTTTAATCTGCTGTTTTCTAAAATTTTCTTAACTAATTTTGTTAATGATTTTAAACCCATCTGGTTTTGCTATTGCCTTTTTCTGGAACTTCTTCATTCTGATGTTGGATCTCCTGGATTAATCATTTTTCTCTTATTTTGTCTCTTTCTGCTGTACTTTGGGAAAATTTTCTCAATGCTATCTTCTAGTCCTTCTGTTAATTATTATTTATTTCCTAGATCATGTTTTTAATTTATAAGAATTCTGTTTTGTTCTGTGTATTTTTTTTTTATAGCAGTTAACATTCATTCATGGGTAAAGCCTCTCATCTTTCTGATAGTAATAAGAGTTTGTTTTTTGTTTTGTTTTTTTTTAGTGTTTCTTCTTTGGGTCACCTGGGTGGCTCAGTTGGGTAAGCCTTTGGCTCAGGTCATGATTCCAGGGTCCTGGGATTGAGCCCCACATCTGGCTCCATGCTCAGCGGGGAGTCTGCTTCTCTCTCTCCCTCTGTATCCCCGCCATCCCTGCTTGTGTTCTCTCTCTCAAATAAACAAATAAATCTTTAAAATCTTTAAAAAAATAGTCATAAAGCTTTTCTTCCTCTACATAGATTCTTTTTCTCCAAGTTGATTTTCTGTTCCTTCTTGTCTGTCTTCCATGTTAGAGGCTTTTTTTTTTTTTTTTAGATGGTTGGCCATTCTTTGCTATCTACTCATGGTTAAGAATTGGGGAATATGAAGCTAACCTGTGCGTGTCGGTAAGCCATTTATTGGGGAGCCCCTCATATCACAGTCTAGCTTCAGGTCTTTTCTCTTTGGTCAGATTCACAGAAGAAAGTATAAAAAAAAGAAGCTTCCATTCTCCAGCCTGAAGAGTGAGGGTCTGACCGATAGGTGTTGGGGGACAAGGGTTGGTTTGGTTCTGTGTTCTGTATTTACACTTCATATAGCCACCACATTTCCTTGGTTTAGGTCAGTTACTCTGGTCTTCAGCCAGGTTTGGTTTCTTCCATTCCAGAGACCCTCTGGTGTATATTCTCTTTAGACAATACAGTTCAGATCCACTGAGTTCAGGAGAGGTACTCTCTCGGGATGAGGTAGGGGAGAAAATGTCGGAACCCAAGTTCTTCTTAAATAGCTTTCAGCCAATCCTTCTTGTTATAGCTCCCATTTCCTCCCCACACCTCTAGTGCCTGAGCTGTCTGGTAGTGCCATTTCCATGACTTTTGAGAATTCTGAGATGCACATCATTGGTTCTCAGCTTTCCTTGCTGTTGGCCTGGGATTCTGCCAAGTCAATTGCTATTTGTCTGTTGGCTTTCAAGCTTCCAGAATTATGTTGCTTATTGTCCCTTTCTTCTTGTCTTTAAACAGTCCTTTTAGGGGCACTTGGATGGTGCGGTTAGTTAAGCATCTGACTCTAGGTTTCGGCTCAGTCATGCAAGATCTCAGGGCGGTGAAATTGAGTCCCGTGTCAGGCTCTGTGCTCAGCGCTGAGTCTGCTTCAGGATTCTCTCTCTCCCTCTGCCTCTCCCCCCTGCTCTCTCTCTTGAATAAATAAATAAATCTTTAAAAAATCCTTTTATTGTAGCTCGGTGGCATTCCAGGTGTTATTATTTCAATAGTTTTGTTCACTTTGTGGTCTTAACCCAGAAACTTTCTCCCACTTTTTTCACGTCCAGCATCTTCTCATTCTTATGTCTTAACTTACATGTAATCTCTTCTGAGAGGCCTTCCCAAACCACCCTACATAAAGATAATAATACATAATTCCTGTCGCCTTCTTTGTTCTCTATTGTAGCTCCTTGCATGTTTCTTTTTTCTTCTTGTGTGTTTCTTTATAGAGTTTTGGAACAATTTTTTGCCCTCCTGTTTATCTTTCACACTTTACCATAAGCATCATGAAATTAGGGGCTGTAGCTGTCTCATGTACTGTTAGATCCCCAGTATTTGGCACATCATTGACCCCCAAAGAATATTTGCTGAATGAGCGAAGGAACAAATTATATGATTTAAAAAAATGATAATAGGGGCGCCTGGGTGGCACAGCGGTTAAACGTCTGCCTTCGGCTCAGGGCGTGATCCCGGCGTTATGGGATCGAGCCCACATCAGGCTCCTCTGCCATGAGCCTGCTTCTTCCTCTCCCACTCCCCCTGCTTGTGTTCCCTCTCTCGCTGGCTGTCTCTATCTCTATTGAATAAATAAATAAAATCTTTAAAAAAAATGATAATAAATTCTCCATTTATTCATATATAGAAAAAAGGAGGATGGGGGGATAAAACAGCACCTTCTTATAGGCTTGTTGTAAGGTTTACAAGAGTTAAAAGTCTAAGATGCTTAATACAGTGCCTGGCATGTAGTAAATACTAAAGAAATGTTATAATTTTAAGAGTTTTACAAAGAATCTCTAAAGAGTTATGATTTTATATTTAATTGTCAGGCAGTTTTGGTCAAGTTAGAGAAAATGTTGCATGATGGATTGATATTCTTGAGTATTGTGTTGTATATTCTGAGTCATAGCATGTCTGAATTTGAACTGCCAATCGGTCATGAGTCTCAGCTTGGACTTCAGCGCTGTCATGGAAGACAATGTACTTTAACAGGAAAGCAGGATCCCAGATATTCCCGAGTTTGTCCCACATAATCAGACATTTACATTTCAAGACAGTGCTGTCTATAATTCATCTTCTTATTTAGACAATTTTGAGATATCTGTATCTTCTTAGGCAGTATAATTTATTTTCAGTGCAATCATTTTCTTTTGAAATGGAGCCACATTGATTGGATAGATGGTTGGTAATTCAGATATGTCTTGAATATTGCACTTAGATGTAGAAACTTAAAGTATGATTCATAGTCATCAGTTTCTGTATATCTCTGAAATTATTTAATTTCTACCAAATAGCTCCTCAGTTTCTGAAAAATCTATGATTACAGAGAACTCAGTACAGTTTAGCTGTGAGAGATTAAAACATTTTCTAGTTTTCATCTGCTAAATCTGTGTTTGGATTTATACTTCCTTGAACAAATCAGTAATACTCCTGCTCCTCCCCACCTCATCCTTGCAGTTTCAAGTATAGTCTTAGGATGTCTTGTCACCCCAGAAAGAAGGTACAAGTTTGTGAGTCACTCTTTGAATCAGGTGGGAGGTACTTAAAATTTGGCCTCTTGGGTTCTTCAGTTTTGAAATCTTTATCTGAGGAGGTTCCCCAATAAACTTTTATTTATTTATTTATTTATTTAATGATTTTTTGTTATATTATGTTAGTCACCATACAGTACATCCCCGGCTTCCGATGTTAAGCTCGATGATTCATTAGTTGCGTATAGCACCCAGTGCACCATGCAGTACGTGCCCTCCTTACTACCCATCACCAGTCTATCCCATTCCCCCACCCCCCTCCCCTCTGAAGCCCTCAGTTTGTTTCTCATAGTCCATAGTCTCTCATATTTCATTCCCCCTTCTGATTACCCCCCCTTTCTTTATCCCTTTCTTCCCCTACTGATCTTCCTAGTTCTTATGTTCCATAGATGAGAGAAACCATATGATAATTGTCTTTCTCTGCTTGACTTATTTCACTTAGCATTATCTGCTCCAGTGCCGTCCATGTTGCAGCAAATGTTGAGAATTCGTTCTTTCTGATAGCTGAGTAATATTCCATTGTATATATGGACCACAACTTCTTAATCCAGTCATCTGTTGAAGGGCATCTCGGCTCCTTCCACGATTTAGCTATTGTGGACATTGCTGCTATGAACATTGGAGTGCATATGGCCCTTCTCTTCACTACGTCTGTATCTTTGGGGTAAACACCCAGTAGTGCAATGGCTGGATTGTAGGGTAGCTCAATTTTTAACTTTTTAAGGGACCTCCACACTGTTTTCCAATAAACTTTTAAAAGCAACTTCTGTAACCTAACTTGATTGCATTAAAATAAAAGAGAGCTCCATATTCCATGTTGAACTATTGCTAATATCCATGAAACACTCAGTGTGAAGAAACTTCACTGCCTTTATCATTTTCCCCATCACACCATGAAATCGGACTTTCATAGTTCCTAGAACAAGCTCTCCTGACCAGTAGTGCAATAGAAACTGGAACAGCAATGTTCTCTTTTGACTCAAATAAATTGTTTTTCCTCTTTTCTTTACTACAAGTGTCCCATTTCTGGCAAGTGAAGTATTTCCATGTTAGGCTTTTTCCAGGTGGGGGGAAAAAGACTTTTTCCAGTTGGCAAGTGGTTAGGTCTCATTAACTCGTGCATGAAAGCATTGGATGATTTTGTGTATCTATGTGTGTGTGTGTTTTTTTTAAACGTGCTAAAAAATATATGGTGGGCCACAACTAGTTCAATTGTTTCTCTTTATAGATGACATGTCAGAAAGTGGCTTTATCATTTATCTCTTATGTGAACTTGGGCAAGTTACTTAACCTCTCCAGAGCCTTGGTTTTCTCATCAGTAATTTGGGAATACTACTACTACTACTGCTGCTACTGGTACTAATATAACTATTATTTTTGTGTTTATGTCACAAAGTAAATACTCAGAATTTAGAATTGTTATTGGGATTATTGTGACCCATGGGATGAGGATTATGTCTTTTTTATTGTTGATTTATCCACACCTCAAAGTGCTTGGCACATAGTGAGTGTTCAATCAATATCTGATAAACAAGTGAGAATAATGATACCTTTTCCTTCTGTTTTGCTACTTAACTTTTACTCGATGTCTAAAATTCTCTACAACTCCTGACATACTGTTTCTTAGAGGTTAACTGCTCAAAAATGTAACTGAATAATGTCTTTGAAAAATCTAAGGGGCTATGCTAAAGGTAATTGTTGATGATGATGTAATGATCTGCAACGTAATGATGTTGATGGTGTTGGCATCACTTGCCAAAGAATGGGAGTGTTCTCCGTTGATCTCCCCTGTCTGCTGAAAGGTCCAGGTAAAGTTTGCCACCCTGAACCAAAATCGACCGAAGTACATATATGTAAGTATATGAATGCTTGGACAAATTGACAATGAAATTTGTGACATCTGACATCTTTTTGCTTTTGAGGGAGATTTGACTGTTTTAGCTCTCAAATTGGTGTATCTTTTCCCATCACCTTTAGTTTGTATCTTTTATGATGTTCTGCTTTCAGTTGAAGGGGATGACCTTCCTCAAGGAAGAAAGATCATTCTTTGATCAAGGATTTGTGAAGAGCTCTGGTTTCTTGCTAGACCTCCCAAACAATTGTTCTCCCCATATCTCCATTTTGGAAGACATTTTGGAATGTCTTTATTATTAGCTAGATTTATTTTTTATTCTTTAAAAAAGATAAGTCTCTGAATATAAAACTGGATTTTAGTACCAAATGCAGTAATAGGTTGTGTGTGTGTGTGTGTGTGTGTGTGTAGGAGGTTATGCTTGATTTTGTTGATGAAAGATCACTGCTTTGTTTTCCTTACTCCAAATGTTATTCCATTTTAAGGTTCAGAGTATTGGTTGGACTGGGAAAGGAAAAGGAGAAGGATCACACATGTAATAGCTAATTATAGTAGGGATTTATTGTCTGCTATGTGCCAGTCATTGTGCTAAGTAGTTTATTTATGTAATATTTAAAAATCCTGGTAGCAACCCTGTGGATAGATATCATTATCCCCATTTTATAGGTTAGGAAATTGAGGCTCGGAGAAGTTCATTTCTTTACCCGAGTTTTCATAGCTAGTAAGTAGAAGAGCCTGAATTAAAATGACAGCTGGGTTTTAGTTTTAGTTGACTCTAATTTTCTATATGTTTTAAACTCTTGGTTCCTCCATCTTTCTATCTGTAAAATAGAACTTTTTTTGTGTATGAAAAACTCCAGTTGTTTGGGGTGAGGTGAAGAAGAGGGTTGAGTTGACTCTTGTAGTAGCTGCAGAAAATTACAGATGTGTAATGAAATAAATAATGAGAGGCTTGGAAGAGCTGGGATGTGTGGCAAAAATGGAATAAAGAGACCACAGGCCCATATTCTCTGTGTTCTCAAGCCTTCCTTAGGAGCCTGGTGAGGGCACACTGAAGTTGTGATACCAGGAGGGAATGAGGAAGGGGTGCAGATGCAATTTGTGAAATGTCCTTCACAAATCTTGTTTGTCTTCTGATATTAAGGGATTTATTTGTTAATTTTGTTGGATGTGATAGTAGTATTGTGATTACAAGTGTCTTTTTAGTTGGAGATTATACTTAAGTATTTATAAGTGGAATGATCTGATGGAAAACAAATGTGATGGTGAAGTTTAGTGTTGGGTACATGGCTTTATTTTATTTTTCTCTCTACTTGTATGTGTTTAAAATTTTCATAGTAAAAAGTAAACAAATAAAAAGACTAAAACCAAACCCCACCCTCCAACAGCTCCATGTAAAAATAAAGGATAGACAGAAGTTAGATACTAATGAGGACTTTTAAATGTAATGGGCTAAATTTAGGCTCAGTGGGCAGTAGACAAGACTCCAAATTCTGGTATGTTGGTATAGCCTTATCTTCCAACCAAAGTTCTCTCAGTATGAATTCTTTATGAGTATCAGAGGTTCAAATTGTGTCTTCAAATGGGGTAGCCTGGGCACCTCTGCATTCGGGAGTTCTCGGTGGTCCTTATGGAGGAGAGGAAGAGAATCTAACTCATTCTGAATAGAATGGGTCCAATTTTAGCTGTGCCAGGCCCTGTATATTTTCCACTTCTCCTCCTAAAGTTATTTTTCCAAATTATCCTTCCTAAGGGTGTGCCTATATGAAGGGTGTTTCACTTTCCTGCACCCAGAGGTACGTAGTTCTAATCTTCAGTTGAAACTGACTCAGAGGATGAGGACTATTTATATTCCTCAGCTCTGACTCTGTTCCCTGAGCTGGTCAGGTGAGAGTAGGGCACATATTGTCCCATGACTGTAAGGTCATACCTGGTTTCTCATGCAGTTAATTCTTTAGAGAGGGGCTCTCTGTCTGCCCTTCACACTCTTGGAATAAAGTATTCTTTTACCTTCTCTCCATCTTGGTAGACACAAGCCCATCCTCAGTCCTTCAGTCAGCTTTCAGCCAGACCCCCAAATGGCTAGCGGTGGAACTGGGGACTTTGGAAGAAAGTGATACAGTAGTTCTTTTGATACAAATTGTCCTTCTTACAAGAATTGGGAAGAAGAGAGGGAGGGAATTAGTATCATAGCCAAGATCCAAAACCAGTCTATGAAAGGAATATAAATTCTAAACAGCTTTGCTGTCCAAGAATCATGTGATATTCATTCTCATTCATCAGACATTTATTTAAAACCAGACACTTACTAAATTCTGGATATGCAAAAATAAAAGAGACAATTTCTGATCTCCAGGACCTAACAGCCTAGTGGTGGAGACAGTGAGTGAGTTAATGACTGTAGCATATAGTGGTGAGTGCTATGATAGAGGGAAGCCCTGTGTGTTAGGAGAGCACCAAGGAGATACATCTTCTGGTAGAGTGGGTTAGTTATCTACAGTGGAAGTTGTTACAGCTGAACTTTGAAGAATTATTAGGAGTTGGCCAAGCAGTCAAGTATGGATTGCATTCCTGTAGAGAAAAGAGTGAGCAAAACCATGGAAGGGTAAGAGCATTATGAATTGGGGTTTTTGCAAGTCATTATGGCTGAACTGTCATACGTATGGAAAAGACAGATGAAGCTTGACAGATGAGCAAGGATCTGTTCATGTTCGACTCTTCTAGCTAATTGTTTGGATTTCAACCAGCAGGAAATGGGGAAGATTTGCATTTTAGAAAGATGACTCTGGAAGATCATGTAAAAAAGGGACCATAAGTGTTTCGGTCTGGATGTCAAAGCAATAATCTAGGAAAGAGATTTTGCAGGCTTAAGTTAAGGTGATGTCAGTAGTTGGAGAAGAGAGTAGATTTTATTTAGAGATGATTTATAGATAGAACCATATGGACCAGCAAATAGAATCTTCTGGACTGGGAGACATAAAAATGGTGAATTAAGATATGCCAGATGATTAAGAAGGATGTCTGATTCCTTACTGATCCTCTAATCAAGAGAAGAAATGAAAAAGGCACAGGTATAATTTTTTACTTTAACCATTGCTGTAAATATTTACAGTATTCCAAATTTGTGAAGTATGCCCAGGCCTCTTTATTTATGTCTGTCTATCATTTCTCAGTGAAAGCTTAGCTGAAAAGAAGATGAATGGTTTAAAAGAGAGCAATGACAGCAAATCCATAAAGTCTTGCACTTTATGTAGTGGAAGAAGAAACCAATAAAAAATTAGGACGTATGCTTTCAAATCTCTAGAATATTAATCACCAGCTTTTGTAAAGAATGTCTGGGAAGTATTATTTTAATTTCTCATTTGTCAAAACCAGAACAGAGCAAATCAAAACAAACAAACAAACAAGAACCCCTGAGGCTCAGAGATATTAAATGATTTGCTTGAGGTCACACATAGCTGTAGGTGGGAAGTCACACTGCATCCCAGATTTCTCTGCAGGACATTCTTTAAATTTTTTTTTTAAATTTTTTTTTTTTTTTTTTTTTTTAAGATTTTATTTATTTATTTGACAGAGATAGAGACAGCCAGCGAGAGAGGGAACACAAGCAGGGGGAGTGGGAGAGGAAGAAGCAGGCTCGCAGCGGAGGAGCCTGACGTGGGGGCTCGATCCCATAACGCCGGGATCACGCCCTGAGCCGAAGGCAGAGGCTTAACCGCTGTGCCACCCAGGCGCCCCTCTGCAGGACATTCTGATAGCTCCATGACAGTTACCCACAATGTTTAGGGTCCAAGTCATGAAAAGGAAAATGAGTGGCTTGTTTGAAGAAAAAAATGAGTAAATTCTGCAAATGATAATGAAGAACCTTAAAAAAATGTTGGAATATATCAAGGGAAATGATTATTTGGAGTTCTATTGAGAGATGGGAGGAAAGATAAATCATGAAAAAATTTCTGCATTATTTACATTTTATACAAACATATTTTATCTAGAAATGACTTATTTGTATAAATGACATTAGAATTTTAAAGAATTTAGACAGTGTTAATAGGATATAACATAGTTGACATTGAAACTTTTAATTCATCTTAACCACTGTGTTAAGTTTGATCATCTGCCATGTACCTAGCATTGTGACAAATTCTATGGGAATTTGAAATGATATTTAACACAGTTGTATCCTCAAAGTTCTTTTGTTTTTGTTTTTTTTGTTTTTGTATCCTCAAATTTCTTAAGGTATTGTTAAGGTTACTAAGTTTGAACACATGAAACTAATTTATTAGAACCATCTGGAACAGTTTATTATCAGTGACACATTTATATAATGAAGTGACAGAATTTTTGAGGCAGATAATGAGTGCTCCGAGCAGTCAGAAAAGGGAGTGATGATAATGGCTAGAGTCAAGCAGAAGGCTTCATGAATGGTGTGACTCTGAAGATGGGCCTTGAAGGATTAAAGGGATTTGATTTTTCAAGGAGAAAACTGTAGGACCAGTGAAGTAAACAAGTTCTGTTTTGTGTGTGTTTTTTAAAAAACACATTTAGGTTACTATTTCATCTGTTCACTGTAGTGTTCCTTAATGGAATACTAGAAATAACACAGTCACCTAACAGCAAAATAGGGGCAGGATTAATATTTCATGCTATATCATAAAATTAAATATTATTAAGCTAGTAAAAGTAATTAAAGAACAGCGGGGCCCAGTGGAGAGGCTTGGTTTATAGGCAGTGAAACTATCTGGTCTACCACTTACTAGCTTTGTGCCTTTGGTGAAGTCAATTACCCTTGAGCTTTGGTTTACTCAACTTCAAATGGCAACAATAAAACCCACTCCAAAAGATTATTGTGAGGATTAAAAATAATTTGTATGGAGCACCTGATGAATAGTGGACATTCAGTAAACATTGTCCATTATTATTCATATGTACATGACTGGTGTATAAAGAGAAACAGTCTTTCTGAAGGAAAGTGTTTCTGTTCCTATCAACAGCTTTTTAAATTATTTATTTATTTATTTTAAAAAAGATTTTATTTTTTATTTGAGAGAGACTGAAAGTTAGAGAGATCACAGAGGGCGAGGGAGAAACAGACTTGCCTCTGAGCAGAGAGCCTGATGCAGGCCCCAATCCCAGGACCCTGGGACCATGACCTGAGCTGAAGACAGACAATCAACCGACTGAACCACTCAGGCGCACCCCTCAGTAGCTTTTTTTTTTTTTTAAATTTTTATTTATTTGAGAGAGAGAGAGAGAGAGAGCACATGGGCAGGAGGGACAGAGGGAGAGAGAATCTCAAGCACGCTCTGCACTGTTGAGTGTGGAGCCTGACGCGGGGCTTGATCTCACGACCTTGAATTCAGGACCTGAGCCAAAACCAAGAGTCGGATGCTTAACTGAATGTGCCACCCAGGCACTCCCCTGTCAAAGGCTTTAAAATGAGTATTTCTTGTTTGACTCAGCAACTCTGTGACTAAAAATGTATTCTGAGGAAATAGCTAAAGATGTGTGCACATGTTTGAAAGGATATTCTGTGCATCATTGACTAGAAGAGTGAAAACCCCAAATCTCACAGATAGATGATCGGTGAAAAAAATTACAATTTACTTCCATAAACAAAATGTACGTACATTAAAGTGATGACGTAGAAATGTATTTCTGATGTGGAAAGTGAGGAAAGCAGATTCTATGACTATATACAGTTTAATCCTAATTTTGTAAATGTATATTTATGCAGAGAAAATTTCCTAGAAGGATAATACACCAAAATGTTAACTATAGTTCTCTCTGAGGTAGTGGGTCTTTAGATAATTTTTTTTTGCCATTGGACTTACCTGAATTTTTTACTTTTATGATAATAAGCATAGATTGATACAAATTTAAAAATAGGAATGGGTCACTATTACAAATACTTAGTGACATAGGGAAATGCTTAAGATTTAAAGAAAAAATGATTTAAAACTACTAAGCGATCCCAGTTTTGTTAAAGTATTTTTATATCCATGCCTAAAATGAATGGCCAGATTTTGCTTTTATGTCTCTTTCTCTCAACATGTAGCAAAGGTTCTAGGAAATGGGGATGGGATGTGGTGAAGCAACAGAGTAGAGCTTAGACGTGTGAACGCCTGGATAAAATTCATGACTTTCTCAGATTCCTTTTCATGTTTTCTTTATTTTCATCACAGCTTTAACATTTGGCTTTCTTGGCTATTTTCTTAAAGAAATAAAGTTTAACCTCTAGGAAAAGCGACTGTCCCCCTCCTTCCCTTCTTTCCTTTCATCCTTTCTAAGACCAAGCAAATTCAGCATCTGCTGGGCACTTGGGGTATATAATGGAGAACAAGAGATGTGGTTCTTGGAGCCTACTGTCCACTTGGGAGAGACAGTAAAACATCACCCAAGTGAGTATTATGAGTTGTGCTAACGCCTCTGGAAGAAAAAAGAATAGGGTGTTATGACAGAGCAAAATGAGGGTGGAGGAAAGGGAATCCATTTAGACAGGGAAGTCAGCAAACACCTCCATGAGGAAGCGATATTTTAAGTCAGCCTTGAAGCAGAAGTAGGAATTTGCCAGATAAACGTGGAGAGAAGAGCATTCTAGGAAGAGGGACAAGCACTTATAAAGGTTTTTAGGCAAAAAAAGTGGCTTTGACCAGTTCAGAAAACTGGAGCAAGAACCAATTGTGTCTAGCTCTTAAGGAACAATGTGAAGTTGGAAAGTAGGCAGGGACCTGGTATGATAAAAGATTTTGGATTTTGTTCTGAGGGCAATGGGCAGCCACTGAAGGATATGCATGAAATAGCTTATATTTTGGAAAGATCTCTTTGATTGCTCTGAGGAGAAAGAACTGGAGAGAGGCAAGAGAGAACTAGGGAGATGAGTAAGGAGGCTTTCACAATTGATCGGGAGATGATGGTGCTCTGTAATAATAGTGAAGATAAAGAACAGAAGTCAGATTGGAGGAATATTCTGGTGGTAGTATTGACAGGACTTCGTGACAGGTTGGTATGAGGGTGTGAGGGAGAGGCAACAGGAGCTGTCAGGGATGATTTTCAGAATACTTTGTTGGAGTGACATGGTAGATTGCATAGATGGTGGAGTAGGTTTTTTGAGGGGTAAGGGATGAGATAAGAGTTCATTATGGAGCATGTTTACCTTGTGGTATCTGTAAGATTACTAAGGGGAGACATTGAATAGATGAGGTCTGTTACTCAGAAGAGCTACCCATCTGGGACGGAGATATACAGAGTCGTTGGCATGGACTGTGCTGCAGGCACTATGGATGGGTGGGATTGGCTGTGGAGAGAATCTGGAGAAAGAGGAACAGAGAGTCTAGAGCTGAGCCCTGAGGAAGTCTGACATTAAACATCAAGCAATGGGGGAGGTGGCAACACTCCCTGAGAGGATGCAATGGAGCAGTGAGGGGGAAGACTAGGAGAATGTGGGGTCGCTGGGAAGCCAGTGGGGGTGAGTGTCAAGGAGGAAGGGATTGGCTGTATGGAATGTGTTGAAGGGTCTAGTAAAATGATGACTGGAAAGCGCCCATTGGACTTGACAACATGGAGGCTCCATATGATGGTGGGAGAAGGGGATTCAGTGCAGTGGTGGAGGTGCACGACCGACTGAAGTGAGTAGAAGAATTGGGAGTGATGGAGAGATGAGAGAGCGTACACAATTCATTATAACTTTGGTTCTCAAGAGAGAGGCCAGTGCTGGAAGGGAATGCCAAGTCAAGGGGGAGGTTTTTTATTTTCCTTTAACAAAGGGACATTCTAGAGTTTATTTGAACGTTTATGGACATGACTTAGTAGGAGGGAGAGCACGAGTGGTCCCATTGATGATGTTTGATTGGAAAAGGAAGGAAGGAAAGAAGGAGATGTGGGTAGGCTTTGCTGTCTGCTCTGTGTTGAATATGTACTAGGTATTATGCTAAGTGGTTGGCACAGGGACTTAATACTCACAGTAGCCCCATGAAGTTGGTATGATTATCCCTATTTTACAGATGAGGAAAGGGAGTTAAGTAGAGGTAGAGCCAAAGTCTTGATCCAGAAGAGCTTGGTCTCTTACCTCTGACACACTCTTGGAGGATTTCCTCTGTGGTGGTGTATTAGTTTGCTAGGGCTGCCATCACAGAGCCCTACAAACTAGGTGGCATAAACAACAGGAATTAATTTTCTCACTGTCCTGGAGGCCAGAAGTCCAAGACCAAGGTGTTGGCAGGTTTGGTTTCTCCTGAGGTCTGTCTCCTTGGCCTGCAGATGGCCGTCTTCTCCCTGTCCTCACATGGCACACGTATCCCTCGTGTCTCTCCTAGATCCCAATGTCCTCTTCTCACAAGGACACCAGTCAGACTGGATTAAAGCCTACTCTAAGGGTCTTAATTTTGACTTAATCACTACTTTAAAGGGCTTATCTCCAAATACAGTCACATTTTGACATTAAGCCTTCAACATATGATTTTGGGAGTGGGGTGTACAACGACATAGTCTGTAACAGATGGCTTCTGTTTTCTTAAAAGTATAAGGAAAAGAGTGGGTGTGGGGGAGTTTTGGAAAATGGGGAGAAAGATGAAACAGTGATTGAGGAGGGTAGAAGAAGGAGCTTACTAGAGAAATGTAGTCTGAGGGTCAGTTGAGCTTGTAGGTCATTTGCTTATATCTCAATTATCTGAGTTTCTGCAGCAATATTTAGGTATATGGTTGAGTACAGAATAAGACCTCTGTGCTGCAGTGAGGCCGCTGATTGCTCACAATGGGCTTAGCAACCAGCCAAATGACCATTGTGTGTGTGCGCACAAAGTTGAAAGGTAAATGAGTTCTATTCACGTCCTCAGCACAATTACAAATTACTATATGTCGGGGACCTTTCTGGATGTTCTCCAAGAGTTGAAAACATGAAAGTTAAATAAATCTACCACTGCTAAGGTTTTCTTGCATTTGCCAATGTAAAAATTAGCTTGAGCATTTTTCCAACCGGTTCTAGAAGTTGTCTTTCATGATTACTCACTGCTATCTTTGTTCTTCTTTCTTTCTTCCCTGTTTCCATCTTCACTCATCAGTTATTTATTGACCACCTCCTAGATGTCTGGCACTAGGAATAAAAGGAGTCAGCAGTTTAGTGTGGGAGACAGAGATGTTTATATTGCAGAACCACCCCCTGCCAGGTGATACGGGGAATTATCAAAGTGATAATTCATTTGTTCATTTATCCTGCAAATATATCAAGTACCTACCAAGTGCCAGGCAGTGTGTTAGGCTTGGGATAGAGACAGGAGTCAGATACAGTTTATGCCTTCAAGAAACTTATAATCTGATATAGAAAACATACAGGTAAGTAAATAAAGAATGCAATGTGACATTTGTAAAATATTAAAGAGGTCTCAAAGAAGGGAGTGATTCTTGTCTCTGCTCTCCCTTGCATGTTTGGATACCTGTTGAAAGGAGCCGCTGCTGCGTTTTAACAAAAGGAACTTTAAAAAGAATATTTTATTCATTTTCACACACAGTTTTGAATGCTTGTCATTGTTGTGTATTGACAGTTTTGTAGCTCTTGAATTATGAGCAAGCATTGAGTTTGGGATCTATGGCTTTTTTCTTCACATGAGTTTATTGTCCACAGCCTGCACCATCAACACCTTTTTTAGGTGGTGGAATGATTGATGGTATTCCTGAAATACTTGACAGAAACCTGCTGAATATTAAAGCTGGAGAAAAGTCACAGTAACAAAGCATTAGTGTGATGGTGGGTGAGCAGAAAGCATATGCTGCCTAGTACAGATATCAAATATCTGGGACTTGGAACTATGTATTAGTATGGGGGTTCCCTATCATAGGATTTTTAAAAAGGTGGTGAACAGCACTGAGATCAAAAACACTGAGAAGGAAATGGGTTTTTGTAAATTGTGTAATTGAAAGAGTTTCAAGTATCACTTCTTTTTACCTTATCTCAGGAAAAAGTTATTTACAACCAAATACTTTGGGGGTTCCTTGAGACAATGCATATAAACTTGTTGCTTTCTTCAGAGATGATGTGCTATACAAACTCAAGGTATTATTATCTGCAATCTAGACTTTTTTTTGTGGGGAAATGCTAACCGTATTATGGAAATAGTACAGGTAGTAGGAGGGAGAAAAGGCAGATTTGATCAATGGTATATGTGAGATTTAGAATCAATGATTAATCTAATAACAGCGGGGAATTGCTTTGCTATCATGCAGTGAACACCCACTACCTGCATATTGACTTCATCTCAGAGTCATATTCTTGAGTATGTCACAGTGGAAAGAGCACAGGACAGGGGCCAGGGGTATAAGTTCTGATCTAGCTCTGCCACTGACTACCTATGTGCCTCATTTTCCCCATCTTTAAAATGAAATGGTTTTGGGAAAAGGTCCCTAAGGTCCCTCCAGTTCCGATATTTCATCATTCTGTGATTCGTCCCACGCCTGTCAAAAGCATTTGACTTTTCTTAAGTTGCTTACACCAGCATTTCAGTTAGAATGCATCCAGGAGCTTGTTTCCATGGGCTGTTGGGAACAGCAAGATCTTGCTTCTCCAGGACTTGATATGTCTTCTGTTAACTGCTGACAGTGAGCCATACCACCTAAAAGGCTCCCTTGGTAGCCGTAAAGATTGAAAGGACAAATGGACAGTGTTGAGAGCTCTGTGGAAGAGGAGACCTGAGAGACGGTGATCATCATGGCCCCTTGGGATTTGCAAAGAGGAATGACTAGAACTGGGCCATTCACTGCAGCCAGGTCAAAGGTCAGGTCAGGAATGTGGACAATGCTGGTGACTCCAGGTAGGTCTAGGAGGGTAAACAAGCCCATTCAGTCCCTCTTGAATCTTGAAGATCTGAGCAGCTGTGCTCAGAAAAGCTATTAGGAAGTCTCCTAATTTATGAAATTCCTTGGAAGAAAAATGTGACATTCATTTTTTATATTTTTATTACCACCCAATCGTATTCTTACTTAATACTCAACAAGTTACTCTTCTCTTAACATATTCTCACAGTTCAAACATTCATTAAACACGCTACATGCTTTTATGATCACTGATTGAGTTAAAAACCTGGTTTTGACTGATGCCATTGTGCAAGAGACTCCCTATATTTTAGGATTTTTGGAGTGTTGTTGAAAGACCTTTGAGTTTTCTCCTTCAGTTTTAGTTCAGCAATCTTAAATATAATTCTCTGGTGGCAGAGATTTATATCTATTATTATATTGCTAATAATAAGCTAACTGGGGGGTGATTATAAAATGATTTGGAGTACTGCCTTTCTTAGTGATTAAAAAAAGTAATAGATAATTTGTGAATAGGATATTAAGCCAGATAACTAAAAAAAATTTTGTGTGCTGAAGACAACGATAAGAAATTAAAGGTCTTTTAAATGGTTTCTATCATGGAATTCCAGTAAAAATTTAACATATTTTCCTTAAAATGCTAATTAGATTCCTGTACCTAATCATTAAAAAAAAAAAAAACTGAACAAACTGTGTACCTAATACATATTACAAGATGATTTTTCTTTTTTTTTTGTTTTGTTTTGTTTTGTTTTGTTTTGCTTTTATCTAGTTGCTTCCAAGATCCGGTACTTACAGGAATATCATAACCGGGTTCTTCACAACATTTATCCTGTACCTTCAGGGACAGATATTGCAAACACCCTGAAATACTTTTCTCAGACCTTGTTAAGGTAAGCTTTAAAATATCCTGTACTTCGAAAGAATTATTAGGTAGTACTGCTGAATTGATTGGGACCTAAGCTTTTATCGAACTGAAAGTTTTGAAGGGCCTTCTGTTTTCTCGTGCTCTGCCAGAAGAGTCTGGACTCAGGTTCTCTGGGTGTATATAGCAGATCAGATCACAGGCCTCACTGGAAAAAAAAAATGGGTTGCATGGCCACAGTCTGCTTTCCCCCATTTTACATCTTCTCCAGAGATCTGTACAGTGATAAACATGCTATGTGTGGCACTAATGTACAGTGGGGTGGAAAGGAGAATTTACGTTGCTAAAATTAAGAATAAGAGATGGCCTTAAAATCAGAATTAAGTAGCGTTTTGGGTTCATCTGTAGTATTTCCTATTTCTTGAAGTATGATCTATGGGAATAACCATCTTCAAGCATTCAACATGCTTGACAATTGATGTGGACACTCTGTGGGGGACAAGGAGAGGAAAACACACACTGGCCCCTTTGATTGTGACACAGAGGCAGGAGACCAGAGGCACCTACCTTCTCATAGTTCTTATTAGGAAAAACCAGCAGAGGGAGGGGAGCCACTCAGGTGTTTGGGAAATCAGCGAAGAAGTGAGGGGAGCACTTCCCTTTCCATTAAATTCTAAGGCTCGATCTCTCTGTTAGTGACCATGATCTTTGAGCTCCTGATATGATATTTGGAAACACACAAATTGACTTGCTACTGTTTCTTTTAGCAAGATTTTTGGGATTGGGGACAGAACAGCAGTGGGGAATGAGGGGCGTGGCCCTGGTGGTCTTGGAGGTCCCAGCGGTCCGAGGCTCAGCTGTGGGCAGACTGAACACTTTGCAGAAAGCAGCTTCATGCGATCAAGTCAGCTACTGGTCTTCTGCATTCCCGCTCTTTGTTCTTATTTTTTGGAATACCTTGCCTTCTTTAGAACCCTTAGTGTCCCTGTTCTTTTTTAAAGGGATTCTGTTTATCAGGTTCATGGATTTCATACTTGCTCAGTAAGTTGACCTTGTTAGGTGCGATTTCCCTTCTTTTCAAATTGCAGGGGAAGCATTTGTTCAGTTTTCATAGTGATAATCAGTTTAAGTTTATTCACCAAGCATCTGACTCTGCTCTTTTGAATTCTCCTTTTTGTCGTTGACGTCAGGGTTCTCAACAGCAAGTGCTTTCCTTTATCACAAATTCTGGGAGTTCGCAAAGTGAGAGCTGTTTTCCAGTAGGGAGCAAAGTCTGAATTCACTTTGCAAAGAAACTTACGTTCCCATTGGCACTTGGAAGCCTACTTTATGTCTTCGTTATTGTGTCAGAAAGTTTGGAAATTTGGGGTACTGAAGTCATGTTTGCAAGACACGAAGTTTCCATTTTCTTGAGTGATGGATCATAAGGATATGATCACGGGTGATAACATTTTAATGGTAAAACTGATGCGAAGGTGGTTTGTTCACGTAGTTGTTGGAGAAGATTCTATGCAGTTGAGCCAAGTCCATTCTCAAAGGGAGACCTCATCAACAACTACTCCTACTGGTAATAGTAACAAAATAGCTGCCATGATCATAGCCATAGTGTGTGATAATACCAGTAATTATAGGTGTCAAGCACTGTTCTACGTGCTTTACATGTCATCTCATGTAATCCCTCATAATAATTGTATGAAATGAGCGTAGTCATACACCCATCTTATAAACAATGACACTAAATATAGAGCGGTTTAATAAACTGCTCAAAGTTACATATCTAGTAAATGTTGGAACAGCATTGGACCCTGGTGGTCCTCATCCACAGCACACACAGTCAATAATTAGACGACACTGCTTCTCCCTAGTACTACTGGTTATCATGGTAGTACTACTGGTTATCATGGTAGTACTACTGGTTATCATAGAGACACTTCTCTTCATAAAAACTTGGGTTTGGCCTTTGGGAATACCAGCATCCATTCCGAGTCCATAACCTCATTTTGGCTGTCCTTGAGATTAAGGGAGGAAAGGACGTGCTTCGTGCAAAGACTTGCCAACTTTTTCGAAGTTAAATTGAGCTGTACTGGGAGTGACATGGACAGGGACAGCATTTCAATTCCCAGATGTTTTAGCTCTTTCTCTCACTCAGCAGTTTGTTGTGCACAGCAGCAGGTCAGAGCAGAGTTGACAGCCTATAGGACACACTCACATGTAGTGGGAGGAAGAGTGAAATCACTAAGCAGGATAACTCGTCATGGGTTGGACTTTAGTACTTACAGGTTCAACTCTTGGGCTGAACCCAGTGTAGTTTATTCCTTCTCTTTGCCTCCCTCCGCATTAAAAACAACAACAACTACAACAAAAAGAGCAGCTCAAAACTCTTTTTTTTTTTCTTTTGCTTACTGGAAATATAGAACTTAAAAGTATTGTTCCGTATATTGGACCAAGTTATGATAGACCACTTTCACTGGTGGTATATATATCCATACCAATCATATTTATATTTCTTCATTTTATTTACATGATTAGAAAGTTCAAGACAAATGAGATGGTCTGGGTATTTGGTGTAGTAAGATTTTCTACTTACTAACAAGATGGTTCCCTTTGCATTTTTGATGATTTTTACATTCAGAAGCACTTCTCACTTTCAGAATTCAGATTCTTGGAAAGAAAAAAGAAGAAAGAATTAGAGGTGAATTCTCACAGAGTAACCCTCTGTCTTTCTATTTGGATATTCTCAAGAAAGTCAGAAGTATTATTATTTCGATTAAAATCTGCAACCTGAGCTACCGGCTGTTTCATTTGAGTTAGGATTGCATTTTTAGGATAATAGTCCTCTGGTTTTTATGCATGGCATGTAACTCTCACTAATTTCAGTAGAGTTTTGTACATATTCCCAAAGGCAGAGATTAGTCTAGGTGTTTAACTTTAATTAATTTAATGCACAGGAGAGGAGAGATTATGTTACCATAGTTGATTGTATCAGCATTGAATAGTCCACGTATGTCCACGTAGCTCTTAATTAGACTCACATTAAAGTGCATGGGATTTAGTTAGTAGGTGAGTCCTGTGCAGGACTCCTGTGCATCTTACTAGCCCGTGAGCCTAGAGCAGACTTTGGTCCTCAGAAGAGGATCAACAAATATTTGTTGAACTGAGTTGACTTTGGTTCCAATTTTGTCCATTGCAGCAGTCCTTCCGAGCATTTGCTTACCTAGACGTGACCTGTGGTACTGGGTAAAATTCTGTCTTGAGTGCTGAGTTGTACTCATTTCATTTAGCGGAGACCTCTAAGTATGGGAACAGACACGCACTTATCACACAACTTCAGAGTTTAGTTTTTTGTTTGCTTTTAGTATGAGAAAGACCTATGAAGTTCATCTATTTTAATCCCCCCTCATTTCTACAGAGGAGTCTGTCCATTTTACATTGGAAGCATTCTGGGGCCATGTTTAAAATCTAAGATCTTCTTTAAGGATCTTACCTCTTACCTGGCAGAATATTTAAAGGTTTCCAGTCTTCCCATGTCATACAGTCTTTTGGAATTCCTTCCCCCAGATCTCTCTGCTGGTGCCATTCAAACTGCTAGCACATAAAATCTTTTTAAAAATAGTTAAGTTTGGGGAAAGTTACTTGCCTCTAACTCTTTAGAAAATATTTGATACATTTTGAAAAGGGATTCTAGTCTCAGTTCAAAAATCCTAATTGAATCGTAATTTTTAATTACTTAGGAAGAAAACATAGACCTTCCAATGATTGATTTGAGGTCCACAGAGTAGCTTTAGAGTATAACATTGTCAAGTAAATTTTGTTTAGTGTAGAGAGATTGAACTCAAATGTCAAGATTCATAATCTTATAGAAAGTTTATTTGATGTATTAATTTTCTGCACTATAAATACCTCAGGGCAACTTCTCATCTTTCTCCATACCCGCAGGGGTCTTTCTTCTTCCCTTGGTTCCTCTTGATGTTGGAAGTAAATGTTTGATAAAGAGGATCTCAGGAGGGAAAAGGAAAGGTGAAAAGTTGGTTGCTGGGTCAAACTCTTCTGAGCAGGGCATTCTTCATATTCTTTTTGGTTGGGTGTACAGACCTCTGGGGAAGAATTTTAGATGGGGTAGATGGTTTTATCATTCCCAAGTTAGACAGTTTGGTTGGGGAAATAAGTTTTTTTTTTTCTGAATAAGCATCACAAAACATCATAAAATCACAATGCATTGTACATTGATTCATGAGCCCTTCTTTAGTTTTTCCACAAATGAAAACATTTCCTTACATTGAAACATGAATGGTAATTTAAAACTGGTTTCATGGATAACTCATCTTCAGCCATTTTTTTCTCAACTTCACCTACTTATTAAATCTAGAGGCAGTGAGAGAGAAGTTTTACTGTTTCAATGCTGACATTCTCCCTCCCTGCATGTATGAACTTGATGCTGCTATCATTTGGGAACCCCACGTATACAGGAAGGGAAAAATACCAAAACAGAGTCTCCAAAGTTGATTTGACTAGTTCTGTTAAATTATATCAAACTTTGGAACAATACTAAAGTATACTTGAAAAAAAATAATGTGCTATATTTCCCCCACCAAGGAAAAGTCTGATGACCAGAACTGTACTTAATGTAAAGGACAACATTAATATATGATGTATAGCTGATTTTATTCTGTAAGGCAAAATGCTGTTTTTCTTTATCACTTCTATAAGATCCGCATCTTGTAATTTTGAAATGATGCTGGTGGTAGGCTAACTCAGGGCAGAAGTTTGGGAAATAATATTTCTGATTTAACATCTGTTGTGATTCTAAAGGAATTTTCAGTGGGATAGAATCCTACAGGATTAAAACAGATTTTTGGTGTCTGGGCTTATCAAGAATATAACATTTAAAGGTGGTACTTTTAGGAGTAATCAAGTTATATGAGGAAAGTATAAAGTCTTATGGAAAATCTGATGGTACTGGAATGTTGATATTATCCCATTGTGAAGTATAAGCTTACTTTAAGTTAAGTACATCACACACAAAAAAAGGTAAATTTAATCCCTTTAAAAGTAAAAAAAAAAATACACGAAATCTTAAGTTATTTTTGCTAAGAAGTATTACATAACTATTCTGAAATTATCTTTATTATTATTAATTGTTTTCCCTGGACATTGGGTAACAGAAGACAAAGGAAATCGAGGTAAATTAGGCACATGGAAAATAAAAAGCATGTAGTCATTTTCTTACATTGTAACATATTTTGCACTAAGAGTAAATAGAAATAAGTGTAAATTTGAAATAGTAAGCATGCTTGACACTAACCAGTTCTTCACACCACCGCAAAATGGTAAATGTAATATCATTAACTAAGGACTTAGTAATGTTTGATGCACATAGAGTTAAGTGTAAAACAATGTTATTTTTACGTAATGAAACATTTATGAATTGTTATCTATTTTGATTAACGTTTAAGTGTACTATATAAAAGCACTTTGTAAGTGCAGCGGATACTATCATTATAATGTATAGCTATTGTCTTTAATGATAAATAGTATAATCTAACTTAAAAAACCTAAACATCTGGCTAAGCAGTCATTTCTTCTATTTTTAAATTAACAAGTCTTCTGCTTTATGCCTTTTACTAAAAGGTTTTCATTTAAAAAGGAAGGCTAAAAGAAAGCCAGTTTATTTCTAGAGTTTATTTTTATTCCCATTAAACTTTTTTTTTAACTTTCTAAATGATCTTTCCTTTAGTGTTTAGTGAGTTTTGTTGAATAATAACGTAAGTAGCAGCAGTAATATATGAGATCTCATTGTATGATGTGCAGCTCCATGACAGATACTGCTTGCCTAGTCTTTAGAATTTTGAAGGTAACTATTTAATAAACCACTGTTTTTATTCGTAGAATAAAATGTTTCCTCCCCAACATGCAAAATTAAAAAAAAAAACACACATAAGTAACCATTATCATTAGTTCACAAACATATGCTACGGACCATCTACTATATATTATTTTATAGCTTTTCCAATGTAGTTTAGCTAACATTTTAGAAATATGTATTATTTCTAAATTCATATGCCTGTTTAAACTTCATTATCTCAAATGATACTGACAGAATGTCATGAAACAGTATCATAATATACATATAGACATTATTTTGATGCAATAAACATGTGATTTTTAAGACTTTCTTAATAAACACACATGTTTATTCTTTGCTAAAACATGTTTCTGCAAGTGCCATACCTATATTTTGCAGGTTTTTACTTACCTGATTAAGACAGTCTTGATGAAAACTTCCTTTGCTTTGAAAGCTTGTTTTAATTAGTAATAGAAGCCCTAACTCATTAGATGAAACCATTGGTTTTCCTTCAAGGAAACCTCTCCTTCACCATATTGATAAGCTGTAAAACATGGGTTTGGCACTGAAACATGCATTTTTATATTTTTGCTCCTTACTAACCAGATAACACATGAGATGCAATGCAACTTCCACAAAAGAATCCTTGCGTTATTGGTTATCTCTGTGAGCACGAAGCTATGCGACCCGTACTTGATTTGTAGACACTGTTGGTGTAGCAATTGCATCTTATGTGGGATATATCTGGAGTTTTATTATTTGTTTTAGAGTGTCATTTCAATGTAATGTGCTGTTCTTTGTGTCTTTGTTGTCTCTTTTTTTTCCTTGTCCCCCCAACAGCATTTTGTCCCGCACAGGGAAGAAGGAAAACCAAGATGCCTCCAATTTGACAGTGCCCATGACCATGTGTCTTTTTCCTGTGCCATTCCCACTCACCCCATCTCTAAGACCGCAGGTCAGTTCCATCAACCCTACTGTTACTCGCTCCCTCCTTTACAGCGTCCTGCGAGATGCTCCCTCTGAACGCGGCCTGCAAAGTCGTGATGCTCACTTGTCAGACTACCCTTCTTTGGACTATCAAGGCCTCTACGTGACTTTGGTGACTCTCCTGGATCTAGTTCCTTTACTACAGCATGGCCAACACGGTGAGCATTTAATCAGAACCTTTGAGAATGTCCATGTATGTTTATGGATGCTGGAGATTTGTTATTGGAATAAATTGCTCGAGAGATCTTTGTGTGGCTCAAATGTTTCTTACACGGAAACTTAATTATGGTGTTTCCCATCCTTTTTTTTTTTTTTTTTTTTTGCTCTTTTATGGCTAGAGGGATGTTATCCAGAGGGGCCTACATTTGGGGGGAACAGGCAGGCCATAGAGAGGAGTCAGGCTCTGACGGAAATTGACCTCTTTTCTCCTGATCTACTTGTCATGGACATTCTTGTAGAAATTATGACTTGTGGGCTAAGATTTAGAAACTTGCACGCTCCCCCCCCAAATGTAAGAAGTGGAGCCCGAAGAGCACGTCAAATCCACTGACTAATTCTGTGATTTTTGGGGGGCAAATCACAGACTCTCCCTGGGACTTACTTTTCCTGTCTTTTAAATCCAGGAGTTTTGATAAGGAGAAATCTCTAAGAATTCTTCCAAATTTCACTAGCCATTGATGGTTATTACAAAACGTTGGTCATTGGTAGAGTGTATAGTGGTGCTCTAAGCTGTATATGGTATCCACTATACAGTATTAGTGGTGTTCCTGTAAAGAGTGTGCCCCTTTTCTTAATGCTTTCCCTTTCTGCAGTGTGTTTTAGTCAAGTTCATTAACTTTAAAGCACTGATAATTTGATCTCTGGAAATAACGATAACCAAAAATTCACTATATAGAAAAATTGGAATTTGGGAAGTGGGTGGGTCTTGGCGGTTATTTTACCTTTGAGTTGTGGCTACCCTCCAAAGAATGCTTAATGGTTTATTTAGTAAGATGTGCTCCTAATGAAAAAGTTAAAAAGAAATCTACTTTCATAAAAATGATGAAATAATGATTATTGAATTTGTTTCTTCTTATGTTTACAGTTCCGTATTGTAGCGAATATTAAAAATGTACAGATTTGTAAATTTTCCTGTTGTATCATTTTGTAGCTGTTTAAGCCTGGTCACTTTCACTGGGATCCCATCCCCACTCAGAACTTAAAGGAGAGACGACTCTTTGAACATAAGACTGACAGAGCCTACCGTGGCGGTGATGGGCTCGTCAGTGCTTTTCCTTTGTGACAACCAGTCCTGAGGTCACTATAGACCTGCCTGGTCCTGGGATGGGCCACGGTGTGCGAGCCCCTTGATTCAGATAGAAGTATTCAGTTTGGTAACTCACAACCCATTTAATTGCAATTAATGTTAAATTATGACAATTTCAGGGGGCATGATTTATTATATTTGCTTTTATACCCCAACTATGTTGCAACTTTACTCTTCACTGTTATCTATACACTGTGTTCTTGTTCTGCATAACGGAGCTTAGAAGAGAGGGAAAAACCTCACTAGACTATCTCTTAGAGGTTAAAAAGCAGTATAACAGTGTTTCTTGACAACGTCAGAATCCCCGAGCAGACTTGAACGTGGAATTCTGAGTCCCAAACCAGGGTTTCGGAATGAGAATCACTGAGGGGTGTGTCCTGAGGATCCAGATTTTCCATGAGCTCTCTGGGTGATTCTCTTGTATCCTGAGTTTGAGAACCATTGCCCTAGGGCTGGAGGCTGTGTGCCCACAGGGGGCAGTGCGGGGCCCTGGTGAGAGCTGCATGTCATAGTTCAGGTCCCACCTGTCAGGTGATCTTGGGAAATCACTTTCCTTCTCCAGGACTTGGTTTCCTCATTTGACAGTATTCCAGGTTGCCTTCAGGCCCCTTTCAGCACTAACGTTCTGTAACGAGGCTGGAGTGCAGCTGGGGTGTCTTTGACACACAGCCTCAGGTAATTCTTAGTCAAACACCTGTGAGTTTTACGTCTCATCAACTTGAGCCCAAGGTTGACTGACCCTCGCTCGCCAAGGTGCCCTGTGGCCTCATCCTCTCTGTTGCCAGTCGATGTGCTTGTTGAGACGGTAGATTAACTCTAATCAGAAATAACATCAGGCATCAGAATTGCACAAAGAAGGTAAAGTAGCTGCAAACCCAACAAATGTAAAAATTTTCTTTTAGGATGGATAGGAAGATGATCAAAGTCTCCGTTGTCAAGTCTTAATTGATAACCCATTTACTGGGAGGTCCAGCAATATCAAAAGATATATTGGGATTTGGTATACATGCATTCTAAAGCTAGCTAGTTATGGGATTTTTTTGGTGAATGTCCTCCATTTTTACTCCTTGTGCAGGTAATAATAGTAACATTATTCATATTAATAATAATGGCTAATATTTGTGGAGCACACAGTATGTGCTATGTTAAGCACTCTATATTAATCTCAATTAAGCCTTGTAACAGTCCTTCTAGAAGTGAGGTAGGTACTGTTCCTATCCCCATTTAAAAGTGTTGGTGGAAAGATTGTCATTAGGTGGCACAGCCTTCCGTGGTAATTCATAATGAAATGCACAGGGTCATGGAGCGTCAGTTTATAGCTTCCTCTTGGCTGCTGTGCTGGAAGGGGCACATTACCTCATTGCCCAAGACTCCAGATGTAGGAAGATTGTGCTTTGGTTGATGGAGCAGAGATAGTCTGGTTTCATTTTCAGCCTTGCCCTCGACTTTTCTAAAACTTCCAGTGGGAAAAATAATTTAATGGCTTCATGCCACAGTTTTCTTGTGTAAAATGTAATGGAAGCAAGAATGCTAGAGGATATTTCAGGATTCATGATCACATGGAAAGTGCTTTTAGCTTCTAAAACCCAGGAATTACATGCATAAGATTGATAAAGGGTTGAGGAAAAGCTCATGGCATAGATGTTTATCTTCCTTAATGCCATCATTCACCAGCCATTTATTGAACCAACCTTGCATATGTACTTTACTAAACATTATGTTTCAGGGCTCCTAATAGGAAGGGAGCAGTAATTGGTTATAATTTAAGCCAGTTCCTAAGAACTCAAAATGTAGAATTAGCATATTTCGTTAAGTGGCAAAATATTCAGTGACTGATTACTCATTTTTGTTTTGTAGATCTTGGACAGTCGATATTTTATACAACTACATGTTTGCTACCCTTTCTCAGTGATGATATTCTGAGTACTTTGCCCTACACGATGATATCAACGTTAGCTACCTTTCCTCCATTTCTGCACAAGGATATTATTGAATATCTTAGCACATCTTTTCTACCAATGGCTATATGTAAGTTCAATCTTACCTAATACTAGATTCTTTTAATGTATTATACGAATGGAAATTGCTTTTGTTGTTTTAGGCTGTAGATTTTCAAGATTATAATGGAATTACTTGCTGTGTACAGGTGCTATGATTTAAATGGTCATTTCAGCATGATTTTTATGGTGAGAATCAAAGAAATGAATGATGATGATACCTTGGAATTGTTTTATTTGCATAATTTGATCTTATAGAATGGGAAGAAAACATATCAAGACACAGTCTATATTACCTACATAGAAATTATGGTATTTTTTGTCACTTAAAAAAAAAAGGTGGAGAGAGTGTTGTCTCAGGTATAGAAATTCTTATCTTTTGCATATGAGGGCAGAAGGGTGTGATGGGAAGAGGAACAGACAGAGTCAGGCTGTACAGATCCTCATTTCAGCTCCATCCTTAACTGTGCTTGTGGTGTCCAGCATGTCACATGGGTGACCCCCATCTGCAGAACGATAGCAGCATTAGCTTCCCCTCACACGAATGTTGTGACGATGAAGTGAGTCAAAATGTATGAAAACACTTTGAAAGAAGCTAAGGCTTGCGACCCATGTGTAAGGTTCTGTTAAAAATGTGGAGCTGATTTGAATTCTGTTTCACTTTTATAGACTTGATTCTATAGACTTTCCTGACATGAGCAAAGAGAAAAAACAAGTTGGGTTTTGGTCTTTATGATCAAAATCCTTCTAAAGTGTTTTTTATTTTTATTTATTTTTTTAAAAGATTTTTTAATTTATTTATTCGACAGAGATGGAGACAGCCAGTGAGAGAGGGAACACAAGCAGGGGGAGTGGGAGAGGAAGAAGCAGGCTTCCAGCAGAGGAGCCTGATGTGGGGCTCGATGCCGCAACGCCGGGATCACGCCCTGGGCTGAAGGCAGACGCTTAACCGCTGTGCCACCCAGGCGCCCCCTAAAGTGTTTTTTAAAGAAATCGATTATGAATCCATCTATGCTTCAAGGGATAACCTGAAAAGATGGCAGATTTAGGAGTCAAACAGATCTAGATTCAAATCAACAGCCCTGCTGCCAAACTAGCTGTGTGGCCCTAGGCAAGTTACCGAACCTTTCTGTTTCTTCCCTGTAAAGGGAGAATAATAACACTAGCTGCCTGGGTTGTTGGGATACCTGAGCCGATTCACCCAGAACTCAGGGCAGGGTGTTCACTAAGTGTCTGTTTACTTCTCTCCTCCCCTCAACTCTTGTTCCATTTAAACACATTTTTATTGGTCACATTCCATTCCTAGTGATTCTTTTTCACCATTTTAATTTTATGTACTTCCGTTGCTTGTTGCTATGGAATAATAATGGGTAAACATATGTACCTTTAAGCTCCATTACTTGCTTTACAGTTAAGCTTAATTTGAGCTCGGGAATTGTAATTTTGATGTCTTTTCAGCAAAGAGTCTGCTACCTAAATTACATAGCGATTCAAAAGAATTAGCAGAATGATTATATGGTTCAAGTAATAGGATATTTGATCGTTCTCTCTTTCTTTGTTCCGTGTAACCTGACAAGCACTTCATTTATGGATACGCATCTCAGAATTGGATAGTTGTGGTCCCTGTTAGATTTAGGCATAGGAATCCCTGTTTTGTTTTTATTTTTAAAAGAATTACAGGTGAGGCACANTATTTTTAAAAGAATTACAGGTGAGGCACATCTCTGTCATCATTAGTCTAATTCACTGTACCCTCCTTCTTCGGAATAAGTTAATAGTTTAGGGAGCATGCTGCTGAAGTTATGCACCGCACGGATCAGGACAGCTGGCTGTATGTTTCTTCATCCTTAATCCTCATTAATTTCTACTTAATTAGAAACACAGACCCCAAAACATGTCTTATAGTCACATTAGAATCCTTATTTATTTAGATGTGTGAGCCTTGGCACCTGAGGGGAACAAAATAGTGAGTTGAGTTTACGATATTTGTGTGAATTTTAATACTTAATTAGTAGAGTGACTTGGGGCTCATATAAATTATGAACAAGCTGTTTACGTCTCTGGGACTCTATTGTTTTGCCAGCTGTAAAGGAGGGGTTTGGAAAACACGTTCCATCTCTGAGGTTATTTCTGGCTTACTAATTCTAGGTTAAATAACATCAATCTTATTTTATGTAAGAGGCATATATCTTCCTCTAACCCAGTTGTTGATTTAGTTCATTTATCTTGTCACTCTGGTTCCTTACTCCTGACTTCGGCTTCTCGTCACCACGCCTGTGGGTTGAGGAGTAGCTGGTTTTTGTTACCTTTAAATCTTTGAAAGTAAGTGGTAGGAATACCCTTTAAAGGCACATTCTTTTAAACGATCCAGGTGTTTCTTTTGTATTTGATTTTTGGCAAAGACACAGACCCGAAGAGAGAGGGGAGTGGGTTCCAGATTAATCACGTGAAAATGAACAGACATGAGAATGTTGCCTGCATCTAGGTCGTTTCTGTCTGTGGAAGTTGTTTCAGTGTCTAGAAATTCGGACCAAAATGAGAGAGGAGCACTTAACTTCTTCCAGGATGTTTTTATTTCGGGACTGAGAGGTTAGGATGAAGGAGGTTGCATTTTCTGAGTACTTGACAAAAGTCATCAAGACAAGAAGGCTTTTCTCTCCTCGGTGTGGTGTTTGCAAGGTCAAATGTAAAATGTGGATAGTTTTTCAGGTGTTAAATGTTTGTATCATTACGAACGTAGCATATGAAGCTCTGAGCTTTGACGGGGGTCCAAGGAAGCACCCCAGCTCTGTCAGTGTAAGGGTTCTGCATGTTTATCAGTTACGCCCTTTCCGTGTTTTTTGTCAGTAAACCAGGTACCGTGGCTTATTTTAAATAACTCCTTCTGAGGTGCTGCAGAGAAAACTACAATTTATTATCAAAATTTCCTTTGACATAACCTTTGCTTTTTAACTCCTTCCATAAATAAGATATACTTCTCTGTATTCCAAGTGTGTGCAATAGGTTTTGTTAAAAAAAAAATATATGTATATATATATGAAAGGATTACTAAGAATTGAAAAAGTCATTAGCATTTCACCATGGAAACCTCTCTTTTTCCAATAAGGGATTTGTGATTTGTGGACCAAATTGAAATATGGATGTTGGGCAGATGATTCGGATGTTGGCAGAGAAGAGAAAAGCTGATCTCAAATGAACATTATTTGATGTGGATGTTATTTCAAAGATGCTAATAAGCCTGAGCAATGATATCAGTAAAAGACACTTCTGGTGTATCTTGGCAGCCTAGATTGTGCAGTCTCATGCAACTTAAATTTCCTCAAAAAGTCACTTGCCCTTAGGAAAAATAAAGATTCATTCCGATCTTTGCGTTGACTTAAAAGCAGTGCTGTGGTTTAATTGAGTATCTGGTTCTAGACCGTTGGCCCTGGATCGTTTCTGTTCTACCGCTGCTACGGAGGATCTGTGTGATGGTTCTGCGATCCTCCAAAAACTCATAGATATGCAGGAAAAAAAGACAGAACCCAACACAACATACTGACGACATTTTAATAGTCTCCTATATATAAAACCTGTTTCATTAGCTAATGATCATTTTTATAAAGAAGGTCTCACTATACCGTAAGAGCTTTATTGTTCGATCGGTAGAAGTGTTTTGGAATAGAAATAGAAGAGCTGAATTGTTTAGTCCTTTGATTCCTGGCAGATCTCTTAACCTCATCAAACTTTAGTTTCCTTAGCTGTAGAATTGTGAATAATCACGGTCTCCCCTGCCCACACCCCATGTTTGTTGTGAAGACCGTGAGATAACATACAGGAATGGCCTTTGGATACTGTATCACGTTAGACAAACGTATAACAGACCAAACCCATAGGCATATGACAGACGTGTCAAATCCCATTGCAACTAATTCCAATATTCTACTCAAATTCACATGTTGTCCTGAAGTCTCATTGTCTTAAATATTGCTTGAGAAAAGCCTCTGGGGATTGGGACTTTTTCCCCCTAGAGTTTGGTGTATAATAAACAATAATGGCTATAATAGGCTTTGATCTCATAGAATCTGACAGAGCACCTCTGCATTTTTTAAAAAAATGCCCCCCAACGTGGGGCTCGAACTTATAACCCCGAGATCAAGAGTTACGTGCTCTACCCACTGAGCCAGCCAGGTGCCCCACCCTTGCATTGTTGATGGGCAGTCTTATCTCTGTGACTTTCACTTATCTAGCAGTCTGTACATATTTTAATGCTGCACTGACTTTTGGGTCATGGTGTCTCAGTCTTCCCATTATGTTGAACTGATATGCCCTTCTGAAGGCATAGGTATCTGGTGCTCAAACCTTATCTCATGGAACACAAATACCTCTGCTTACACAAACAAGACACTTGCTAATGCAGGCAGTGCAATCTGGCAAAGCTCAGGAAATGGTTCTGTCTAATGACAGAACTGGCACCAGAATGTGTTTCTTCTTCCCCGACGACTCTCTTACCTTTACCCCTTGCAAAAGTATAAGGCTCATGGGATTTATTTAAATATATTCCAATTCAGACTACTTCTTACTGCCATCTCTCACCCGGACCCATCCAGCTTCTGAACTGGTCTCCCTGCTTCTATTCTTAGCAACCTTACTGTTGTTCTCCACCCAACAGCCAGAGCTATCCTCCAAACACGTAAACCAGACCACGTCACTTCCTTCCTCACGTTCCACCACTCTGACCAGGCTCTGCGCTCTAACCACTGCTGCGACCTTATTACTTCATTACTGCCTCTTCTGTGTTCACTCTGTGCTGTCCACATTGGCCATTCTGCAGTTCCATAAAGACACAAGGCTTTTCCTCTGTCTCAGGAGTCCTCCCAAATGGTCATATGATTCCTCCTAGCTCTCCTTAGGTCTCAGCTCAAATGTCTTATCTTTCGAGATGCCTTTCCTTACCCTCAAGCTAAAACAGGACCTTCCATCACTTCCTGCTATCCCTTTGCCCTGCTTTATATTTCTTCACGGATATTTGTTTGCCTGTTCTTCTAGAACAGTGCTGTCCATAGAGCTTTCTGCAATGATGGTAATGTTTTATAAAATTCCATGCTGTCTAATACACTAGCCACATATGGCAACTGAGCACTTGAAATGTATCTAATGAGACTGAAGAGCTGACTTTGTAATTTAATTGAAGTGTAATTTACTTAAATTTAAAAAGCCACATGTGGCTAGTGGCTACCATATTGGACGGCACAGCTTGAGCATTTAAGCTCCATAAGGACAAAGGCTTGCTTGTCTTATTTACGGCTATGTCTCTAGGGCTAGAACAATGCCTTGTATGTCGGAGGTATAGAAAAAATACTCTTTGAATTTTTAAATGAATTTTGAATCATAAGTCACTAGAGCGTTGGCTATGAAGTGACTTGGGGTGTAGTCCTAATAATTAAGTCGGTGCTCTCATGCAAATAGTCTGATTTCTCTTTATAAAATGGCTTTCCCCATATATTTTATTTAAGCTTTATTTATTTATATATATATTTATTTATTTATTTGTGAGGGAGAGAGTACAGTGGTGGTGGTGTGGGGGGAAGGGAGAGGGCGAGCGAATCTTAAGCAGCTCCAGTGCAGAGCCCGACATAGGCTGGATCTCACAACCCTGAGATCATGAGCGAAATCAAGAGTTGGACACGTAACCGACTAAGTCACCCAGGCACCCCTACTTATTTATTTCTTTTGGTAAGAGTCATATAAGAACTATACATGATAGTACATTAGGAACTATAAAATGCAGGAACAGATTAAGTAATTGTTATTGATCATAGAGGAAAGGGATGCTGGTAATGGTTGTTCTGGTGGTGCCGGGAGGATCAGGAAATAGGTCTTAAAACTTGGAATTCTAGGGGCGCCTGGGTGGCACAGCGGTTGGGCGTCTGCCTTCGGCTCAGGGCGTGATCCTGGCATTGTGGGATCGAGCCCCACATCGGGCTCCTCCGCTGTGAGCCTGCTTCTTCCTCTCCCAGTCCCCCTGCTTGTGTTCCCTCTCTCGCTGGCTGTCTCTATCTCTGTCAAATAAATAAATAAAATCTTTAAAAAAAAAAACTTGGAATTCTATTTCCTGAGCATAATATTAAACGTAAAATTTTCTTGTTTTGATTGATTCTCTTCTTCTTTTCATTGTATGTGGCTTTGGCTTTATATACCCTCGTGGGGACAAGCTACACACCGGTTTACATCATGCAGCCTTTTTACCCAGATTCAATAAGTGATGTGTGCCTGCGCACGCTTATTAATTAGAATTGCGGTGATTTTATTCAGTCTGTTATTAGACTAAGCAACTGCAAGGCGCTGTCTGTCTATAGAGGTGCTGGAGCCAATTTCCTAGGGCTTGAGCCAGGGGGAATGCTTTTGGCTTTGTGGTTGACCACACTTGAGGGAGAGCATGGATTTGTAGGGGTAAAAGGGACAGCCAAAGGTCACTGAGCCATTTGGGCTCTTCTCCAAATAGACCTTACCTAAATCATCGAGACATTTTGGGCATCTCTCCCATTTTTAAAGGCCTCCAGGCATAGGGATTCTCAGGCTCCCTTTATAGTAGTTTTTATTTTTTTTAAGAAACGTTTACTATTAAAAAGTTTCCGATGAATTTCAACAAAGGTGAAAACACTTACCCAAGTGGATCATATATATACGTATATATAATTATTTAAATATATGTAATTATTTTTCCTCGAGTATGTCAGAGACAAGACCTTCCTTCCTCCCTCCCCCTTAAGCAAAGAGCACAGGGCCACACAATTCTCCCTCCCACACCTGGCACCTTCCTTATTTCCCATGCCTCTAGTAATGCTCCTTCCACTAGGCTCAGGGCCCACCTGCGTCAGAAACACTTGATGTGCTTATTAAAGTTTTCCTGCTTACAAACTGACGGAGTTAGACTCTAGATATGGGCCCCAAAGCTGAATTGGAACAAGCTCCCTGGCTAAAGTCTGAGAGCAACTGCGTCTTGTTCTTTAGGATTTGGCTCAATGTTCTCTTTCTTTGATTAATCACACTTGACTGACCAGCTTTACCATCTAAGAGCGTTGACCTGATCTGCAGATCTCTGTCTCATTATTAATACTCATTTATATTGTGCAGCCAAACTCGTTTATCTACCTGACTCTCGCTTGCTTGGACGGGTAGCAGCAGCCCAGCTGCAAGTGATTAATAAAAGCAAATTCAGGTAAACGGAACCTGAATAAAACTAATGATGTATCTGTTTTATTTATTTGCTTGCTTATTTCTGTAAAGCTATAGTAAAGGTCACCATCTATTGTAGTGCTCAAAGTCTTTTATGCAAAAAAAAGGATAGAATCACGTTAAATTTTCTCTGTGTTCTCTATTATATGACAAATCTTGTATTTGTGTTTTAATGGTTCTTTCATACATGTGTTTTATTATAAGTTGCTTTATTCTTTATGGATGGAGGTGAGGTTTTATTTCCACATACTGCACTTTAATGTAAAATAAAATAAAGTAAAGCAGATTTGTGGGTCATCTGCTTTTTTGTTGTTACGCACAGTAGTGGTTTTCTCCATTGTATGTAGGAAATTGAGAGTTGATGGGGGGTATCATACTTACAGGACACCGTTCTGTTCATGCTGTCTTGACAGTTTGTCACACAAGCCTAACTATAAGGAGAGGTTTCTCCTACTATTATCCCTGAGAAAAGGAATTCGTTTTATATTTGAGTCCTTTCAAAGCTTCTCCCATGCAAGCCGTCTCTCAATTACTAGTCAGAATCATAAAGTAGTCTTTGGAGACAGCAACTCTCTGGAGTATTATCTTGAATGACCTCCATCGGTGCTGGTTTTGAATGCAACTTGGAGTTACCTGATATGCCACGAAAAAGGAGAGAGAAAGAAATATGATGTAGTGTTGGATGTCATTGTAAACAAGCCACTTAAAGATGTCTTAAAAGTGGGATGTAAGTGGTTATCATGTGGAGAGCGCGGATACACAGCTGTAAGATGAGTTTTGAAGACACCAGCTTGCTTTGTGGCTGAATACTTGTGGCACAGGATAAAATGTTCAGTGACAGTGCTATTCACAGACTCAAAAAGTGCTTTCTTTCAAACAGCTCTGTTGGGTATGGAGACGGTAAGCTCTGGAAAGCTAAAAAAGTTATTCTCTTGGTGATGGAGATTCTGCTGATGACTTACATGTGAAGGTTGGAACAAAATTGTTTCATGATCTGTGAAGAGTTGAAAATAATTTTTAAGTTTATATACAATTTTGTTACAGTATGCAGTTTGAAATTTGTGTGTGTGACTGAATTAATAAGGTCCCCAGTAGAAGCAGACCGCTACTTTATCTGCATCTCTAAAAGTTAACACATTCAAGCTGGGTTCAAAATAAGCAAATTTTATTTTTACTTTTAGTGGAATAACCTCCGACATGCCCTTTGGGCACGTGGAAGATTTTGTTTTTTCTTTCTTTCCCACCTAGGTATAAACATCTTGGGAGCAGAGATCCCATCTAAGTACATCTCTGATAAAGCCATTACATCACACTCTGGCACTGTTTCTGCTCCTTGTAGATTCTCACGAAATGTTTGCCGTGGATGATGACCGTCATGGCATTTGTATGCGAGGACAGATTTTGCGGTTTTATTTGCGCAAAACATCCATTGAATTGGTTGAGACTTTTTTTTACAAAGTGTCTTCCCACCTCTCATGCTATATGCAAATTAAAAAGTATATATATGTATATATATATTAATTGTATCTAATGAAATGATGTTTTGTTTCAGTGGGTTCCTCAAGGAGAGAAGGCGTTCCTGCCCACGTTAATCTGTCTGCATCATCCATGCTAATGATTGCAATGCAATACACATCCAACCCAGGTCAGTGGAAATTCGAGTGGCTTGATTAATTTCAAAAACAATTGTTAAACAAGATATGAAACGAGTAGGCTAGAAATTCTCATGTGAGAAGAACTCCTTTTGGTGGATAGACCACACTGGAGATGTGTTATAAGACAGACTTTTGAGTTGAAATAACTTCCCCTTGTCTTTGTTATTAGCACTAATCTTGCTGGCTCTTGATATATTTAGAATGTTTGGGGACACAATTTTAGGACATTGACTAGAAATTGAATATAATTGTATAGGAATAAGTTAAATTAGGACTATAAAAATCACTGTGATTCTAATGACTGAAGATAACCACTGTTGGTATTTTGTGAATTTGCTACTCTAATGCCACACTGGTATCCTTGCGCATAATTTTTTCACTGTATTTCTGATTATTTCCTTATAATAAATTCATAAAGAGGGATTGATGAGTTAAGGGACTAGAAAAAATTTTAGTAGTCTCATTAGATATATGAGAGTACATTGTAACCTGTCATTGAGTATCGTAAAATTTGTATTGTGTTAGATAGACAAAAAATAATATCTCATTGTTTTGACTTGTGTTTCTTCCATAAGTAGTGATGTTGGACAGGTTTCGTTTCTATTCATCAGTATAATTACATATGAACTTTGGGAAACTGACCTAAAAAGTGGCTGACTATTGGCATCACATGTGAAGATGTGAACTCCCAGTTTTAATTCTCATTTATTGTTGATTTGGAAAGTGACACTGTTTTCAACCTTCTACTTAATTATATTATAGACAATAATCAAGTTTTTGACACAGGATGAGGAAAAAATGTTTCATTTTTTTAAAAAAGATTATTTATTTGTTTGAGAGAGAGAGCAAGGGTAAGGGGGTAGGAGAGGCAGAGGGAGAGGCATAGAGAGTCTCAAGCAGACTCCGTGCTAAGTGCAGAGCCTGATGCAGGGCTTGATCCCATGACCCCAAGATCATGACCTGAGCCGAAACCAAGAATCTGATGCTCAACCAACTGAGCCACTCAGATGGCCCAGAAAAAATGTTTCATGTTTAAATCTTAATGCTTCTTCATTTGGAGTGTTACCCTTTAAATATGAAACGCCTTGAGTAATTGAGTCATTGTATGAGTAATTAAATATATAACTTTTTGGAAGTTCTACCTCATATCTCACTCTGGCTTAAAGGACCCTCAAAATGTCATTTATATTTATTATATATTATATTCCAAAAACACCCTTCATTTGGAGTCTAGTAAGTTGATGTCTCCTCCTGAGGCTTTGGTCCTAATTTCTAAGTTGGGAGGCAGTAAAGCAGGGGGCCTAAAATCATGTACTTTGAGTTTGGAGGTCTGTGGGTTGGTATCTGAGCTCACCAGTAAATTGCCATTTAGTGTTAATGTTGTGCAAGTTTTTTAACTTCCCTAAGATCAAGTTTCCTCATTTCTTTTTTTTTTTTTTAAAGATTTTATTTATATATTTGACAGAGAGAGACAGCCAGTGAGAGAGGGAACACAAGCAGGGAGTGGGAGAGGAAGAAGCAGGCTCATAGCTGAAAAGCCTGATGTGGGGCTCGATCCCATAACGCCGGGATCACGCCCTGAGCCGAAGGCAGACGCTTAACCGCTGTGCCACCCAGGCGCCCCAAGTTTCCTCATTTCTAAAACAGAAATAACTATTCCTACAGTGCCTTAAAACGTCGTGAGCATTTGATGAGTTTGGTGTATGTGAAGGGCTAACTTCACATAGTGATGGGCGCATTGTAAACGCTCAATAAAGAGCAAAGGAAATCGCTACAATCTGCCATTTTCCTTCTTGGAGCTGAATGTTTCCCTGGGAAACCACTATGATCAGACTGTGTTACTTCTGTTATGTCCAAATCTGTATCATCATCTGTTCATGGGGGATGTTTGTAGCCCGCTAGTCCATGCTGAAAATTACACTTGGGGCCCACAACTAGTCTTGTGTTGTGGGGAAATGTTAAGAGTGAGGTGATATCCACCAGGAGGCTCTCAGGGCCCCAATGGGAGGGCTTCGTTTTGTTTGAATGTTTATTGTGGGAGGCAGCAAGTGGCAGCTTGGTCCTTGTAGCCCATGGTGTATCAAGGGTGGAGCATAGACCTTGTTCAACTAACTGAGTAAGTCTTTTGTTCATGGCTCTGAGCTAGACATTGTGAAAACCACCCAGAAATATAAGATATGGTGCTTGCTATAAGCTTATGTCACGTTGGAAACATTAGGCATATTCACATAAATCATTAATTACAATGTAAGGTAGTATGTGAAAAGTATAAAATAAATACTATAGATAGTATTAATTCTATCTATAAATTATTAGTATTTATATACTAATTATTAAAACAGAATACTAAATTATTAGTATTCTATCTATAAATTATTAATATTATTCTATCTATAAATTATTAATATTATTCTATCTATAAATTATTAATATTATTCTATCTATAAATTACATAGACAGTATTAATTCATAGAGAACTCTGTGGATTGAAATGATTAGGAAAAGCTTTGTGCCACTTGAGCAAAGTATGGGTCTTAAAATATGGATAACATTTGATTGATAGGGTAAGTGGGGCAATCTGGGAGGGCAAGCAGTTTACTCAAAGGGACTCTCCAGGTCTGTTCATTCGGCAGTCAGGGGACTGCTGTGAACTGGGTTCATGTGACAGACATGTGGAGAAAGAGAGAGTTGCCTGGAACATCTGTACTTGAGAGCTCACTGATGGCTTAAGAACAAAATTCCAATTCCAGAGGACTATTTATATATTCAATAAATAGTCACTGAATAGCTACTCTGTGCCAGACACTGGAGACATCTGGGTTAGCAAAACAGAACTGACCTCTTCCCCTGCCTCATGAAGCTTATATGGTAGTGGTGGGGGAAGACATGAATTAAATAATTATAAAAGCAGATGTAAAGGGGCGCCTGGGTGGCTCAGTCAGTTAAGCATCCGACTCTTGATTTCAGCTCAGGTCATGATCTCAGGTTCCTAAGATCAAGTCCCGCATCCAGCTCCCTACTGGGCATGGAGCCTGTTTAAGATTCTCTCTTACCCTCTGCCCCTTCCCCCTGCCTCTTTCTCCCTCTCTGAAAAAACAAATAAAACAAACAAACAAACAAAACCAAAAGAAAGAAAAGGAAAAGAAAAGCAAATGCAAAGTTTCAGCTGTGAGAAGCTCTTGGAGAGATGTTCTTTACACAATGAGCCCCTATAAAAGGGGATTTCCTTTTATTGAAGAGGTCACAGAGGGCTTCCCGGGGATGTAACCTTTGCTTTGAGGGCTGAAGGATGAGTAGCATTGACAAGGACTATGGGGGTGGGGGATTCTGGTAGGAGAGTCTCGTGTCAGAGGGAAGCCTGGCAAGCAGGCGGGACTGAGAGATTGGTATAGCTGGAGCTTAGAGTAAGGGCTGCCTCATGGAGGTGAGGCTGGGGGCGTCTGTGGGCCAGAACATGCAGGGTGTGTGGGCTCTGTCTGGGAGTCCGGTGTTTATCCGAGTCTAATGGGAAGGCGCTGGAGGACTTTGTGTATTTGTGTGTGTGTCACCCCAACCGCAGCTGAGAATGGATTAGAAAGAATAGATGTAGATCGACCCATGAGGAGCCATGTCATTTGTCTGGGCATGTAAAAAAGGCAGGGGCAATTGAGACTGAGAAAAGTATTTAGAAAGTAAAATTGATGGGATTTGATAACTTATCAGATATGGTGAATTTTTGGCTTGCAAAACTGAATGCATGGTGGTTCTATTCATTGAGAAAAGAGACACTGGAAGAAGAAAACCAGGCTTCTGAGGGACACTTACAAATCTGTTTTAGACATCGTGTTTGAGGTCTTTCTGAGACATTCAAGAGGAGATGGCATATGTTGGACTAATACAGTGTTATATGTCAATTATATCTCAGTCAAACTGGGGAAAAACCTCAAACATAATCTCAATAATAATTCTATATGTCCAAAACACAAAAGTGCAAATAAATCAACTTACTTTAAAAAAAAAAAAAGAGGCTCTGGTAATTAGGAAGTTGTATTATGAGCCGGGAACTCAGTCCAGAGCTATGGGCTAGAGGTAATGAACTTTGAACCTACACATAAGTGTCCAGTGGCCTTTATTAAATTGCATATAGATGGTACCTGAAGTTGTGTATGAGTGTGAGATTGCTTCGGAGAGAGCACAGAATGAAAAGTGGAGTGGGCTCATGATCAGGCTTTCAGGAACTCCAACGGATAATGGTCCAGTGGAAGAGGATGAGCTTGCCAGGGAGGCAGAGAGGTTGTACTTGTTAGGATGTGTTTGGCTGACTAACAGAAGTTTTGAACTACGAGAACGTTTGTTGTTTACTTTGTTTACTTAGTGGGAAGTCTTACAGATAGCGCCCCAGTATCAGGGGCCTGAGATGGCGCCATTGTGTTTCTCTTGGACTTCTCCCCAGGTTTGCAAGATGGCTGCCATGGTGGGGGTTATTTTCTTTTTACGCAATCACATCCACAAACAGGTTACAGGATCTATCAGGATAATTAGAGAAAGGCTCCTGTTGTGCCTCTTTTATCACAGAGAAAAAATATTTCAGAAGCCCCCCCCTCCCAGCAGGTTCTCTCTTAGGTCTTACTGGCCAGAACTGAGTCACACAGCCATCCCTAGCTCCAAGGGGCCCTGGGGAAGTGTCTTGCTTTGTAGTCTGTGCATTGGGGGATGGACATGGAAGAAAGGGTTGTTGATAGCACTTGAGTAGCAACAAGGGTGTCTGCTGTAGGTAATAGGAGAGGGTTAGTCATGAAGTTGAGGGAAGTGTGTTTTGCAAAGGAGACAGGGTCAGCTGTCCTGAATGTTAGAGGTCAAGTTAGAGGCAGACTAAAGTATGTCCGTTGAACCGAATGACATAGAGGTCATCAGTGACTAAGGTGAAACCGACTTCAGGGCTATGGCAGCGTTGGATGACAGATTCGGGAAGATATAAAACAGGTATCTAACTAGGGGGAGGTATCTTTTATTCCTGAGTAAACACGGGCAAATCAAAGAAGCTTGCTGTTTCATAGCTTCTAAGGATTCCTCAACGAGGTGGACTTGGTGCCTGAGAGATGAAAAACTCCCACGCTAATCCATCAGTCTGTCATTTGCTCTCTATCCAAACTTGGGCAAGATAGAAAACTAAGCTAAGTAAGTTTCCTCACTGCAACATGGTGGTTAGGAGGTAATATGTGTAAGGCTCTTAGCATAATACCTGACACATAATGAACACTCAATAGATGTTCCTATTAGGCAGTTTTTTTTCCTGTGTAGTTCTTGATTACACTGATGTAAGTTTATATTATATAATTATTATTCCTCGGGATTGACCTTAATATTTCTTTTGTTAATAAGATGAAGAATCTTAGTAAAAAGCTTGATAAAGTCAAGGCTTGCATGATTTTTGAAATGTATGAATGCTATAAGGAAATAAGTAGTTTTTATTCTATTAAAACGTTTTCTTATTTAAAAAATTTTATTATTGAAGTATAGCTGACATTTATATTAGTTTCAGGTGTATGACATAGTGATTCGACAATTCTGTACATTACTCAATGCTCACTGCGATAAGCGTGGTCATCTTCTGGCACCATACGATATTATTACCATATTATTGACTGTATTCCCTATGCTGTCCTTTTCATCTCCGTGACTTATTTTATAACTGGAAGTTTCTGCCTCTTAATCTACTTCACCTGTTTTGCCTATCCTTTACCCTCCTCCCCTCTGGGGCCCCCCAGTTCTCTGTATTTATGAGTCTGTTTCTGTTTGTTCGTTTGTTTTGATTTTTAGATTCCACATATAAGTGGAATTATATGGTATTTGTCTTTCCCTGTCCGACTTATTTCACTTGGTGTAATATCCTCTGGGTCCACCCATGTTGTCACATTAAATGGCAAGATTGCATTCTTTTTTTATGGCTGAGTAATGTTCCACTGTATATATTATATACCACATTTTTTTTATCCATTTAGCTATTGATGGACACTTGGATTGCTTCCATACTTTGGCTATTGTAAATACTGTTGCAATAAACATAGTGTTTCGCATATCTTTTTTAATTAGTGTTTTTGTTTTCTTTGGGTAAATACCCAGTAGTGGAATTACTGGATTATATGGTATTTTTCTATTTTTAACTTTTGGAGGAACCTCCGTATTGTTTTCCACAGGGGTTGTACCAATTTACATTCTCACCAACAGTACACAAGTGTTCCTTTTTCTCTACATTCTTAACAACACTTGTCATTTCCTGTCTTTTTGACACTAGCCATTCTGACTGGTATGAGGTCATAGCTCATCGTGGTTTTGATTTGCATTTCCCTGATGATTAGTGGTGTTGAGCGTCTTTTCATGTGTCTGTTGGCCATCTGGATGTCTGTTCAGGTCCTCTGCCCCTATTTTATAAGATTATTTATTTTTTTTTGGTGTTGAATTGTGTAAATTCTTTATGTTTTGGATATTAGCCCCTTATCAGATATATTACTTGCAAATATATTCTCCCATTTGTTAGGTTGCCTTTTTATTTGTTGATGATTTCCTTTGCTGTGCAAAAGCTTTTTATTTTGATGTGGTCCAAATAGTTTATTTTTGCTTTTGTTTTCCTCCCCTGATGAGACATATCCATAAATATATGGCAGAGGCCCATGTCCAAGAGATTATTGCTTATGTTTTCTTTTAGAAGTTTTATGGTTTTAGGTCTCACATGTAGGTCTTTAATCCATTTTGAGTTTATTCTTATGTATGGGTAAGATAGTGGTCCAGTTTCATTCTTCCGGAAATAAGTAACTTCTAATTTACTGATTAGATGAAAAGTCATAGTAATATATTTTATTATATCTCAGAGGATATTTCATCTGACACAATTCATATTCAAATTATATTTTCTTCCTTACAGTGTATCATTGTCAATTATTGGAATGCCTCATGAAATATAAGCAAGAAGTCTGGAAAGTAAGTTTTGGGCCAAATTTAACTCCTAGACACAAACTCAATTTATATAATGGAGTAAAAATATTTGCCTATTAAAACAGGTCAAATTTATTGATGTCTTATTATTTTGGTGTGGGAGAACCTGGAATTCTTTCCTTCCGGGTTAATTTATTATTTAAAGCAGAAATGATACTTGAAGAGCACAGTGACCTGATAGAAAAAGTAATTGGAGAGCTCTCATTCTTAGAATTTAGCAAATATTGTATTACACGGCAATTTTATTTCATTTGAAATGTTGCTTAAGAACCTGTCTTCTTTCAAATAGGAGAGATGTGGATTGTTAAGAAATGGGTTTTAGGAAAATATTTGAAAAACACAGTGTTTGGCAAACTGGTTCATGCTATTCTAAAATCTTCCTTTAACATTATCTTGAGTAGAGAAGAGTTCATTAAAAGACAGTGTAGTTTTGATCTTTACCTGGAGGGGAGAGGAGGTGATTATTTACAGGACCCATAAATAAATAATAAAAAAATCATGTTTTAATATGGTGAGATTTAATATTTGAATCATGTTTAATATCATCATCTGGATGGTGAGTTGCTGGCAGGGAAAGGAACCACCCAACCCTTCTACTGGAATCTGCACTGCTTTGGTAATGTTGAATGAGCTATTTTCATCTTTATTTGATGATGCTAAGTCCAAGTATGTTTCCTGTTTCCTCTAGGACCTTTTGTATGTGATAGCCTATGGGCCTTCACAGGTGAAACCTCCAGCTGTGCAAATGCTGTTCCATTACTGGCCCAATTTAAAGCCTCCTGGGGCAATAAGTGAATACAGGGGCTTGCAGTACACAGGTAAGAAGGGAATTACCCTGTCATGCCCCATTTTTATTTCTCTTATGTCACACTTGCCTCACTGACATTATTATTATTATTTTAAAAATCTGGATGGATTATATTTATGTGCCTTTAGCTATTGTCATAAACCCTTTCTGAAGCTGGGTGGTATAAATACATGAATGAAAATTGATTTCAAAAGCCTCTATGACACCATAGCAAATGGCCCAAATCTTGGTCTCACTTGCAGTATACCTGGGCTGGGGTCCTAACTATCACCAACCTTAATCAGAGGTGTGAGCAGTGAGTGTTGCTGCAGATTTGCCAACCATTTGGCAAAACCCCAACTGGCTAATTCTACTCAGATAAGAAGACTTGCATATTCGACATTACCAGTTCATACGCTAAATAAAAAGTAAGTGACCCTGTGAGTCTAGTTGGACAGGAAGAGTCAATAATCAGTGAATATTTGTATAACTCATAACCAAGAAATAAAGACATTGAATTTGAATGTAAAGGCTTATATTTACCAAAAATAAACAAGCATCAGGTCCTATGTGTTGTTTATGTTTACATATTGTAAAATCAAAAAAGGAACCTATGGCTAACGGAGTTTCTGATTCTCCCCCAACCACCCTCTCCCCCAACTTGGTTGTCTCCATATTTTTATGAAAATAGGTGAGGGGGATATTTTGGCAAAGTTAGCTTTTATTCGAGTTATTGTGAGATTGTACACTGATGCTCTGAGAATCTCCTTCTTTCTTGGTATTCCTTGTCTTCCCAAAGGTGATTTGAAGTGGTTCAAAGGGGATTTAATTTAATACACGTGTCTGATTTATGTTTCTGATTAAAACCAAATGTTAGAGATATTAACACCTGCTTTTTGGGCTTTGATGGTCTTTGGGGGGCTTATTCTAAATTCAGAACAAATAATATTAGCTTTAGTGGTAGCAATAATGTTAATTAAAACAATGAAGGTAAATAGTACCTTTTTAAAAAATGGATATTGGTCTCATTGGTGTTTTAAATTGTGGATAGTAGAGAATGCTTAAGTGTTGCTAAGTGGATAATTTGTAAAAATAGGAAAAAATTTGGAAGCTTTAATAAAATAGATGAAATGACTGAAATATTCAACTTTTTCTCAGTAGATCCCTGAAATAAGCATTTACATGATATATGATATATGAACGGGAACCTAGTATCAAATGAAATTTATTTACTTGATAAATATTTGAAGAGTTACTATTATGTGCCAGGCACTATTTCTTGATGATGTAAGAACCGATTCAGAACCAAACCCCGTGGAGCTTTGATGGAGATGGAAATTGACTCACTTATTACAAATATTTATGGGGTGTCTGCTATTAGCCAGGTGTTATTCAAAGCACTGGGTGGTCAAGCAATGAAAAAAGGAAAATCACTACTATCTTGGCATGTACATTCCAGTTTTCTGGGAAAGACCAGGAAAGCTTTGCACAGTGTAATAAGTACTAAGGTAGTGCAAATACAGAGAGCTGTGGGAATACGCAGCAGGGGCCTCTGAACTCACCCTGATGGTGGGCAGGTTTGCGGAGGGCTAAATTGTCAAGGAAGGTTCTCAAGTGAGTGACAGGTAAGCTGATACCTGAAAGATAATGCACACTCTGGATGTCAAAGGGAGAGTGAATCATGAGTGGATAAAATGTAGATTTGAGACAGAAGGAACAGCATGGGTTCAGACTTGGAGGCCAGAGATAGCATGATCCTATTTAGGAACTGAAAAAGGTTATGTGTAGCCAGGCAATGGAGTGACAGGAGGAGAGCAGCTAGAGATAAGCAGAAAGCCTGGCAGGGCCTGCAAAGGAGTTGGGATTTTATCCTAACAGCAAAGGGAAACCACGGATAGGTTTTAAAGGAAGAAGTCAACACAATGAGATTTGTCTGTTCAGAATATCCCAGAAGCCTTGCAAACTGACAGTGGCTTCCATTTACTTCTGTGACGGTACCTGCTGGGAAGAGCCAGCAGAACCTGTCCCCCCAGAATTAGCTCAGTCTTTCACCTCTTGGCCTACCTGCACAAGATGTCTCTGTCTACCAGCATTCATCCTTCTGTCCATTCTTGTGGTCATACCTCTACCCACTTCCATTCTTTCAACTGTGTGGCATTATGTGCCTGCTACCTGCCAGGCACTGTCCAAGGCCCTGGGGAAGCAACTCTCTTGGAACCCCCATTCTAACTGACCATGGCGTTCTGTACAAGACACAAGAGATCACGGGAAAAAATTAACTGTTCTGGTCCATATATTACTATTTATCTAGCATGGGCTGTTTGTCAGACATTGTTCTAGTTGCTTCTATCTCACTTAATATTTTAGCCTTCTCCCAACTGAATGCAATTATGGACCAAGCATCCTATTGGGTTTTATAGATGTTTTCTCAATTAATCCTGACAAAAATCTTGAGAGGTAGGTTTTCTTATTTCAATGTTACAGGTGATGAGTGGGACACAGAGTTTGAGTGACATCCTTAAATTCACACAGATAATAAGGGAACACAGTTGAATTTGAACTTAATTTATCTTCATTGAAAACCCACATTTTCCTGTTCTAACAGTATGACATCACTTCTCTCAAATCAGTTCTTTAATTAAACTTTACCTGGAGCATTAGAAATTTTCTACAATGTCTGCACAATAAAAGATGAACTGAAAGGTATCATCAGTATTTAGATGGCACTCCAACTCTAAATATACTTTATTCTTAATAATAAAAATTATATAGATACAGAATTTTATGGGCTTGGAAACTCAAAGATAAAATACTTTCTTAGGGACCAGCCACTTTTGTATGCTTCTTGATTTTTTTCTTATTTAAAAAGTAAAATTATTTTTTTAAAAGGCAACTTTGCTTTTAGAAAAATTATAGAAATATATAAGAAGGAAAAAAATACTGCTACCCAGAAATGACCAGTGTTAACATTTTGGTATATTTCTCACTAGTTTTTTTGAGGCATATTTTAAAACAAAATAGAGTTCATATTGTATATAATTATACAAGGTTTCCCTCCCAAGCTTCTATTGTTACATTTTCAAAATACAGAAAAGGTTAAAGAATAACACTATGAACAGACTTGTAGCTATATAGATTTAATAATTGTTAGTAATTAACCATTAGTTTAACTGTACATGTATGTGCATATAAATTATTTATTGCTTTTTAAGCATAATAACATAAGAATAATTATAGCTTATATGAAGAAGATCAAACAGTGGGGATTTGGTAATCTACAGTGTTTGCCTCTTTTGGGCTTATTGCTATTTACCAAGAACAAAAAGTACTTCAATTATTGTGGTCATTAAGTATGAGTCTTAAAGATGCAAAAATTACAGGAAGTTTCTTGGCAATGGAAATAACCATTACTTTGTTCTATAAAGTTCTGCTCCTGTGGGGGAGAAAGAAATTATTTAGCCTTTTTTGGGTGACTGTGTCTCAACTAGTAAATAATTTAGAACAGCACCAGTTGTTGTGTAGTCTCTATATGAACTATGGAACGAAAGATGTGGCACAAGAGATACATTTCCAGGACAGAGTGCAAACGTGATAAAGAGTAACTAAAGATAAGCGCTACAAAGTTAGACTTTGGTCCAGGCTACCAGGTATGTAACTTTATATTAGTACTGTTGGATTCTTGAGTTGTATACGAGTACAAGAATGTCTACCTTCTATGTTGTAACTTCTCCATTATTGAGTTCTTGTTTATCTTTTTGGAATTTTATCTCCACAAGCTTTAAAAAGTGTTTTAAACCTTTTCTATTTGTACGTTATACACATGTGGAAAAACACACAAATTGTACGTGTACGGGGAATATCCCCCACCATATTTACCACCACGATTACCTTCCTTTTCTATCCCAAAGGTAACCACTAAATTGACTTCCAACATCAAAGATTAGTTTTNCTAGAATTTTGATGGATTCCTGTCTCACATTGAGGTCTTTCATCCATTTGGAGTTTATTTTTGTGTATGGTGTGAGAGAGTGGTCAAGTTTCATTCTTTTGCATGTAGCTGTCCAATTTTCCCAGCACCATTTATTGAAGAGACTGTCTTTTTTCCACCGGATGTTTTTTCCTGCTTTATCAAAGATTAGTTGCCCAAAGAGCCGAGGGTCCATTTCTGGGTTCTCTATTCTGTTCCATTGGTCGATGTGTCTGTTTTTGTGCCAGTACCATGCTGTCTTTGTGATCACAGCTTTGTAGTACAGCTCGAAATCCGGCATTGTGATGCCCCCAGCTTTGTTTTTCCTTTTCAACAGTTCCTTGGAGATTCGGGGCCTTTTCTGGTTCCATACAAATTTAAGGACTATTTGTTCCAGTTCTTTGAAAAATGTCCTCGGTATTTTGATCGGGATAGCATTGAAAGTGTAGATTGCTCTGGGTAGCATGGACATTTTAACTATGTTAATTCTTCCAATCCATAAGCATGGAATATTTTTCCATCTTTTTATGTCTTCCTCAATGTCTTTCAAGAGTGATTTATAGGGGGCGCCTGGGTAGCGCAGTCGTTAAGTGTCTGCCTTCGGCTCAGGGCATGATCCCGGCGTTCTGGGATGGAGTCCCACATCGGGCTCTTCCACTGGGAGTCTGCTTCTTCCTCTCCCACTCCCCTGCTGTGTTCCCTCTCTCTCTGGCTGTCTCTCT
>NC_048231.1:31526154-31572339 GCF_002007445.2 Ailuropoda melanoleuca
AGACAGATGTAGTGAAGAGAAGGGCCATATGCACCCCAATGTTCATAGCAGCATTGTCCACAATAGCTAAATCGTGGAAGGAGCTGAGATACCCTTCAACAGATGACTGGATTAAGAAGCTGTGGTCCATATATGCAATGGAATATTACTCAGCTATCAGAAAGAACGAATTCTCAACATTTCCTGCAACATGGACGGCACTGGAGAAGATAATGCTAAGTGAAATAAGTCAAGCAGAGAAAGACAATTATCATATGATTTCTTTCATCTATGGGACATAAGAACTAGGATGATCGGTAGGGGAAGAAAGGGATAAAGAAAGGGGTGGTAATCAGAAGGGGGAATGAAACATGAGAGACTATGGACTCTGAGAAACAAACTGAAGACTTCAGAGGGGAGGAGAGTGGGGGAATGGGATATACCGGTGATGGGTGGTAAGGAGGGCACGTATTGCATGGTGCACTGGGTGTTATACGCATCTATGAAAGCATCGAACTTTGCATCGGAATCCGGGGATGTACTGTATGGTGACTAACATAATATAATAAAAAAAATCATTAAAAAAAAGATTAGTTTTGCCTATTGTTGAATTGTATATAAATAGAATCATACATTATTTATTTATTTGTGTGTGTATGTGTGTGTGATTTGTCTATGGGTTGAGCATAACTGTGTTTCATTTTTATTGCTATATGTATTCTACAAAATGAATGTACTGCAGTGTATGTATTGATTTTACTACTAATGGATATTTGGGTTCCTGCTTTTTGGTTATTCCATTTGATGCTGCTGTGAACGTCCTTCTGTATATCTGCTGGTGCATGCATGCACACGTTTCTGTTAGATATATGCCTAGGGTGGGATTGCTGGATCAGAGGGTATGCATATATCTAGTTTTTTTTCATCTCCCCCTCCCTTGCTTATATCTATTTTTATTTGTAAGCCGTTTTTCAAAAAGTGTTGTACTAATTTCTACACCTATTATTAGTATATGGGAGATCTTTTTGTCTATATGTCACATTTTGGGCAATGCTTTACTTTTTTCAGAATTTTAGCCATTTTCAAGGGTATGTAGAGGTATCTTACTGTGGTTATAACTTGCATTTCCCTGATTAATGAAATTGAACAATTTTCCATATATTTATCGGCTATTTGAGTATCTTCTTTATATAGTCTTTGTTAGTAACATATGCTGCAAAATATCTTTTCTTATTTTTTTTTACTCTGTAAATGATGGCTTTTGATAAGCTGAAGTTCTTATTTTAATGTAATCAAATCAGCAATCTTTTTCTTTATATCCTATCTAAGAAAAACTTTCCCTATGCCAAAGTGATGATATTATTCTTTGTTATCTTCTAGAATATTTGTTTTTTACCTTGTACATTTAGATTTACCTGAAATTAATTTTTCTGGCTGGTGTGAGGTAAAGGTCAATTTTTTTTTCTCTGTGAATAATCAGTAGACTCAACATCATTTATTGAAAAGATTGTCCTTTTCTTACTGCTCTGTAGTAGTATTTTTGTCATAAATCAAGTGTCTATTTAAGGATGGTTCTGTTTCTGGATTCCATTCTTTATTTACTTTAATTGGTATATTTTTCCTTTTCCCAAAACCATATTGTCTGAATTAATGTAGTTTAATAATAAAACTATATCCTTCAGTGCAAGTCTTTCTACCTTGTTGTAACTGCTGTTCTTTTCATCGTCTTCCCCCGGCTTTCTCTTCTTCCTGTTCTTTCTCATTCTCCTCCTTGTTTTCTTCTTCCTCTTTCAAGATTATTCCTAGCTATTCGCTAAGTTAATGAGTGTGTTAAGTTAAACACACACAGACACACACCTAAACTATTAGGATTTTGACTGAGATTGCTTTGAATCCAGTTTGGGGAACTGACATCGTTATAATATTAAATCTTCCAATCCATATGCTAGAAGTATATCTCATTTATTTAGGCTTTCTTTAGTTTCTTTCAGTGCTGCTTTAGTTTCCTATGTAGATGGCTTGCCTATATCTCATGTAGTGTGTTCCTAGGTATTTATTTTTTGATGTTATTGTCAATGATATATCTTTAAAAAAATTACGTTTTCTAACTCTTCATTGGTAGTATGTAGACATGCAGTTAATTCTTTTTTTTTTTTTTTTTTTTTAAATCTTAGCTCCTTCAGAAACAACCGCAAGGGCTTACATTTCTCTCTCTCTCTTTTTTTTAAGATTTTACTTATTTATTTGACAGAGATAGAGACAGCCAGCGAGAGAGGGAACACAAGCAGGGGGAGTGGGAGAGGAAGAAGCAGGCTCATAGCAGAGGAGCCTGATGTGGGGCTCGATCCCATAATGCCAGGATCACGCCCTGAGCCGAAGGCAGACGCCCAACCACTGTGCCACCCAGGCGCCCTGAAATGCAGTTAATTCTTGTATATTGATCTTGTATCCAGCAACCTTGCTAAATCACTTTTTAATTCTAATAATTTATTTGAAGTCTTAAAAAAATTTCATGTGTGCAATTATATTATTGCTGAGTAATAGCGGTTTAATGTCTCCTTTTCAGTCCTTACGTGTTTTATGTCTATTGACTTATTGCGCTGGCTAAAACCTCCTGTGCTATGCTGAATTTTAAGTTCCTTCATGGTTTCTTCTTTGACCCATTTAGAAGGATGATGGTTAATTTCTAAACATATGGGGATTTTCCTTGTGAAGTTTTATATTGATTTATAGCTTGATGCCTCTGTGGCCAGACAACATACTTTGAATTATTTCATTCCTTTAACACTTTTTACGCTTTTTTTGGGGTTGAGCTGTGGTCATTTTGTAATGTTCTGTGTGCTTAAAAAAACCCCTTGTATTTGGCAGGTCTTTGATAATGTGTTCTATATATGTGAAATAAAATTTCTTAATTGTGTAGCTCATATCTTCTGTATCTTTATTGTATTTTTGTCTTTTTCTTCTATTGGTTACCAAGAATAGAATTTAAAAATCTCCTGCTATGTCTGTGGATTTGTGTATTCCTACTTGTAGTTCTATCACTATTTGCTGTATAAATTTGAAGGCTGCATACAAATTCAGAAGGCAACATATTTCTGGGGAATTGAAACTTTTACCATTATGAAATGTATGTTTTTATTTCTAGTAATGTTTATTTGTGTTAAAGCCTACTTTGTCTTAGATGAATTATAGCTATGCCAGCTTTCATGAGTGTTTGCATAGTATAACTTTCCACTCTTTTATTTTCAACTATTTTATATTCTTATATTTCGTGTGTGTCTTGTAAGCAGCATGCAAGTCTATATTTTTAAACTCAGTTTTCAATTTTTTTGCCTTTTATTTGGAGCACTTAGTTTATATCTGTCTGCCTATCTATCTATCTATCTATTGAATTACTGGCATTTTGATTTTAAATCCACCATTTTTCTAATTGCATTTTATTTCTTCTGCCTCTTTTGTGTTCCCTATTTTCTCTCCTTTTTGCCTCTTTTGCACTGATTAATCATATTTAAGTATTCTGTCTGTCTTATTGAGTTACTTAGTCTTCTGTATTCTCTTAATCATTACCCTAGAGATTATACCATGCATTCTTGATTTATCAGTGTCTAGTATAAAATAGTACTCTAACCCTTTCCTGTAAAATGACAGAAGATCTTAACTTTTTTTTGCCCCCTCCAAACTTACATGCTATGCTTTTATGCTTTCTGTTTTTTATAATTTTGAAACATGTAATTATTGTTCTTTGAAGTCATTATTCATTCAATTTTCTTTTTTCTGGCTTTTTTTCTTTTTCTATTTCTAAGCTCCCATTTGGGCTTTATTTATTTTTCCTTAATAATGACCTTCCTATATTTCCTTTAGTGCCCTTCTACTGGGGATAAATTTTCTCACTGTTTGTTTGAAAATATCTTTGTTCTGACTTGATTTTTTAAAGCAATTTTCTCAGTATATAGAATTCTATGGCAGTGATTTTCTTTTCACACTTTGAAGGCATTTCATGATCTTCTCATTTTCATTATTTCTGTTGAGAAGTCAGCTGTCATTGTTGCTCTTTTGAAAGTAAATTGCCTTTCTTTATTTTGAAATTTTTTCTTTAATTTTTTTATGTTTGGTTGAAATTTAAAAAAAATATCTTTCTCCAGTTTCACTGAGAAAGAATTGACGTATCACTGAATAAGTTTAAGGCATACAGCATGATGTTTTGATTTACATACATTGTGATTATCATGACAGCTTCAGCTAACATCCATCATCTCATATAGATACAATATAAAGAAAAGAAAGATGCAAAGAAAAAGGAAAAAAAATTCTCCTTGTGATGAGAATGCTTAGGATTTACTCTCTTAACAACTTTCCTGTATACCCTGTGGCAGTGTTAACTGTGGTCATCATGTTGTACATCACATCCCTAGTACTTATTTGTCTTATAACTGAAAATTTGTACCTTTTGACCATCTTCCTCCAATGCCCCCTACCCCCACTTTTCACCTCTGGTAACCATATCTGATCTCTTTTTCTATGAGGGTTTTTTTTTTTTTTTAAGCAAGATCATATAGTATTCGTCTTTCTCTGTCTGATTTATTTTACTTAGCATAATGCCTTCAGGGTCCATGCATGTTGTTGCAAATGATAAGATCTCCTCATTTTTCATGGCTAAATAATATTCCATTGTGTGTGCATATCACAACTTCTTTATTCATTCATCCATGATGTACACTTAAGTTGTTTTCATGTCTTAGCTATTGTAAATAATGCTGCAGTAAACATGGGGGATGCAGATCTCTTTTTGAGTTAGTGTTTTCATTTTCTTTGGATATATTCCCAGAGGTGGAATTGCTGGATCATATGGTAGTTTTATTTTTAGTTTTTTGAGGTTGCACCATATTGTTTTTCTTAGTGGCTGTACCAATTTACAATGCCACCAGCAGTGCACAAGGAATGCCTTTTCTCCACATCCATGCTAGCATTTGTTATCTCTTGTCTGTTTGATCATGGCCATTCTAACAGGTGTGAGATGATATCTCACTGTGGTTTTGATTTGCATTTCCCCAATGACTAGTGCTGTTGAACATCTTTTCATGTGCCTGTTGGCCTTTTGTATATCTGCTTTTAAAAAATGTCTATTCAGGGGCGCCTGGGTGGTGCAGTCGTTAAGCATCTGCCTTCGGCTCAGGGCTTGATCCCGGCGTTCCAGGATCGAGTCCCACATGGGGCTCCTCCGCTGGGAGCCTGCTTCTTCCTCTCCCACTCCCCCTGCTGTGTTGCCTCTCTCACTGGCTGTGTCTCTGTCACATGAATAAATAAAAATCTTTAAAAAAAATGTCTATTCAGCTATTCAAGTCCTTTGCCCATTTTTAAAACTGGGTTATTTGTGTTTTTGCTATTGTGTTCTATGCACTCTTTATATATTTTGGGTATGAATCCCTTATCAGATATATGGTTTGCAAATATTTTTTCCCATTCTGTAGATTGTCTTTTCACTTTGTTGTTTCTTTGGCTGCACAGAAGCTTTTTAGTTTGAGGTAGTCCCGCTTGTTTATTTTTTTTTATTTTTATTTTTTTTAAAGATTTTATTTATTTATTCAACAGAGATAGAGACAGCCAGCGAGAGAGGGAACACAAGCAGGGGGAGTGGGAGAGGAAGAAGCAGGCTCACAGCAGAGGAGCCTGATGTGGGGCTCGATCCCATAACGCCAGGATCACGCCCTGAGCCGAAGGCAGACGCTTAACCGCTGTGCCACCCAGGCGCCCCCCACTTGTTTATTTTTGATTTTTGTTGCTTATGTTTTAGGTGTTGTATCCAAAGCGTCATTACCAGTGCCCATGTTAAGGAGCTTTATTCCTGTGTCTTCTAATAAGAGTTTCATGGTTTCAGGTCTTACATTTAAGTCCTTAATCAATTTTGAGTTAATTTTTTGTGAGTGATGTAAGATAGTGGTTCACTTTCATTCTTTTATATACAAATATTGAATTATACCAGCCCCATTTATTGAAGAAACTGTCTTTTATCCCTTGAAGTATTCTTGACTCCTTTGTCAAATATTTACTTGGCTATATGTGCTTCAGTTTATTTCTTGGCTTTTGATTCTGTTTCATTGGTCTATTTGTCTATTTGTATGCAGTACCATGCTGTTTTGTATACTATATAGCTTTATAGTATAGTTTGAAGCCAGGTTGAAGTGTGATGCCTTCTGTTTTTTTTCCCCTTTCTTAGGATTTCTTTGGTTATTTGGGGTCTTTCATGGTTCCATATACTTTTTAGGAGTGTTTTTTTCTACTTCTATAGAAAATGCCATTGGAATCTTGATAGGGGTTGTGTTGAATCTATAGATTGCTTTTGGTAGTATTGACATTTTAATAATATTAATTCTTCTACTCTATAAACATGAAATACCTTTCTGTTTATTTGTGTCTTTGATTTCTTTCATATGTCTTACAGTTTTCACAATAGAGGTTTTTCACCTCTCTGGCTGAATTTATTCCTAAATATTTTATTGTTTTTGATGCTGTCGTAGATGGGATCCATTTTTTTAATTTCTTTTTCAGAAAATTCATGGTTAGTGTATAGAAATGCTACAGATTTTTGTATGTTAATTTTGTATCCTGCAACTTCATTGAATTCATTGAATAGATCTGACAGATTTTTGTTTATGTCTTTAGGATTTTCTATATAAAATCATGTTACCTGCAAATAGAGATAATTTTACCTCTTCCTTTCCAATTCTGAAACTTTTATTTCTTTTTCTTGCCTGATTGTTCTAGGAAGAACTTTCAGTACCATGTTGAATAGGAGTGGTGAGAATGGGCACTCTTTTCTTGTTCCTGATCTTAGAGGAAAGATCTTCAACCTTTGATTGTTGAATTTGTTGTTAACTATGGGCTTGTCATATATGGCCTTCAGTATGTTGAGATATGTTCCTTGTATGCCTAGTTTGAGTTTTTATCATGAGCAGATGTTGAATTTTGTCAAGAATTTTTTCTGTGTCTATTGAAGTGATCATAGGATTCTTTTCTTTCATTCTATTGATGTGATGTACTACATTAATTGATTTGCTTATGTTGAGTGATCCTTGTATCCCAGGGACAAATCCCACTTGATCATGGTGAAAAATGCTTTCATGTGCTGCTGAATTTGGTTTGCTAGTGTTTTACTGAGAATTTTTGCATCTATTATTAATCAGGGTTATTGGCCTGTAGTTTTCTTTTCTAATAGTGTCCTTTTCTGGTTTTGGTATCAGGATAATGCTGGCCTCATAAATGAGTTTGGGAGTGTTCCAGCCTCTTTGATTTTTTGGAAGTGTTTGAGAAGAATTGGTGTTTTCTTCTTTAAATGTTTGGTAACAGTCATCAGTGAAGCTGTTTGGTTCTGGGCTTTTGTTCATGGGGAGGTTTTTGATTCCTGATTCAATCTTCTCAGTAGTGATCAGTCTATTCAGATTTTCTATTTCTTTCTGATTCAGTCTTGGCAAGTTGTATTTCTTCTAGGTTGTCCGTTTTGTTGGCATGTGGGTCGTTCAGAGTAGCCTCTTGTGATCCTTTGTACTTCTGTGGTATCAGTTGTAATGTCCCCTTTTCACTTATAATTTTGTTGATTTGGGTTTTCTCTCTTTTTTCCTTTAGTTAGTCTAGCTAAGGATTTGTCGATTTTGTTTATCTTTTCAAAGAACCAGTTCTCAGTTTAGTTAATCTTTTTTATTGTTTTTCTGTTCTTTTTTCACTTATTCTTTTCTACTCTCAATTATTTCCTTTCTTCTGCTGACTTTGGGCTCAGTTTGTTCTTTTTTTTTTTACTTTAAAGATTTTGTTTATTTCTTTGACAGAGAGAGAGAGACAGCCAGCGAAAGAGGGAACACAAGCAGGGGGAGTGGGAGAGGAAGAAGCAGGCTCCCAGCAGAGCGGAGCCCGATGTGGGGCTCGATCCCAGGACCCTGGGATCATGACCTGAGCTGAAGGCAGACCCTTAACGACTGAGCCACCAGGCGCCCTGGGCTCAGTTTGCTCTTTTTAGTTCCTTGTGGTGTGGAGTTAGTTTGTTTATTTGGGATTTTTCTTGCTTCTTAATGTAGTCATTTATTGCTATGAACTTCCCTCTTAGAACTGCTTTTACCACATCCCATAGGCATGTTTCCATTTTTATTTGTCTCAGGAAACTTTTTTATTTCCTCTTTAATTTCTTCTGTGATCCATTGGTTGTTCAAGACAGTATTGTTTAATTTCTACGTGTTCGTGAATTTTCCAGTTTTCTTCTTTTCATTGATTTCTAGTTTCGTGCTATTGTGGTTATAAGAGATATGTGGTAGGTGGTATGATTTCAGTCTTCTCAAGTTTGCTAAGACATCTTTTGTGGCCTATATATATGTGTGCCCTATATATATGGTCTATCTTAGAAAATGTTCCATATGTGCTTGAAAAGAATATGTATTATACTGTAGTTGGATAGAATGTTCTGTACATGCTTATCATGTTCCTTTGGACTGTAGTGTTCAAATCTGCTGTTTCTTTACTGATTCTGTCTTGGTGATCTACCCCTTGCCGAGAGTAGGGTTTTTTTTATTTTTTTGAGTTTTCAGCAGCTTTACTGTGATATATCTAGTTGTGATATTATTTATGTTTGTCTTTTTGGGGGGGCGTTCATAGGACTTCATGGCCTGATGTCTCTTGTCAGTTTTGGTATATTGTCAGGCATTATCTCTCTTTTGTTAGTGATAGTAGTACTTTATTAAGGCATATTTTATATATAGCAAAATACACAAGTATCAAGTGCATGGCTGGATCAATTTTGACAAATATATAATGCTCATTTAATCATCACCCAGATGAAGATAATAGCATGTTTCTATCACCCCCAGAAAGTAATGTCATGACTCTTTCTGATCAGTGCCCTCTCTTCCACCTTGTTGTAGTCATGCTCCTGTTTATATATGTTTCCTATATTCATATAATTCAGGGATTCATATAAGTAGAGATCAAAGTATGTTTGTGTCTGATCAAAGATTTTTTTGTCTGACTTCTTCACTCACATAATGTTACTCAGATTAATCTATGTCGTGGAGGATATTAGTAGTTTTTTTAATTGCTAAGTAAGTATTCCATTCCATGAATATACCACAGGTTTTTTTTTCCCAACTCTAATATTGATGTACATTTGGTTTTTTTCAAGTTTATGGTAATATACATGAAGCTGCTATGAATATTTTATATAAAACTTGTGTGGGCATATGCATTCATTTCTCTGGGACATATACATAGATGTGTAATTGCTGGGTCATAGAGTTTGTAAGAAAATTCTAACTAGCTCTGTAAAGTGTTTGTGCCATTTTACATTTCACCTAATAATGTATGAAAGTTTCAGTTGCTATACATCCTCACTGACAGTTGGAACTGTCATGTTTTGAATTTTAGCTATGCTGGTGGGTGTGTATCTCATTGTGGTTTTAGTTTGCATTTTCTGGATGACTGATGTTGAGTATCTTTTCAAATGCTTGTTGGTCATTCAGATATCTTATTTTGTGAAGTACCTGATAAAATCTTTCGCATAGGGATTAAGTGGATTGTTTGCCCTTTTTTAAAATTTAAATTCAATTAGTCAACACATAATACATCACTAGTTTTTGATGTAGTGTTCAATGATTCATTAATTGCATATAACACCTAGTGCTCATCAGATCGTGCCCCCCCCTTCATGTCCATCACCCAATTACCCCAAACCCCCACCTCACTCCCTTCTGCAACCCTCAGTTTGTTTCCTGGAGTCAAGAGTCTCTCATAGTTTTTCTCCCTCTCTGATTTCTTCCCATTCAGTTTTCCCTCCCTTCCCCTATGGTCCTCTACACTATTTCTTGTATTCCACATATTAGTGAAACCAAATGACAATTGTCTTTCTCTGATTGACTTATTTCACTTAGCATAATACCCTCCAGCTCCATTCACGTCGATGCAAATGGTAGGTATTCATCCTTTTTGATGGCTGAGGAATATTCCATTGTATATATGAACCACATCTTCTTTATCCATTCATCTGTTGAAGGACATCTCGGCTCCTTCTACACTTTGGCTGTTGTGGACATTGCTGCTATGAACATTGGGGTGCATGTGCCCCTTCTTTTCACTACATCTGTGTCTTTGGGGTAAATAGCCAGTAGTGCAATTACTGGGTCATAAGGTAGCTCCATTTTAAACTTCTGGATTATTGTTTTACAGTTGTTTTTTATGTAGTCTGGTAGGAGTCATTTGTTAGATTTATGTATTACAAATATTTTCCTTCAATATAGGATTGCCGTTTTACTTTCCTAAGTCTTTTGATGAGCATGAGTTTTTAATTTTGATAAATTAAAATTTATTATTTTTTCGTTTATGGTTAGCGCCTTTTATGTCCTAAGAAATATTTGCCTTCTCCAAGGTCAAGATGATAGTCTTCCTTGTTTTCTTTTGGAAGCTTTCTAGTTTAGCTCACACATTTAAGTGTTTAGCTTAATTGTCGTGTGTGGTAGGTATGGCTCATTTATTTCTTTATGGTTTGTTCAAGCATACTTTGTTGCAAAGTTTATACTCTGACTTGTATTGGCCTTTTGGTCATATATATGTGAGCATATTTCTGGATGGTATTTTGTTTCAGTGATCTGAATACCAGTACAAACTATCTTAATACTTTGGCTTTATAGTCTTGAAGTCAGATAGTGCAAGTCTCTGTTTTTCTTTGCCTATTTTAGGTCTAATGCATTTCCATATAAATTGCAGTATCAGGCTTCATTTCTAGAAAAATAATTCTGCTGGGATTTGATCTGGATTGTGTTAAATCTGTAATTCCATTTGGAAATGATTGACATTGTAAAAATATTGTTTTCTAATCCATGAATATGATAAAGCGCTTCATTATATAGGTCTTTTAAAATTTCTCTCAACAGTGTTCTGTAGTTTTCAGTATAGAATTTTTGTATTTCTTTTGTTAGTTCCTAGACACTTGATTTTCTTAATGCTCTTGTAAATGGCATTATTTAAAAATTTAATTTCCAATTGTTTATTGACACTATGCAGATATTCAGTTGGTTTTTGCATATTCGTCTTTATCCCATGATTTTGCTAAATTTAGTTATTTCTAGCAGTTGGTTGATTCTTTGGATTTTCTATATAAACGATGGTGCCATCTGTAGAAAAAGACAAATTTACTACTTTCTTTCCAATTTTTATATCATTTATTGTTGTTTGTTTACTCATTTGTGTCATTGCCTAGGACTTTTAGAACAATGCTGAATAGAAGTGGTGTAAGAATGGCCACCATTGCTTTGTTCCTAACTTTAGGAAATATTTCACCATTAAGTGGTTTTTAGCTTTAGGGTTTTGCGGATATCCTTTATGGTCAGTTTGAGGAAGTTTGGTTTCATTTCCAATTGACTGAGAGCTTTTATCCCAAATAAATGTTAAACTTTTTCAAATACTTGGATAAACTAAAACAACAGATAAGAAAACAATAAAAGTTATCTATTTCATTGTTTTCTGCCCTCATCTTTACTATTTTCTTCCTTTTCTTTTCTTGAGTTTAATTTTCTTTCCTTTTTCTCCTAGATTCTTGAAGTGAAGGCTTAGATTGTTGACTTTTAACACGAAAATTTTTTCTAATTATCCATTTTTTTTTCCTTCAGATTTTTATTTTAATTCTAGTTAGTTAACATATAGTGTAATATTGGTTTCAGGAGTGGAATTTAGTGATACATCACTTACATATAAGACCCAGTGCTCATCATAACAAGTGCCGTCCTTAATCCCCGTTACCCATTTAGCCCACTCCCCACCCCCCCTCCATCAACCCTCAGTTTGTTCTCTATCATTAAGAGTCTCATGGTTTGCTTCCCTCTCTCTTTTTTCCCTTCGCATATGTTCATCTGTTTTGTTTCTTAAATTCCAATAATGAGTGAAATCATATGGTATTTGTCTTTCTCAGACTGAATTATTTTGCTTACTGTAATACACTGTAGCTCTATCCATGTCATTGCAAATGGCAAGATTTCATTCTTTTTGATGGCTGAGTAATATCCATTACACACACACGCACACACACACACACACATACACCATACCTTCTTTTTCCATTCATCTGTCAATGGACATATGGGGCTCTTTCCATAATTTAGCTATTGTTGATAGTGCTGCTCTAAACATCGGGGTGCATGTACCCCTTTGAAGCTGTATTTTTATATCCTTTGGGTAAACATTTAGTAGTGTAATTGCTGAGTCATAGGGTAGTATTATTTTTAACTTTTTAAGGAACCTCCATACTGTTTCCCAGAGTGGCTGCACCAGTTTGCATTCCCACCAACAGTGTAAGAGGGCTCCCCTTTCTCCACATCTTTGCTAACATCTGTTGTTTCCTGTGTTGATAATTTTAACCATTCTGACCAGTGTGAGGTGGTATCTCATTGTGGTTTTGATTTGTGTTTCCCTGATGATGAGTGATGTTGAGCATCTTTTCATGTCTGTTAGCCATCTGGACGTCTTATGTGGAAAAATGTCTATTCATGTCTTCTGCCCATTTCTTAACGGGATTTATTTGGTTTTTGGGTGTTGAGTTTGATAAATTCTTTATAGATTTTGTATACTAACCCTTTATAAGGTATGTCATTTGCAAATATCTTCTCCCTTTCCAGTTGCCTTTTAGTTTTGTTGATTATTTCCTTCCCTGTGCGGAAGCTTTTTATCTTGATGAAATCCCAATAGTTCATTTTTGCTTTTGTTTCCCTTCCCTCTGGAGATGTGTCTAGCAAGAAGTTGCTAGGCCTGAGGTCAAAGGGGTTGCTGCCTATGTTCTCCTCCAGGATTGTGACAGTTTCCTGTCTCACATTGAGGTCTTTCGTACATTTTGAATTTATTTTTGTGTTGGTGTAAGAAAGTGGTCCAGTTTCATTCTTCAATGTGTTGCCGTCCAGTTTCCCAACACCATTTGTTGAAGAGACTGTCTTTTTTCCATTGGATATTCTTTCCTGCTTTGTCGAAGATTAGTTGACCACATAGCTGTCAGTCCATTTCTGGGTTTTTTATTCTGTTCCATTGATCTTTGTGTCTGTTTTTGTGCCGTACTATACTGTCTTGATGACTACAGCTTTGTAATATAGCTTGAAGTCTGGAATCATGATGCCTCCAGCTTTGCTTTTCTTTTTCAGAATTGCTTTGGCTCTTTGGGGTCTTTTCTGGTTCCATACAAATCTTAGGATTGTTTGTTCTAGCTCTGTGAAAAACTCTGGTGGTAATTATCCTTTTAAGTTTACTGGTTTCTCTCTAAGCCCTACATTAGCTGTATCCCACAAATTTTGATTTGTTGTGTTTTCACTCTCATTCACTTAAAAATATTAAAAAATTTGTAGTCTCACCATTTGCATCAACATGGATGGAACTGGAGGGAATTATGCTAAGTGAGATAAGTCAAGCAGAGAAAGACAATTATCATATGGTTTTACTTATATGTGGAACATAAGGAATAGCATGGAAGGCATTAGGAGAAGGAAGGGAAAAATGAAGAGGGGGAAATCAGAGGGGGAGACAGCGTTCTGGGATCAAGCCCCACATCAGGCTCCTCCGCTAAGAGCCTGCTTCTTCCTCTCCCACTCCCCCTGCTTGTGTTTCCTCTCTCGCTGGCTGTCTCTATCTCTGTCAAATAAATAAATAAATAAATAAATAAATAAATAAATAAAATCTTTAAAAAACCCCCGCAAAACTAATGATGTACTGTATGGTGACTAACATAACATAATAAAATAAAATAAAATAATTTTTTTTTTTAGTGCTAGATCTTCTTTTGCCTGTGTTATTTAGGAGAATGCTGTTTAATTTCCGAATATTTGGGTTCTAGTAATTTTTTGTTTTGATTTCTACTGTAATTCATTGTAATCAGTGAATTTTTTAATATTTCAAGGATGTCATATGCCATTGTTTCTGATAGTGAAACAAATTATAAGACAGAAATTTGACACCATTCTTATGATTTTATCCCTAAATGTAATAGGATATATTTTCTCTGCCTCTTTTAAAAATTTTCTCCTTATTTTTGGTATTTAGTAGTAGTAATGTAGTTTCATTATGATCTGCTTAAGTGTAGTGGTGCTTATTCTGCTTGAAGTTTGTTAAACTTCTTGAATTTGAGCTTTATGTTTGTCATCAGTGTTGGAAAAATGCTGGGTGCTGTTGTTTCCAGGTATTTATTCTGCCCCTTGCTTTTTCTCCTCTCCTCTTGGGATTTAAAAAATATATTTATTATTGTTTCAGAGGTCTCAGGCACTCCATTTCCCTTATGTTTTTTGAAAAAATAAAATAAAAAAAGTTTATCTGTGCTTTAGTTGGGTTTATATTAACTTGTCTTCAAGTTTACTAATCCTTCTTCTGCTGTGTCCAATATTTTAAAAAAAAAGTCTATTTAACTATATATATTTTTCGTTTGTTTGGTTTTGTTTTTCTTATCCCTCTTTCTGGAATTCCAGTGACATATATGGTAAACCTTTCTCCTGTGTCTCCTATGAATAATTTTTGTATTTTCTTCCCCAATATCATCTTTCTCTACTTCATGCTGAATCTTTTTTCCAATTTCTCTTCCTATTCACTAATTCTTTAGCTTCCCAATTGTATTTAGTTTTGTTAATTATATTTTTAAGATCTAGAATTCCCATTTGGTGCTTTAAGAAAGAAATCCCAATTCCTTGATGATATTTTCTAACTTGTCTTTTACTTCACAGAACATATTAAGCATAGTTATTTTAAAATTTGTTTCTATAATTAAATTTTCTGAATCTCTGGAAATTCTGATTTTATTGTCTTTTTTTTTTTTTTTTGGTTTACCTGTCTTGTATTTTTATGTATTTTTAAATTGTGTGCAGGACAATCGATAGAAAAACTATAGAGCTAATTTGAGGTTTAGAATCTTTTATTTCTTCAGATAGGGTTTGCTTTTGACTTTGGAAATTTTGAGGCTATGAACTTTAGCAATCCAGGTCACCTAAATGCAGCTCAATAAAAGACGTATGGTCCATTCTTGAGATGATTTGAGGCTGGTCTTCAGTCCCTTTGAGGGTTGGTCTAATTCCAGTTCCCTTTACTCTATGGTATAGCATTTTGGGACCTCTGCCCACATTCTAGGGAGATTTTTAGGCCTCCATTCCTTGATTGACCCCAGATTTCAATTTTTCTTCGCCTACTTCAAAGAGTTTGTTGAAATATGCTCACCTTGTGGAATTGGCAGATAGAGAAGGAAGCAAAGGAGGAAGCATGGCTTTAAATGCCATTTTCACCTTTTGATGATTCTTTCTTTTTTTGGACCATGGTCCTATAATTCTCCCATCATGTTCTCTTTTGTTTTTTTGTTTTTCCTTTTTGGTTGGTTGGTTTTGCTTTTAATCTTGTCCAGTTGTCTAATTTTTCTCAGTAGGACAATCAGCTTAAGTTAATTTGTCTGTCATTTGTGGGGAAATGGAACCTGAACTCTTTTTCTGTAATATTTTCAAAAGTGGAATGTAGGTCATACATATTTTTTGAGTTCAGCATATATAAGAATATCTTTCTATTTCTTCACGCAAGAAAGAAAACTGCTTCATTGTGAAAAATATGTAAATATTGTTTCATAGTTTTCTGGCATTTCGAATTATAGAAGACAAATCTTAAATCAGTGTGATTTGTCTGAAATCCTTTTGGTTGTTCTTAATTCTTGGAGATTTAATTATTAAAAAAACTTTTCTTAAACATATATATTTTTAAAGATTTATTTATTTATTTGAGAGAGAGGGACAGAGAGAACGAGTGGAAGGGGCAGAGGGGAATGGGAGAGAGAATCTCAAGCAGACTCCATGCTGAACGAGAAGCCCAACTCAGGGCCTGATCTCAGGACCCTGAGATTACAACCTGAGCTGAAGCCAAGTGTTGGAGGCTCTACCAACTGTGCCACCCAGGAGCCCCTTAAGTATTTTTTATATATGAGTATTTTTTAAATGACTTTTGCCTATACCATTAAGAGTGCTTTCAATCTGGAAATTCAGGTCCTTTTTCAGTCTTTTTAAATAAATTTCTCATTAATGAAATTTTAAATTATTTCTTTCTTCAAATTGTTTTGGTATGTTACTCAGGAATACCTGTAATTCATAGGTCAGATTTTCATTTTCTGTGCTATATAGCTATTCTAACTACTATTTTTCATATTTTTATCTTCTATATTCTTAGCTTCTCAGGTGGGTTTACTGCATAACTTACTTGACTTTTCCCCCAAGTCAGTTCTATTTATTGCTTTGAATTAGGGTTTCTAATTTTGCTCTTTTATTTTTAGTTTAATTATACTTATCATATCTCTTGTCCAAATTCATTTTTATCTCATTCTGTTAGCTTCCCATCTCACCACGAATTTCTATGACTTTCTACTGCTGTTTTTATAGAGGCCATGTGTTCTCTCATCAAGTTGCAAATGCTGCAGTACCTTCCTAAAATATTTTGATTCATAGACTAGATGGTTTTCAGACATGTTTTCTCTGAGGTGTTGACATAATATTTTCTTTACTTTGAAGTATCTATTTGGTTGGACCTTCATTTTTTCTTTTTAAAATCAATTTTGCTGGCCCTATTAGTGGCCAAGTGAGTCTGGACTGTGCCCCATGGTGGCGCTGTCCTGGCCCACGTAGCAGCCAGGTGAGCCTGAACCAGGAATGAAGTCCCATCAGTGGGGAATATCTTGTACCCGGCTTCCATCTCTTCCTGAGGGTGCAGAGGTCTGAGCCAGGCCAGGAGTGTTGGCCTCTTTGACCAGATGCACGTATGTGTTCACCAAAGGGAACCTCATCTGTGTGAATGAGGAGGCTGTGGCGAGGCGACTGGAACACTGGCCACCCCTGTAGTAACAACTAGATTGTTGTGTGGCCTGATTGCTAGGTTCATTCCATATATGTGCAAAGACTTGAGCCAGGCTGCATGGGTTCCATCCTGACTCCACCATGACCTTGCTGCATGACCTTGTCAAGTTACTTGAGCATTCTGTGCTGGATCTGTGACGTTTGAGGATACAACCATGGACTTAACTCTGGAAGCATGTCAGCAGCTTGATTTTGCTTAGAGGACTGTTTTGGGGATGTGATGGTAGAAAAAGATAGGAAACTCACATCAGTGGGATGCCCTGTTTCCATGTCAGATGTGCTCTTCAAATTGGAGCCAGGAGAAGAGCTGTGGATGGTGGTAGAAGGAACACCACCTCTAGGCTGGTCTAGGAGATGACTGGGGAATTGGTAATCAAATAGGAATACACCAAGAATATAAGAAGAGACTTCTGAATCAAGCAAACTGCATCTATGATAAAATACATATTAAGCAGAAAGGCTATGGATATGAAGCTTTTGCAAACATATTTCATCTGCAAACATATTTTATCCCATCAAGACAAAAACTCCATGAGCATGTCTTAGGTGGAAGGTGTTTAAAAGATAACTTAGATTTCCTTAATTTAGAAGAAAGAAACTTCATGAACTTAATGGAGATGAAAAGTCATTCAGTTATAATTAATTTCAAATAAAACATGACAAAATTCATACACATAAGAAAACCTATGAATGTGGGAACGTGTTTAGTCAGAAGTCATATCTGAATGGACACCAGAATGTCCATCCTGGAGAGAACCTTATGGATGTAATGAGTGTGAGGAAGTCTTTACTGATCAATCATCTTTTACTAGACACATGAGATCTCATACAGGTGAGAGAAACTATATGAATGCAAATTCTGCCAGAAAGCCTTTAGTAGAAAAATGTACCTCATTATACACCAGAGAATTCAAACTAAAGAGAAACTTTTTGAAAGTGGAAATGCCTTCAGTAGTAGTTCTTATCTTAATCAGTATGAGAAAAGTGCACACTGGTAATAAGCCCTATAACTGTAATTAATGTGGGAAGCTATCCAGTCTGTGGTAAGTTGTTACAGCAGCCCTGACAGACTAAGACATCATTATTCCATATAAACTTCAAATCATCAAAATTACTTTGGCAAGAAGAATTCTGAAATATTTTTCTCTTCTGAACTTGTGTCAGTTAGGATTCCTTTGTTTTGGAAATGACACTACATTAAAACTGATTTAACAAAAAAAATTTATTAGTACATATCATGGGAAAGTCCATTATAGCTACTTAAAAGGAAGGGAAAGAGATAATTTGACATCTTGCAAAAAGACTCAATATTGACTCTTCTGATCCATGAACATGGCATATCTAACCATTTATTTAGGCCTTTTTAATTTTCTCTCAGCGATGTTTGCTAGTTTTCAGTGTATAGGACTTACAGATATTTTGTTAAAGGTATTCGTAAATACTTTATGGGCTTGGATGCTATTGTAAGCAGTATTTACAAATTTAATATTCTACTTGTTTATTGCCATTACATAAAAATGTAATTGATTTTTGTATTTTAACTTTATATCCAGTGACCTTGCTAAACTCACTTACTAGTTTTTGTAGCTTATTTGTAAGTTTCTTAAGATTTTCTGTGTACATGATTATACTCTCTTGCAAATAAATATAATTAAAAATTTTCTTCTTCCTTCCTAATTTGTTTGTCTTCCTAATTTGCTTGCGTGCTGCCTTTCCTCCCTCCTGCCCTTTCTCTCTCTATTCTTGCCTTCTTTCCCACCTATCCTCCTCCTTTCTCTCTTTCTTTTTTCTCATTGCTCTGGCTCGTATCTCCAGTTCAGTGTTGAATAGAAGTGCTACAAGTGAGTATCTTTGTTTTCTCCCCCAGTTTCTAGGGGGCATGTATTCAGACTTTCAGCATTAAATCTGATGTTGGTTGAAGGCTTTCCACAGATACTTTTTATCTAAGTGAGGAAGTTCTACTGTATTCTTAGTTTGCTGAGAGTTTTTATCATGATTGAATGTCAATTTTAGTCAAATACATTTTCTTCTAATGAGATAATAACATGACTTCTTGCCTTTATTTTGTTGATATGGTTAATTTTGTTGATTTGCTTTGCATTGTGAATCCAGCCTTATATTACCTGGGATAAGTTCCATATTGCCAGTTATATTATGTGGCCAGACTCAATTTGCTAGTTTTTGTTAAGTTTTCTTGCTCCTACATTTACGAGGGACATTGATCTAGTTTTCTCTTATTATAATTGTCATCTGGTTTTGTTTACAAAGTAATGCTGACCTCATAAAATGAGTTGGGAAGAGTTTCCTCGGGTTCTATTTTCTGAGTTTTTGTAGAATTTGTAGTATTTATTCCTTAAATATTTAATAGAATTCACTGGTGAATCCATCTGGACTTGGGGTTTTCTCTGTAGGAAGGTTTCACATTATCAATTCAACTTAATGTTATGGGGCATTTAAGTTTTCTACTTTTTATTTAGTCATATTTGTAATTTTGTAATCTGTTTTTTGAGGAATAAACAATTTATGCATTTTGTCTAACTTGCCAAATTTATTGACATATCTGTAGGATCTGTGGTGATGCCCTATTTTTCATTCTTGATACTGAGAATTTGTTTTTTTCTCTATTTTTCATCAGGCTAGCTAGGTGGTTCCTCAGTTTTATTGAACTTTCCAAAGAACCAGCACTTGATTCTATGGTTTTCTCTGTTGGCTTCTTGTTTCCATTTGCATTGATTTCTGCTTCTATCTTTATAATTCCTTAACATTGATTTTAACTTGTTGTCTTTCTGTTGTATTAAGATAGAAGCATAAATTGTTAATTTTGGAACTTTTATATTATCTAATTTAAGAATTTAAAGTCATAGCATTTAGTTTCATCCCACAAATTTGATATGCTGTGATTTCATTGTATTTCAATACAGAATATTTTCTAATATTCCTTATGATTTTTCCTTTGATACATGGGTTGTTTAGAAGTCTGATTAAGTGCACAAATATTTTGTAGTTTTTAAGATATCTTTTTATTTATTTCTAGTTTAATTTCATTGTGGTCAGGAAATTTACTCTATGATTTCATTCCATTGGAATTTTTGAGCCTTATTTTATGGACTGGAATATTGTCTCAAGACTGAGAGAGGATTGTTGAAATTTACAACGCTAATTATGGACTTATTTCTCTTTCAATTCTGTCAGTTTTGCTTCATTTAATTAGAAACTCTATCATTAGATGCACATATATTTATGACCGTTGTGTCATTTTGATGAATTGACTCTTTTATTGTGAAATATTCTTCTCTATTACTGGTAATATTCTTTGTTCTGCAGTCTGCTTGTCTCATATTTATATAGACACTCCAGCTTTCTTTATAGCTTCTTGTATTAGTGTAGTGTAACTTTTTCTATCTGTTAACTCTTTTAAAAAATACTTATTTATTTGGGTAATCTCTACACCCAGTGTGGGGCTCAAGTTTACAACAAGAGTTGCAAGCTCTTCTGACTGAGCCAGCCCAGGCACCCCTCTGTTTACTTTTAACTTATCATCTTTATATTTCAAGTGTGTTTCACACAGGCAACATATATTTGGGTAATGTTTTTTGAAATAGTTAAATCCTTTTTTACAATCTTTGCCTTGTAGACTATTTGCATGCCGTGTAATTATTGTTTAGGCCATTTACATTTAATGTAATTGTAGATATGGTTGAGCTTAAGTCTATCATCTTACACTTGTTTTCTATTTGTCCCATCTATTCTTTGTTCCTTTTCTTTTTACTATCTTGTCTTCTTTTTCATTAATTGTTTTTAGTATTCCATTTATCTCTGTATTGAATTATTAGCTATACCATTTTTAAGAAGAATTGCTCTAGGGTTTACAATATGTACCTTTAACTTCACAGTCTACCTTCAAATAATATTATACTAGCTTACACGTGATATAAGAACCCTGTGTACTTCCATTTTCTCCCTCCCATCCTTTTTTTGTTCTTGTTATCAAATATTGACTACTATGTATATTATTAGTCTCATAATACATGGCTGCTATTGTTTTAAACAGAAAATCATTTTTAATAATATGCAAATATAGGTAGAAAGTCTTTTGTGTTTATTCCCCATATTAGCCACGTGTAGAAGAACTCTTTATGCCTCTGTGGATGTCCTAGCTTCCATCTGGTATCATTTTCCTTCAGCCTTCCTTTAACATTTCTTGTTGTGGAGCTCAGCTGGCAATGAATTCTCTTATCTTGTGTTTGTCTTCAAATAGTCTTTATTTCATATTCATTTGAAGGATATTTTCACGGTACAGAATTCTAGGTTGACAGTTTTTTTCTTTCAGCCTATTAAAGATGTTGTTCCATTGTCTTCTGGCTTGCATTGTTTCTGACGAGAAATCAGCGATCATTCTTATCTTTGTTCCCCTGTAAGTAATGTGTCTTTTTTTTTTTTTCCTGGCTGCTTTTAAGATTTTCTCTTCATCATGGTTTTTCATCAGTTTGATTATAATGAGTTTTGGTGTGATTTTCTTTGCTTTTATTTTATTTATTTATTGAGCTTCTTGGATCTGTGGACTTAGAGTTTTAAATCAAATTTGAAAATTTTTGTCATTGTTTTTTCGAATATCTCCTTCCTCCCGCTTTTGCTCCTTTTGTACTTTTAACCAGATGTGCTTTATAGTGCCTAATATTTTCCCACACCTCACTGAAGCTCTTTTTATTTTTCTTCCAGTACTTCAGTTTTGGTAGTTTCCACTGTTATGTCTTCTAATTCACTGATCTTTCCCTATGCATTGTCTAATATGCCATTAAGCACATTCAGTGAATTTTCCATGTCCTATATTATATTTTTAATTTTAGAAATTCCATTTGGTTCTTTTATTATATCTTTCATCTCTGTTGTCATTGTGTTCATGTTTTCCTTAGAATGTTTATAATAGCTGTTTTTAAGTCCTTGTTTGCTAATCACCTCTTCTCTATAATTTCTGGGCTTATTTCTATTGGTCGGTTTTTTTCCCCCTGATTATGGGTAACATTTTCCTCCTTTTCAAATATCGAATAATTTTTTACTGAATGCTGGTCTTCATGAGTATTACATTATCGAATATCTGGATTTTGTTGTCTTCCATTATAGTGTATCAAAGTTTGTTTTGGCTGTCAAGTTACTGGTGGATCACCTTGACCCTTTTAGGCTTGTTCTTATGCTTCGTTAGGGTGAGCCTGGAATAGCCTTTTCCCTAATGTTAGGTTAGCCCTACTGCTAAGCTACTCATCTTTCCTAGAGTCTGTATTGAATGTCTCAGGTTTTCACTGAGTTCCCTTCATTCTGGTTGGTTAGAACTTGAACATCTCTCAGACCTGTATGAGATGTAGGAATTATTCTGCTTACAGATCCTCCATAGTTGTTCTCTATGCAGCCTATGGAGTTTTGTCTTGCGCATGTTCTGCTTTTTGTAAAGCCAAAGACCTAAAAGGATTCTTACTCAGATTTCTGGAGCTCTTTCTTTACATAACTCCCTCTTCTTTGCTATACTACCCAGCCAATATAAGCCACCTTGCCTCTTTAAACTTGTTTTTGTCCTCTCAATTCAATGAAACCACCCTACTGTGCTTATCTTTCTCCTTCCATATCTAAGGTCTGAAAAGTGCTTCCAGGAAGAAAGCCAGGGTGATTGTGGGACTGACTTTACTGTTCCTCTTCTCTCAACGATCATTATCCTACAGTATGTAGTCCAATTTCTGAAAACAGTTATTTTGTATATATTTTCAGTTTTCTAGTTGTTTATGATGGGAGGGCAAGTTTAATACCAGTTACTCTGTTGTAGTTGGAAGCAGATTTCTTGTCTGCCATGTTTTTACGTTTTATTTTTTTGTTTGTTTTTATTTTCAAATGAAGGGAGCTCTATCATGACTATATTTCCCATATGGTAAGATACGTTGATTGATCCTGTATCAGAACCAATTGTAGTGATTTTCCCAATTAAAAATACCTGTTCTCTACCCTTAAAGATTTTGATTCAGCAGATTAAACACAAGTTTCAGGTATCATATTTTTGAAATCTTGAAAGTGATTTTTGATACACAAGAAAAGTGAAGAATCCCTCTTCTGGTAAGTTTAAATCTAGTGTGACTTTGGCAAACTAAATGAGGTATCCTACAATCTATCCTTAACTCAGTGACACTCTGTAAAAATGAAATAAAATATTAGAGGATTAGGACCTCCTAGATATCCCCATCAACAACATATAAAGCATTAATTTCTGGCAAAGCAGGAGTCTTTAGAGCCCTGATCAAGTGCTATGGCTGTTGTACGTTCTTATTTCCTTATGCCTTTGCCATAGCAGTTGTTATATATCTTGAATTACTTCTATCTATAAGTGTCAAGACTTCTTAATATTTATAAAGTGATCTGCAAATATTCTTATAATACAGGGATTCAGTAATGGCTAGCAGATCTCATATCATGTGCCAACTCTGTTTTATTAGTGGTAACTTTCTGGAGCTCTGTGTTGAGAAGGATTCTAAGGCCACTTCTGGACTCAGCAGGAAGGAATGCTCTTATGGATTAGTGATATCTGTCATGAGTTTGGGATTGGAGAAATGAGACACATGTCCTATGTATTTGCAACTCCTATATTGGTTAAAGGCAGTCTTTTTTTTTTTTCTTCTAGGTTTCTTTAATTACACAAGAAAACTTGTTGCTGCTCTCTATATTCATCTTGACTTTTCCACATGTAGGAAACATTTTATAGTTATGGAATGCCTGTAATTAAAATTATTTCTTCATTTATCCATTCTTTACTAATTTATTTACTCTTTAGTTCTCTCTAAAAATATAATCGATATGATACTGTGTTTTTAGAGTAGTGGTTTTTGGTCTGTACTTGTCTTCTTTTAAAATAAATTGACCCATTGTGTAGTTTTTAAAATCAATGGCTCTGTTGACCTTATTTTCCTCAGTTTCAAATCTGACACATAATCTTATATCTAGTCTAACCTATAGGCTAGAAGATTTGAAGTTGGAACATCCCTGGACAGAAAACTTTATATGGTCTGGAATATTAATAATAAATATTTTTGAATTATAATTGGACATAAGTAAGCATATCCTCTCATCTGAAAATTCTTGTATATTAGGCCAATCATAGTCCTATAAAATTAGAATTTGGCAATTTAGAAAAATTTCCTACTTTCAAACATGTAATTTTATTGCATTTTTAAATGATGGAGTATTGTTAGACAAGTGCTATGGACTACTGAATCATCTAGATGAGGATAATTACTTGTTGTGAGTTTCATTCTGATCTATCCCAGATCACTTGGTCTTATCCTCATTCTATATGCATATTGTGTTAAGGAGTGGGTATTAGCAAACTAGCAAATATTAGTCTGTGGTGTGAGAAAGAGATATATTTCATTTGGGCAAGAAATTCATCTTTCCAGTCCCCACATTTGATGAGAATGGGGTGGGACATGGAATAGTGGAGGTTTCCTTACCATTTGTTTCAGTTATTGTCAGTTTGAAATACTTCCTGGTGCCAGAAATCTAGGATGTTCATATTAGTATATACTACAATGAAAAGAGCAGTGTTGAGAACCGAGAGATAGAGGTTCTAGTCTCAGCTTGTCAGTTACTAACTCTGTGACCATTGTGGGCTACTTACCTTTTTAACTTTCACTTACTCATATATGAAATGAGATTAATAATCTGCTATACCTATTCTACAGTTGTTGGCAGGATGAAGTAAAACCATAGGTGTGAAAATCTTGGAGAACTTACTAATAGTATATCATTGCGAGGTACTATTATGGTACTGTGTATGCCACCTTATACTAGCTTGTCTCTGCCCGTGGGAAAATAGATGGGGTTGTGATATCTTTGTTCAATTTTTAAATCTGTCATAGATTTAAAAAATGATTATCTTAGGAAGCCTTCTGATGATGGTTCTACTTAGAAGGAAGAAGCCTAGTGTAATATCTGCTACGCTTTTACTAAGGCACTAATAAGTTCAATGAGGAGTATTCATCAGCTATGTTTTGCTTTACAGCTTGGAATCCCATCCACTGCCAGCACATTGAATGCCACAACGCAATTAACAAGCCAGCTGTGAAGGTACTGTTTTATTAGACCAGGTTCCATATTGTATTGTCAGTGGTCAGATTATCAGGAGCAAATTGCCATATGTAATGGAGTAGACTGCATCCTTCTCTGTAAAGCAGAGGCCTGCGCTCTGTAGTAAACTCAAGCGCCTCCATGTTCAATATGACTGTACTTTGGTGAATTGGTTCAGGACAGAGCAATGAATAGTGGTGACTGAAGGTTTGGCTATGAGTTCTTGGTCAAGTGCTGTGTAGCAATGAGTAATTATCAGAATAGTCCTGGTGAAACACAAAATCCTTATTTGGCTTCTATCTGAGTTAATAAATCAGGGAAATGTACTTTGCCCCTGTTTCACTCATTTCAAATTATGAGTGTTTAGTGTATGACTGTGAGTTCAAGAGTCCTATGACCAGAATAGATAAAATTGTTAAGTCTTGGCTCAGATCACAGATATGACTTAGTCAAGATGACTGAGAGGTAGTTGGGCAGCAAACACATGGAAAAGTATGTTGGAGATAAGGGAACAGTGGTTTAGAGAGGCCAAGACAATTTCCTAAGCCAGAACCAGGTACTTTGACTCTCAGCCTTATTCTTTTTCTNAAGGGAACAGTGGTTTAGAGAGGCCAAGACAATTTCCTAAGCCAGAACCAGGTACTTTGACTCTCAGCCTTATTCTTTTTCTACCACCACAAATTTCCCTGTCTTGTTATAACCCTGAATCTTTGAACTTGAACGTTAAGAAAAAATAATCCCAACTTGTAACAAAATTGCTTATGGTATATTTGTTGGATACAATACTTGGCTGGAGAGACCAGTGTCTGGATTTGCAAGGATTAATTTTTATATGATGAAGAGTGGGAGTTACATCAAGTCATCAGAGTTCACAGATACTTTTTAGAACCTAGTGTCCTAGGAGTTTGCCTCCCTTCTTCTACAGACAAGAAGACTGTAAGGATTACCAAATAATAGAAACATAATATCATTTTATAGAAACAGTAGAAGAGGTAAAATGAGATATAAGAAATGTAAATATAAATGGAACCAAAAAGAAATACAAATGGACCCCAGAATATGTTTCATATACCAGAAATGTCAGAGGAGTGCCAATAATAACATTGTCATCCAGATGTATCTTACTAGTAGAGGACATTCTTGTATTATTATGCTTCATCTCTGCTTTTGATAAAGGCAGATTGAATGAATTTATGTTGAGAAAGAGAAAGAGAAGGTAACCCACCAGTGGAGACACAGTCTCACCCATTCAGCTATGAACACCCCTCCTCTGAACTTCCACAGACATTTGGGATTCAAAGGTGCTTTGGTGTGAGGACATTTTGAGTTAAACACATGTTGTGTTCATATGGTATCCATGGAATTCAGCTTAATTCTTCAGGTGGTGAGAATAGCGCAGCTCTCTTACTTACTTTAGTTTCTTTATCTGTCCTTTCCTCTTCCTGCTTATGTTACAATGCCCACTTTTGGTTCACTCAGACATCAACTGAAAAGAGGTACTTTTTCTCTGATTTTTCCACTTATTTTTTTCTCTAATCTTATGTCAGACTGCATTCTCAGGAGTCCTCTGGCTTCATGATTAGTAATGATTTTCGGTTTTCCACCCCCAGAAGTCATCACAAATTAGATTTTCTCCCTCTTTTCTAGGCAAACAGCTTAGTCCACCTCTCTGGCTGGGCTTTGCTTTGCTTATAGGCTCTTCCCTGTAGCCAGTCCTGCAGAGGCCAAACCATTCTACTTTCTGTCCCATTTTTAGGTGAGGTGAAATTCACACAACATAAATGTAACCATTTTAAAGTGAATGATTCAGTGGCATTTAGCATATTCACAATGCTGTGCAACCACCACCTCTGTCTTTATCAACATCCCCCCAAATTTTATTTTCTGAACTCCAGCATTCCTAAAGAGTTTTCTTTTGTATTTTTACTCTGCTTCCCTGGAAAGGTAACATTCTTCTTAGTGCTTCCAGTGCTGGGGCTGTTTTTGCAGGACAACAGATCTGGCTCAGTATTGTTTTTTCATTGCAATATGAGCACTACCCAAACCCAGGTAGGTATGACCATGTGACATGTAGGTGGAGAGTATCCAACATCCAGATACTCACAGAATAATGTTAAGTGAAAGGGAAGTCATCCTTTATAGTATGATGTCAATTTAATTTAAAAATCACATATATGTATATTTATATGCATATTCATGCTCATCAGAATGCTATTAGTGGTTGCACTGAGATGGCAGTTTAATGACTTATTTAAATTTTCTTCTTTTCTTCATTTTCCTAAGCCTCTACATTGGGCATACATTTTCCTAAGCCTCTACATTTATAAATGGAAAATAACTATTTTTTAATGCAGCAGTTATGAACATAATTAATATAGATGTAAACTGACCTGTTCAGAGTAAACAGAATTGACCGTACTGTCCACAAATGTGATGGGTCATGTGAACTAATTCATTTAACATGTCAGAGGTCCCCTAGCTAATCTGTAATGCTTATAGTTCCGGCATTGTAAGAGTTTTTCCCTTTGAGTGGAATATCAATAACTTATTAGAAATGAAAGTGAATTAACTATATTGAAGAACAGGTCTACATCGAGTGCATGGGATAGACTCAGGGAAAATGGATTTATCCTCACAAAAAGCGTACTGTCTCCATATATGTGAACTTTACCTCTAGGCAGTAATGATTTGCCAAATAGAAAAGTATTACCTATTTTTGTGGCAATGCACTGCAAAAACGTACTTTTTTAGGCAAGAGCCAAGAGCTGTGACAGGATTCAACATGAAAAGATGTTGGAACTTAAGAGTTCATTATATCACACTCTGCTTTTGGTTTTACTTGGTTCTGTTTGCAGATCAATTTGTGAAATACTTTAGAGCCCAGATAATTATCTAACACAGGAGTCAGCAAACTATGGCCCGCAGCCAAATCTGGCCTGCTGACTGTTTTGCAAATAAAGTTTTATTGGAACACAGCTGTGCTCATTTGTTTACGTACTGTCTATGACTGCTTTCATGCTACAAAGCAGAGTTGAGTAGTTTTGACAGAGAACGTATCGTCGGGTCCACAAAGCCTGAACTATTTATTTTCTGGTCATTTGCAGAAAGTTTGCTAGGCCCTCATTTAACACACCAAATAGTATTAGTTATTCATTGCATCAAAGGAACCATGAAACTTACCGAAGGAAAATTTTCACACTGGAACTTTAGCATTAGGGAATAAATAATTTACAGATTTTGATGGTATAACGACTGAAATTTAGGAATTCCCACTCTTGTTTCCCCCATCTCTGAAACTCTTCAGGGTTGTCCTCGCTTCAGCAGGACATATACTAAAATTGGAATGATACAGAGAAGGTCTGTTACAGAAGGGCCCCTGCACAAGAATGACATGTGAAACTCTTCAGGCTGTTTGGGTTATAAGTGTGGTTCATTTTTCCTCTCTAATCAGTAAAAACAACTAGAGAAAAGGCAGAGTGGAGTTCCAGAAGAATCTCTGTCCTAGGCATGTTAACTGCACAATCAGCTATAGTGTGGCTATTTCTTGAAGGATGGGAACAGAATTCAGAATGACTTTGGTAACTCATAGTAATTTAACCTGATGCAACATACAAGATTCAGCTAGTTGTGTTCACTTGGATTTAAACATCCAGATATTTGATATATCCTGATGATCGAAGCAAAGCAAACACTTTTCATCTCTGTGCTTCGGCTCATGAAAACTCAGCAATAAATAATCCAAAACTGAACAGGGCACAGCAAGGTTAAATGAACGGCAGGTCATGTGTGGAAGGAAAAACACCTGAAAATGTGACATTGGATGATTGATACAGATCCTAGATTCCAGAGTAAGAAAAGCGATCGCTCAGTGTTAGATTTCACGTGAAGTTTTTTGAACTGAGGTTTCTTTTAAGAAGCAAAATTCTCAACTGCCAGAATTTTGGTAGCAGTTATGATTTTTAGAATTTTAATACGTTTTCCTCTTCCTAAAGAGATTGCTGTGTTTATCACTTTCAAGCAGGAATGAATGTACGAGGTACATAGGGGCAATTTGAGCCACCATTGAACAAAATATTTTCTCTTCTTTCGAATGAAGGTGGATTTGTTGATACTATTTGTTTATTTAATTGCAGATAACAGGAGAAATGAAAAACCACAGTAGGCACATTTAAATCTCCAGTGTGGACACATTAGCCAGTGCAGGAAAAGCAGCTATAGGTTAAGTGGGTTTTACTAAAAATATTTATTCCACTTTGCTTCTGAAAATCTGTCACAATCAAAATCTTTGTGCTCACGATACGGGGGATGTGATAAACCGGACAGGAGAGTTCATTCTGCCTTTTTCATGTGTTTCAGATGTGTATAGACCCTTCCCTGTCGGTAGCTCTGGGGGATAAACCACCCCCATTGTATCTCTGTGAAGAGTGCAGCCAGAGGATTGCAGGGTAGGTATATGGGTACTCGAAGAAAAGGAAATAGGGCAACAAGAGAAGATAAGAACAATCAGTTGGACTCAAATTGATCACATTACTCACATTTCCCACTAGCCTTTTTGGTTTTGAAAGGTTACTTTGTCAGTTATTTGACATAAAGCAAACTTTCATTTGAAAGATTTCAGCCTTGAAAAGTTGCCGTATTTCTCCCCATGTGATAAGAGAAAGCAATTCCATGTAATAAGACCGCTCCAGTTTTAAAGCGACCCTGTTAAAAAAGGCCACAGAGAAAAATAAAACCATGGCTTTCAAACATGACGTAGAGTTCAAATGGGTTCTCTCTGCTTGTTAGTTTCACAGAATCACCCTCAGCGTTGTACAAATCCTGCTGTACTTTGGTTTGCTTAATTAGCATCTGGAAAGTATCATTTAAAGATAACTGAATACGATGAAATGCCTATAATTTATAATTTAGCTGAAATGCATTAGACATTTAAAAAGTTTATTATGCTAGCGCTCTTAATTACATTTCCTTTCTATTGAAAGCCTTCTAGCAATAGCCTGCAGCTTATAAACATTCATGCGGAAGGGTAACATTGCAAAGAAGCTCAAAAATGAATTTTGTTTGTCTTTGTAGGGACCACAGTGAATGGTTGATTGATGTTCTTCTGCCACAAGGTATGGTTTAACACAGAAAGGATGAATAATAAGTAATCATGATTAATGGCATGGTTGGTTTGTCTCCTTTTGTACTGTATTATTTTACAAAGACAGTAATCAAAGTCTTATATTCTATGAATAGTCATTGATATGAAGCATTATATCAGTGTCTTGCTTATACCCACACATTTGGAAGGAAGAGGGAGCGTCTCAACCAAAACTAAGAGTAGGTGTTAGAATTAGGATTCCATATCACGAAGCCTTGCTGAATTATGTCTTAAGAGATTTTCTGTATATATAACAGGCATTGCCAATGGTGTTTGCTGTGCCAGGTCTGAAAGAGAATCGGGAACATGAGTGGAAAGAACACTGATTAATAGGTCTTTCTCCTACCGCTATTAATAACTCTGCATTTTTAGGGAAGATCATTTAATTGCTTGGAGATTCAGTCTCCCCAGTAAAATGGGGATAAAGTTTATGGGACTCATCTCAATGAAAAGATGGGATGGTGTGATGCTTGTAGTTTGTCAGCGTTTGGAAAGCTATGTCTGATAAGTTGGCAGGTCCCAGACAGAGCATTCCTTTACACATCTGGAAGCAGGTATTCCAGCCGCTTAATTGGAGGCTGAAGTGACCAGGGGAAGTATTCAGGAAAACAGAGAAAAGATGAAAGGTGACAAAAGCTGGGGACATACTGCACACAGATCAGGCACATAGGAGAAACCTGATATATGACTTCAGAGGTAGATAATAAAAGACTTTCTATAAAAGGCCATATTTAAAAAGAAATGCAAAAACCTTATGTTAACTAAATTCTGTGAACATTAAAAAAAACATAAGGCCATTTTCTTGATGATAATTACACTATTTCTTTGTAGTCCTTAGATTTTTAAAAAAGATTTTGTTTACTTATTTGAGAGAGAGAGAGAATGAGGTGGGGGTAGGGGCCGAGGGAGAGGAGAAGCAGACTCCCCACTGAGCAGGGAGCCCGATGACTTGGGGCTGGATCCCAGGACCCCGAGATCATGACCTGAGCTGAAGGCAGACGCTTAACCAACTGAGACACCCAGGCCCTCCCTGTGGTCTAACTTTTAATATTAGGTCATCTCAACCTTAAGAAATAAATTAGTTTAGTGAATGCTTTTCATCTATAAAATGGATCAGTAATGTCAGCCTCTAGATCCTTCAAAGAGACATTCTGAAAAATTTCATAAGAATATCTGTAAAAAAAATCTGGGTTTGAATGGGTAAAGGTAAATTCTTCCCCCTTAAATTAGGCTACCCTGTTAATGAACTTCCAGTGTTCTGAGGTGAAGCCCATAAAATGTAGTTTAGTCAGGTTCTAAACCACATTTTAAAATATCAGATATGTTGCTGAATTCTGGTCACCTTCTCAAGACGATATTCATCTCTGGAAGAAGACTGATAATAACTTTTAATTATTTATCTAGAGATGTGACACTAACCTCAGGTTAAGACAAACTCTAAGTTATCAAACTGTTGAATCATTATTAATTATAGAAAACCAGTTTTAAAAATCGAGTTATAAATTTCTTTGATTTGGCATCCACTAATTCATAATTTCCAGACAGTTTGGGAGACATTTACCCTTGATCTTTTTAATAAATTGTAATGTAGACTATACTGTAAGTAATGTGTTAGTTCATTTTTTGAACAACTATTTCAGGGGGAATGTTAACATATTCTTGGAAAAATTATTTTCAGGGGCACCTGGGTGCCTCAGCTGCTTAAGCATCTGCCTTCGGCCCAGGTGATGATCTCAGGGTCCTGGGATCAAGCCCCGCATCGGGCTCCCTGCTCAGCGGGGAGCGTGCTTCTCCCTCTCCCTCCGCCGCTCCCCCTGCTTGTGCTCACTTGCTTCCTTCCTCCCTCTCTGTCAAATAAATAAATAAAATCTTTAAATCTTTCAAGTGCTCTCAAGCATCAGTTTTCATGTAAATACTTGGGATGCCCACTAAAAAGAGTTTGTCTCCATTTTTTAAGGTCAATCCTGAAGTAGACCATAGTTTGACAGCCTTACTCCAACTGGCCAATCCGTGGGTTTGAAAATTGCTTTCTCTGAAATGAGTGTGATTTTACACTAGCTAAGGACTGATATAAATCAATAGTTCAAGTCTGAGTAATCCAAGTTAGTAAGTTTTTCTACAGTTTTGAAATAGCAAACCGTCTCCATGGTGAAGCTCTAAATATATCACATCTACTCGGTGTCATGGTGTAATGGAAGAGCAACAAACAGGGAACCCAGAAGCACTATCTTGGAACCTGCCTTTGTCATTGATAGCCTGTGTGAGTCTGAAGAAGCCATGCAAATCTCAGTTTTGTTCTGTCAAACGAAGAGATGAGATTAATGTTATTTTGCTTTGGTTTTGACATGATCTGAATTCTAAGACATGTCTCCGGAGGTTGAATGACTTGTCAGAATAGGTGAGGTATTTGTAGCATGCAGGTGTTCCTGACTTCATCACACACAGGTAGATGACCATTAATAAGGCAAGGGAGAAGCTGTTTGGGCCAAGTCTAGAGGTTGTATTACTAAGCTTGTGTTTACCCCTCTTTGTGGCTGCCCTTATTGAAAATGGGCTGTCTTGCTTTGTTGATATGTTGTGTACCTTCCCCTTACAGCTGAAATATCTGCTATATGTCAGAAGAAGGTAAGAGCAAACCATCTGTGTCGTGGGGCATGATTTGCTGTGTGTATGTAAAGCCATTCATTGACATCTGCCTCATTTCTGCCCCTTGGTTTCCCAGTATGTACATGTCACTGTATTCGTGAAGGGGGAAAAGAAATAATTTAGCATGCAAGATTGCTATGTCCGAATGGTCTCTGTTTTCATTTCTGCTTTTGCTCACCCATCTTGTGCATACTGTCTGATAAGTAATCTGAAATAAAAGCCTATGTGTAACTCTAATGACAAAAAGCTTTGAGTGACCATGCAGAACATGCAACATAACTTTGGTAAGGGATGTATCTTGTATGCTCAAAATCTTTCTTGCTTTGAAGTGGAGTGCAAATAGTCTGAAACATGTGTGTCAAACATACCCAGACGGACTATGTATGGAAAATATTCATTTATATGTAAGCTGAATGGTATCTCTAGTTGAAGATTCCACTTTCAAATTTCCTTTAGCCACTTTTCATGACCATTTCCCTAAGCCATTTCCATCCTCTTTTCTTGTTTTTGTTGTTGAAAAGTACTAGACAAGGTAGTGTGGTGTCATACAAAGAACTTTGGATTGGTTGGTTGAAACACTTGGTTTCTGGCCGGCTCTGTCCCCACCTACCTATGAGCCCATGTACAAGTCATTTAAACGTTTTAGGACTTGGTCATGAGTGGGTACCTTCAGAGGACTATTTCAGTTAACTGTTGTCACGTAGTAATCCTAAAATGGCATGGCTTAGTAACAACAGGTACTCATTAGTTCACAATTCTGTGGATTGACAATTTGGCCTGTGTTCAACTAGGCAGTACTTTTGATAAACTCCTCTAGGCTCACTCATGTGCCTGCAGTCAACTTGTGGGTAGTCTAGGGATTGGCTGGTCCCAGATGACTTCATTCCATGTCTGGGGCCACAGCTGGGATAGCCGGAGTGGTGGGGATGACAGGGATGTCTGGCTCTCCCTCTTGCCATTAGATGTCTCATCCTCTAGGGGACGAGGCTGGGTTTGTTCACAAGGCAGCAGTGTTCTGAGTGAATGAGATTTGCCGAATTGCAAGGCCTTTTGTGACTGATGTTCTTAAGTCACATGGCATCACTTCTGCTGCATTCCACCCGTCAAAGCAAGTCCCCAGGCCAGCCCAGATTCAAGGACAGGGGAAATAGACTTCTCCACTTTATAGAAGGGGTGACAAGAATTCCGTGGTCACATTTGATCTACCACAATCCACCCTCTCTGGCCATAATTACTTACATTTCTTCCACATGTAAAATACTTCCACCACCTGACAAGACCTCCTAAGTCTTAAATCCATTTATGGCTTCAGTTCATCGTCCTGTGATCTGCATTTGGTCTGGTTCCTGATGAAACTCCTTGGGTGCAAATTCTCTTGATCCAGAGACCTGTGAACTCAAAAGGCAAGTTATCTGCCCCCCCGCCCAACGATGGTGAGTTAGGGACAGGATCATAGCTGTGGACCTCCGGTTCAGAAGAGGAAGGGGAGGCACATTGCTGTCAGTGCATGATAGCAGTTCCAGCCACAAACATGTCAATGGCTCTAGCGTCCCCAGGGATGGCGAATGTAACTTGACTAGGATCTGGTTCTACTTCCTGGGAGTAGTTCCTTAATCCATTGTTGTTCTCCTGAATTCTTTGCTCTACTGTCTGAGACATCTTTCTTTTCCAAGAAGAAATGGTACATGTTGTAGCTGTGGGACTCTCTTGGCTTGTCCCCTGAATGTAGTCCCATAGACTTCCTTTCATGTTGAACCGTGTCTGTCTCCTTTAGTGTATGTTAGTGGCACTTTTGCTAGTTACGACTTACTGTAAAACTCTGGATTTTCAGTAAATCTCATTGGAGTTCAGTGCCCCCAAAGCCACATATGTAATTCTTTTGGGGACAGTCGTTTCTATACTTTGGGCATTTTGGTCTGCCCTTAAAATCATTAGAAGCCCTGTTCTAGCTGAAAGGCTCAACTAGGCATCACCTTCCATCCTTCTGAAGTTTTAACAAAGGATCGTGCAGCCAGTCAGCATACGTTTGATTTGATTTTTATCCTGAGGCTATTTCCTACTTTGAGAATCTTTTATAAGCCAGAGACACAAGGATGAGAAACAGTTTTTTTTTTAAAGATTTTATTTATTTATTTGACAGAGATAGAGACAGCCAGCGAGAGAGGGAACACAAGCAGGGAGTGGGAGAGGAAGAAGCAGGCTCCTAGCGGAGAAGCCTGATGTGGGGGCTCGATCCCATAACGCCGGGATCATGCCCTGAGCCAAAGGCAGACGCTTAACCGCTGTGCCACCCAGGCGCCCCTCGAGAAACAGTTTTATATTCTAAATGAGCTTGTCCTGGCTCTGGTGTTATACCTAATATACTTGATTCCAGAGTGGATCTTTTTTTTTTTTTTTAACACTCCCCTCCTTTTTACGGCAAAATTATTTTTAGCAATAAGCTTCAAATTAGCATATTTTTATTATCCTTTAATAAGTGTTATATTTTGTATTTGGAGAACATTCCTTAAGTTCATAATTGTTCAGAATTGTTTGAACTTGCTTTGGACACAGTTGTGTCTACCTCTTTTGGGGGACGTATTCCTACATTTGAACAGTAGGTTTAAAATAAGCATCAAGATTGTAAAGGTAAAGAGACAGACTTTGATTTATTTCACTTCTGTCATTCTATGAGCCAGGTTGGAGTTATTTTTTTTATGTTTAAAATTCAAAGCAGTGAAACAGAGTGGCTGGGGAAAACCATGTTCAGCGGAATCTGAATCTAAGGGAGTTCTCTCTAGTTTGCTTTTGAAAAGAATGCATATAGCTGAGTCCACATGGGTTGAAGAATGATTCTGGCTTGGAAGTACATGATTAAAACTTAGTGGAAGCCACAATAATTGTTTAGAACTTGAATCAACCAAAGGTTGTTTTGGGGAAAAGTATTTTGTTGTTAGAATTGATGGCACATGGTGATAAAGTAGGTTGGCTCTTAGTTGGCGTTCCAGATGCCAGTATAAGCAGTGTATCCAGATAACTGCATAAGAAATCACTCAAAATGTGGCAGCATTAAAGAACAACCATTTAATGATGCTCATAGATTCTGTTGGTCAGGGATTTGGACAGGGCACAGTCCATAGCCTGCCTCTGCTTGATGATGTTTGAGGCCTCATCTGGGAAGACTTGAATAACTGGGCACTGGACTTATCTAGAAGCTTCCAGATCATATGTTTGGGCTCTGGGATGGGGTGACTTGAAGGCTGGCCTTAGCTAGCACTGTTGGCAAGAGACTTATATGTACATTGCCTCTCCACATGGCTTGGCCGTGACAGAATGCTGAGCATCCCAATGAGGAAGTGTTTGAGGAGAGAACATTTCAAGATGGCCAGTGAAAGTTGCATGTCTTTGGAAATCTGTCCTCAGGAGTCAGATAGGTATCACTTCTGCCATACTTTATTGGTTGAAGCAGCCCACCTAGATTCAAGGCAAATGGATGCGTACCTGAGGAAGCCAACCCAAAGAGCCTCATCCACAGCTGGACTTGGTTTAGATGACAAGACCTTGAACCTCCAGCCAAGAATTTGCATGTGGGAAGAATGTAAATAATTTGCGACCAGAAAATAAGATGGTAAATTGTAGGCCTTAAACTTTGGGACTTTATTATAGTGAATAACTACCCACTAAACCCATATCCCCATCCTATTGTTTATAGAATAGTGGGAATCCCAGAGGAACAAAGACTAGGTATAACCAAGAGGAAGAAATTAAACACTAAGGATATACTCTGATATATAACACACTGCTAGTGGTGTGCTATTGGTTTGGTGGGGAGCAGAAGTGCCAAACCGATAAGGATTCATGTGCTTCCAGAATAAAAAGTTAGTGTTTGAGAAAGACAGAAAGGACGCAGCAGGGAAAAGACACCACTTGGTGAAGTCAGGACTGATCTGGATGCTCACAAGACTTGGGCCTCAGTTGCAGAAGCAGCACACTGTATTTTAACAAATAATTAAAAAAACCCTCTTATTAATAAAGAGAAAAAATATTACAGAAATTTTAAACTTGCTTTTATGATTCATTCGCCTGCATCCTGTTCAGAAGATGAGATTTCTAAGCACTAGAACCCAGAGCCCTGTGCTAAAATCAACGTGGAAGAAACCTTCCTTTGAAATGGTCATCCTGACAGCCAGTTCAATATGTTGTCAGTGGTTTGATGTAGGTTTTGTGCTTACTTCCTCCCTTCTTCTGTCTCCTCAAAAGATCTGTCATTGGTGGGGGTGGGGTGGGGTTCAAATCTTCACCAAGATCTGCATTCATAATGGCATGCCCTAGAGGTGGTCACATCTTTATAAGCTCTATTGAAAGACTGAAAAGCTCTCAGGACACAAGACATTGAGTATGTGGTGTGGCATCTCTGACCAGCTCAGGACACGTATTTTTGTGGAGGCCAGGAATGTTTCCTGACAGCTCCTCAGATGGCTTCATGTGGATGGTGCCTTTCTCCTCTGCCTCTTGTCAGGGCAGCTCTGAGTAGCTCCCTGGACTCCAGATTCTCTTTGTATCCCTACTTTTCTCATTGGCATCCCTTCCTCTGTGGATTCCTTGCCTGTAGTTGATGTCAGCGGCTGATTCTATGAATGGTTCTTGCCGTGTTTTGCTGTGTTCCTGTGGTGTCAGTCGACATGTTTGACGTATTCTTTAGGTCTTGAGGAAAAGAGCGCTGGCGGGAGTGGGCGGCCTGCTTGGGGCCATCAGCTCAGTGCAGCGCGGCCCCCTACCTGTCACACAGCAAGGACAGAGGAACTATAGTGGAAATCTGCTCATTCAGGGGTGGATAAAATAATTTTGAAAGTTTAATCTGAGGGTTAAAACTATTCCTTTCTTGTTCTGATGTGCTATGATGCTCTCTCTCTGGGCCACAGTTTCAGGGTTTTTTTCTCCATATTTCTGCTGAAAACTCTTGAAACACCAACTGGAAATAATCCAGAAAGCACCCCACCCCCACCCCATGACTGAGGCAACTTTACAGAGTGCTTTCCATCACAGTTCCACTCACATTAGGACATTTCTGCCAGTCACACTAGTAGAACCCACTTCTTACCTTTATTTTTAACTATGCCTGAGGTCTAACTGGTTAGAGACGACCTGTCTTGTAGAAACTTTAGAAATGTGTGGCCACTTCCGGTGGTCCCTTAGCTTTCCATTTGTTCCAGTTCTTTGCCACCTTTACCTCATTGATCGGCGTTAGCTGATTTTGGTTTGGGTTGTTTTTTTTTGTTTTGCCTCTAGAACTGCAGTTCTCACGTCAGAAGAGCAGTGGTCACCTGCTTTTCAGCGGGGTGCTGCGGCCGTCACGGAAACCGGCCTGTTCGGTACTGCAAAAGATGCCACTCGAATCATCACAGCAACGAAGTGGGGGCTGCCTCGGAGACCCACCTCTATCAGACCTCCCCGCCGCCCATCAACACTCGGGAATGTGGCGCCGAGGAGCTGGTCTGCGCCGTGGAGGCCGTGATCAGGTAACGGGCAGCTTGCTTAGGCGCCCGCCCCAAACACCGCCTTGGCTTTATGTGTAAAGTTAATTCAACTTCAGGGGCCCCCTCTAGCCTCTCACCGTCCACCATGCAGCGACGATGTTTTCATTCATTCATTCATTCATTCATTCATTCATTCATTCATTCACCCAGTATTTTTTATCGATGTGCCAGGCTTGTGTTAGGCACTTGAGAGACAGGAGAGAATGAAATGGAGCCTCTGCCTTCGTTACCTCTGGAGGGACTATAACAACAGAAGCACGCGGTTGCGATCCACTGTGGGAGCACAGAGCCAAGAGTCTCGGGGGAGCGAAGCGCAGGCGCCCATCAGAGTGAGGACTGGGAGGAGGGGTGCCTTAGCCCGATTGCGCACAGTGCAGTGCGCGAGAACTCTAGGTAATTCGGTACTGGGGTAAACCAGCAGGCTCTGCAGTCAGCCAGGGGGTCCAGTCCTGTAGGCTGTGGGCTTTCTGTCCTATCGCATGACAGTAAAAGGAGATTTGGAGATGATAACTTCCAGACTCGTTCTCTTTTTGTATAATATTCATTGAGGCAAGATTTTTAAGAATTAAAGAAATAATATTAGAATGTAAGTTTTAAGGATAGGGACTCTTCTGTGTCTCTTGCTCCAATGGCTGACAGGCGTAGAAATGCAATAAATGTTCGTCAAATGAAACATTACAGAAAGTTTGGAAAATGAAAAAAATAATCACCCATACTGCTGTCATCGTGATCAGTTTTGCACATGTTCTTCTAGTTGGACTCAAATGCACTTCTTAGTTATGTGACTGTAATCACAGTGTATCTGCAATTCCTTTTGATGTAACATTATACCATGAGCTCTTTTGCATGTCATTATATAGTTTCCATGTTTACCATTTTTACTGGAAACATAATTTTCATCTAGATTATTTCCCTCCACCTTTAGATTTCTAGATTGCCTCCATCCTTTACTATTACAAATTACTCTGATAAAAAATTTTGTGAATAGCGCTGTTTTTGTATTTTTTATTTTCTTAGGGTAGATGACAGATATGGTTGGCTGGGTCAAAAGGGTATATTTTCATGGCTATTGATACATCACCAAACTGATTTCAGAGTATGTATATGAATTTATAATGCCAACAGCACTGTATGAAATGGCTAGTTTTTTGATACGCCCTTGCCAACATCGGGTTTTATTTTTAAATTTTTTTAATTTTTATTTTTTTAAAGGTTTTATTTATTTATTTGAGGGAGAGAAAGAGAGCACACAAGCAAGGGGAGGGGCAGAGGGGCAAGCAGACTCCCCACTCAGTGGGGAGCCCAACACAGTTGTCTATCCTAGGACCCCTGAGATCATAACCTAAGCAGAAGTCAGATGCTTCACCGGCTGAGCTGAGCCACCCGGGTCCCTCCGCTGGGTTTTATTTTTAAAAATTATGAATTGTTTAGCAGATTGAAAAAGGAGTCTTTGTTGCTCATTTTCAGATCTCTGAATATTAGGTATTTTTCCATTTGGGTATAAATTCCTCAGTCTCTCTTTGTACCATGCATTTCATGTCCACATAACTTCAGATTAGATACAGGGGGAGTGTTGACGTCCAGTGGGATGGTTGGTGAACCAGAGGCCAGATCGCATCAGTTCTGCTTGATCCTAATTGATTGGAGGAAGCAACCTTTTTGTGCCTCAGTTTGTTCATTTTTGAAATGAGGATGGTGTGCAAGGAAAGAAAGGATACCAACTGAAAGGAGAGCGATCGGGAAGGCTTGAGTGAGAACTCATGAAGTAGTTACTCTGAATGGGTCATCACCTCGAATGTGTTTTTCGGTGGTCTGACTTGACATTGCTCATCTTCGGCAGCTTGTTGAAAGAAGCTGAGTTCCATGCTGAGCAGCGAGAATATGAACTGAACCGCCGGCGGCAGCTGGGCCTTTCCTCTTCCCACCATTCCCTGGATAACACTGACTTTGACAACAAGGACGATGATAAACACGACCAGCGGCTACTCAGTCAATTCGGAATATGGTTTTTAGTAAGAAAATAATCCTCCACTTTCTTATTTCTCACGACAACATTGCACCGATGAGGAATATTTCCTATTCTTTTCAAAGAAGCAAATAGTAAATAGTGAAAAGTTAACTTTAGCAGTGGGACTCTATATTCTGGGACAGTGACTCTCAACCCTGGGTTGCGCGCTAGATTTCCCTGGGAAGGCTTTTAAAGAATGGCAATGCCCAGATCCCATCCCAGAATCTTGGGAACTTTTAAAAAAGCTCCCCAGTTGAGTCTAAAGAACAGCCAGGTGTTGAAACCTACTGGCCAGACCCTGGACTGTTTGAAAGGCACCTTTGACAGAAAACGAATGGGAAAGTTGCTAGGGTATGTTGTGAACTTTTGGAGTCAGTATAATTTGCAGATCATTCACGTCCTGCCTATATACATGACATTTTTCTTGAAAGTTCAGCCTCTGTGGCACTTTTTGTGTATTTATGGCAAGTCTGCATACAGCCAGAAAAATTAGAGCCATATTAACATGAGGAAGTTGACTGTTTTTGACTGATTCACTGGCAACATTCATTCAGTAAAGATCAAACGTTCTGGTCCCAAATTCCATGCAAGCTGAACTTGCCAGTTGTGTAGAGAAGCAGACTTTTGTTTCTGCCTATCGGAGACAGATTAAGTCTCTAGAGAAATACATCTCTTTTATGATTTTACATGGTGATCTGAAAAAGTCACGTTTTGTTTTATCTTACCAAATTGGTATTTAATTGTTAATTTCACATGTTTTGCTCCTACAGCTTATTATATAATGACATAATGATTGCTATTGTGAACTCTTCGAAGGCAAGGGTTAGCATTTTCTTTATTTTGTACATTCCGGACCCCTACTATAGAGCTTAATAAAAGATTATTACAGAATGAATAATGAATAAATAATGAGCTGTTTTTAAAAGTCCATTTATAACGTGGTGAATTAGGGGGCGCTACTGATAGAAAATCCTTAGCTAAATCTGATACTTTTGGAATGGAAATGTAGGTTATTTTTTCACTGAGGATATTTATGAAATTTCACTTTGCAGACTTAACTTTTTAAAAAGCATTTTCTAGTGTAGATTACAAAATAGATTTCTAATAGGGAAAAAGGCTTATTGAAAGGTGCGGTCTCCAAGGGAAATCAGTGTTGTAATCCATCTCTCCTTCGAGGAATGCAGTTTCTAAGTTAACCGATCCTCCATCATTTATAGAATTGCCTATTTCAAATGGATTATTGGGAACATTTTTTTTTTGCTTTTAAATGAATATGAAATAATTATGTAGAGATGGATGGAGGCTGAAGCAGAGTCTAATCCGCCCATCTGCAGGTGAGCCTCTGCACGCCCAGTGAGAACACACCCACGGAAAGCTTGGCCAGGCTGGTGGCCATGGTGTTTCAGTGGTTTCACTCCACAGCATATATGATGGATGATGAAGTCGGGAGTTTGGTGGAAAAACTGAAGCCTCAGTTTGTCACCAAGTGGTTGAAGACAGTATGTGATGTTCGCTTTGATGTCATGGTCATGTGCCTTCTTCCCAAACCAATGGAATTCGCCAGGGTAAGTGGAGGCCCACAGCTCGGACCTTGTCGGAGAGGCATTGGGAGAAGCTCTGCCCCACCATTAGTGTGTTATCAGTGTCTGTAGAAGAGGGAATGTCTCTCCTTATTTTAGTTAACACAGCTGAAGGAGGTTAGTTAAGCAAGTACATTCTAGGTGGTGTGCTGCTTTGATGTTGGTTTGGGATGGGGAGGAACGGCAAGATGAATGTGTGAAGTATCTTTAAGAATTTAAGGGAGGATTCTTCCCTGACATTGCTGAATATGTTTTTAAATTAAGTAATAGAAAATGTATTTTTTCTCTGAGACTGCTAGAGCTAGTCCTTTTCTGGTCAACTGTCTGCGGAAAGGCTAACATTTGACTGGGAGCGATTTCTGTGGTTTCACATATATTTCTGGAGATGAATGGTAGAAATCCCTGCCCTCGCATTTGGAATGCCAAAAAAAAATAAGCTTAGAAAGTGCCCAAATGCTCGTTTTCCTCTGGCTTACAGGACAAGTTTCTCTGAGATCATTCTTTTGCTTTTGCCTCAGTGGATTATAGGCTCCAGATTTACAGCTTAGACCCCATATTTTTTTAATCCAATACAATTTGTGTCTAACCTAGCAAGGTGGATGTCCAGATTCAGGTTTTGGCAGGAATATATGAATTTTTTCAAGGTATTTTCTGAATTTTATTGTATTTGTGATTTTTTTGGGTTGCTTTCAATGAGATATTGAGGCATTTTTCAATCTGAATAAGACATTTCAGGATAAAATAGAACATAGACCATCTAAAGGAGTAGCTTTTAGTAGATTTCTGGGACGCAGGGCAGTTCTGTGTGTTTAGCAAGATACACTTCTTTCTTCTTTGCTGCCACCTACTGACTCACATATAAAATTGGATTTTTGCGTGCTGGAAATTCCTTATGTCATGGCATTCTTTGACGGTGTTGGTATGTTTTCTGTTGTTTCCTTTGGAAAAGTAAAAGATTGGTCTGCTCTGATTTTGGAAGATAAGAAGAATTGGGAGGAAAAATTTTCCCCTTCCAACATGGGTCAGTGGCTGAAGGCCTGCATATTAACCAGCAGCAGACCTAGTCAGGAGAGAAAAGACAGAATGTATTTACATATAACGCTCAGTACTCAGTCCATCACTGAATAGTCGGGATGGGTAACTCCCTCAGTAGCCAGAGATAAGAGGTGTGTGTGGGGGAGTTAGGGCTGGAATGGGAAGATATGGAAAGTTCTCTCGGGCCTTTTGTTGCGAGTGGCACTGGGCAGTCTGTCTCCACAGGAGCTGAATTCACAGACAACTCCCTCTAAGGGAAGTGGTATTTTCCAGAAGCTCTGTTTAAGTCAGACAACGGAAGTTGGCGTGAGGTTTCTCTCTGCATCTTCTTTGGCTTAAATGTTTTCATTAAAATAATCTTTATACCAAGTCGGGGGGTCTGAGTGGTTCCCCCCCGTTTCTCCCATCTGAAACTTCGGGAGAAGTTTCACACAAAGAGGAAGCACGGTGGATGCTGTGGATTCGGGTTAGGTGCTTCCAGGTGAGAGATCTGCAAAGGGAAGAGGGCATGGATTCGGACAGGGAAACAGATAGACCAAACTAAGGTTAACGGCGATAGTAGACTAGAAACCTAGTTTCTGAGGCCACAGGGAAGCCAGTCAAGATTTGTAGATGTTGGGCTCAGTGGGTCTTTAGATGATGGAGTGAGGACATCAGTGCCTCCGTCGTGGTTATTCCCTGGAGCAGAGCAGGGCTGATGCAGGAGCTTCCTAACTGGCCGAGGCTGTTGCCCCAGTAAGTCCTTTGAAGTTCTCAGCAAGTCATCTTGCTCTAGCTTGCAGGGCTTTGGGACAAGACAACCTAGAGTCTCAGTAAGGATTTGGGCAGACAGGTTTTAGTTTTCAGTGACGCCAAGTCAGCAGGATGGGAGAAAAATTGGAAACATCAGTTACTAAAAAAATGTAAAGGACAAATATCGTATGATTTCACTCCTATGTGAGTTTAAGAAACAAAACAGAGGATCATAGGGGAAGGGAGGGAGAAATAAAATAAGATGAAATCGGAGAGGGAGACAAACCATAGGAGACTCTTGACTATAGGAAACAAACTGAGGGATGCTGGAGGGGCGAGGGATCGGGAGCTGGGGTAACTGGGTGACGGGCATTAAGGAGGGCACAGGATGCAATGAGCACTGGGTGTTCTATGCCTCTGAAATTAATAATACAGTATATGTTAATTAAATTGAATTTAAATAAAAAATTTAAAAAATGTGCAAGACAGCAGGATTCATTTATGAAGAGGCGAGAAATAGCTCAAAGACAATGAATAGGACTAGAATCTGATAACTTACAAGGGTGGGTTATGTTTCCATTGAAACATAAAATCTCTCTCCAATCACCCCCATTTTGATCAAAGATAATCAAAGTAAGATTACTCTTCTTCACAAAGTAAGTCTAGTCTCATTAAATTTGGCCTAATTATTTATATAAATGTAGTGAGAATGGTAGTTGACCAAATAAACCTTTATAATGTTTGCTTTGCTGGAGTTTTTATGGAGAATCTCAGATTGGGCTTTTATAAACCTCTAGAGGCTAGGGTGCCAAGCCAGTAACTTATCATCATACTTCATCTGCAGTACCTATGGATTTGGGTAAATTTCTTTCTTTTTGAAGTCACCAAAATATTCTAAGCTTCCTGGGCTGTCCAGGAAGTGACATTTCTTATTTGCTTATAGGCTGGGATTCCCATAAGCCAGGTACCAGGCTGGTTCTTCCAACAGGGCTTTGTAAGCATTGGCTCCTTCATGTCAACGGTAGTTCCTTAAAACTGTCTAGTCACATCTGATTCTGTGCACATACTTCTAAAATATGACACTCCAGTCAAAACCTTGGTGATATGACCAGTTTTTCCTGTTATGTTCTAAGACAAGGAGAACAGATTCTTCTTGAACTTCTGCATGAAAGTAAGAATACTCACTAAGCGTTTCTGAACCTTGGAGGGATCAGATGGGGGGAGAAAAAAAGGCAAGTGTTTCATTGTTGTTTACAAAGATGTAATCTACTAAATTGTTGTGAATTATGGATAGCTTAAGAAACCTTATATCCAGAAAATAGAACAGTAAAGAGCCAGCAATGCTCCAAACTAAAAAAAACAAAACAATAAAACGATAATGGTTCTTCATCAATTCATTCAACCCCATGTAATTAATTTTCGTTCTGCTCAATCTTGGGTTAGCAGTTGTATGAACCCATCAGATTCTCTACCAGAGTTCTGGAATCCTTTCTCAGGCCAGGGACATACGATGCCCTCAGAAGCCTGTACCCCATACTCCCTGTCATAGTCCTTTCCATGGGTCTCGGAGACAGTCCTTTTTGCTGAAGTCAAAGCATTCTGTCTAGTGGCTGATTGCAAGAGCTTTCAGGAAAGCATCCGAATAAAACAGTAACAATCCGTAAATGATAAAAGACTTAAAATGGCTGAAATCAAAGATCTGATGAGAGTAACTGGAATTATGATCACATCGTACTGTTGTTGTCTGCTATCGGGCGAAGCAGCATGAGGATATGTCATGAGTAGGAAGGGCATGAACAAATTTCTAGAAATTTCATAGAACTCCTGAAGTGTTTGTATTAAAAACATTTACCTATACAAATATAAGCTAAGGAAGGTTAAGCATCTCTTTGTATTTGATGATGCTTTTCGTGCAATTCAACGTATCAAGTAAGCCTGGTTAGTTTAACATTTTTTTTAATAGAAAAAAAAATCCTTTGACATTTTTCTAGAGGCCCTGTCAGAAATCTCAAAGTCAGTTTGAGATCAAGACTTTATTTAGGATTTGATTTTGGGATGGGAAAACATCAAAAGTTGTCAAAAATGTTAAAAGGTTTAAACACTTGATTAACCAGGATCATGGGGTCACTGTGAAATAATAGTTATCTGTTTAACCGAAATGACAATAAAAATTTCAAAAGTAAATACAGGTTGTAACCTGATTATAAAAAAAAAAATTAGCTTTTTTAGCTTTTTTTTTTTTTTTGATTGAGAAGACTGATTCTCTTAAGTAATCGAGGACACGATAAAGACAACATAAAGCACAGAAAATTCTGGTAAGACACAGAATCTTTTTTTCTTAGACACATTACTGAAAAGGTAAAAGAAAAACCTTTTGCAATTTCTTATTAAGACGGACCAATAACCCAAGAAACTTTGTCCTTTTTAGAGAAAGAAAACCAAACTTGAGTTTTGTACTGGTACACTATTAATACGAAAGCTCATTTAAAAAACCTTATAATAAATCCATTCCATCTTAGCCATTTTGACAACATAAGGTAAGATTCTCTCTCTCCTCTGCCCCCACCCCACCCCNCAG